>NW_026688149.1:723000-1039500 GCF_030445035.2 Dasypus novemcinctus
GACCCAAGGGTATCGGGAATGAAAGAAAGAGAAAAGGGGGAAGGAAACAAGGAGAAAGAGAGAGAGAGAAAAAGAACGAGAGAGCTGGGATCAGGGGATCTGCGAGTAGAGACTCATCAGACAACTTTATTGATTATAAGGGGCCCTTTATATACCATGGTGTACGTGTCTTCAAGCAGGCCCACAGCAGCCTACGTGCCATTAAGCATAAACATTAGCATTAACATAGTGTATGTGACATCAAGGCGCAACACGTATTAACCATCAACATTACCTATAGTCTAAAGAATTTTCTTTTTAAAAATCTTATCTCAAGGTGCAAAGTCTAAGTGTTCTATACATTACAAAATGTATGAGCTCATCTTTTCCTTCAGCCTTTAACAGCTTCAGTCCATTTGCTGGGAACTCCCAATCACTGCATTCCTTAGGTTGCAAGCGTAGTCATGGAGACAGCACGTCTCTCCTTGAGAGGCCACTGTGCCTCAGTTTGCAACACCTACCCCTTAAAAATAAAAATCCAACCCATTTAAATAATGGGCAAGAGATTTGAATAGACACTTCTCCAAAGAAGAAATACAAATATCTAAAAAGCACATGCAGGGAAGCAGATTTGGCCCAATGGGTAGTGTGTCTGCCTACCACATGGGAAGTCCAAGATTCAAACCCAGGGCCTCTTGACCCATGTGATGAGCTGGCCCATGCACAGTACTGATGCAAGCAAGGAGTGTCATACCATGCAGGGGTGTCCACCATGTAAGGGAGACCCAAGTGCAAGGAGTGTGCCCCATAAAGAGAGCCACCCAGCACAAGAAAAAGTGCAGCCTGCCGAGAAATGGTGCCACACACATGGAGAGCTGACAAAGCAAAATGATGCAACAAAATAAGACACAGATTCTAGGTGCCACTGACAAGAATACAAGCAGACACAGAAGAACACACAGCGAATGGACATAGAGCAGACAACTGGGGGGGTGGGGAAGGGGATAGAAATTAATAATTTAAAAATGAAAAATAAAAAGCACATGAAAAGATGGTCAACATCACTAGCAACTAGGGAAATGAAATCAAAACTACAATGAGATAACATCTTAAACCATTACACTGGCTGCTATTAAAAATTCAGAGAATAAAAATGTTGGAGAGGATACATGGAGAAATGGGAACCTTCATCCACTGCTGGTGGGAAGGCAGAATGCTGCAGCCATTGTGGAGGACAGTTTGGTGGTTCCTCAGGAAGCTAACTATAGAATTGCCATATGGTCCAGCACTCCCACTGCTCGGTATATACAAGAAGAATTGAAAGCAGGGACATGAACAGATATATGCACACCAATGTTCATAGTGGCATTATTTAGTATTGCTCAAAGTTGGAAAGAGCCCAAATGTCCAACAACAGATATGTGGATAAACAAATGGTGGTATATACTTACAATGGAACATTACTCAGCTATAAGAAAGAAAGCATCATTAATACATGGGATGACAAGGACAAATCTTGAAGACCTTATGTTGAGCGAAGCAAGCCTGGCGCTAAAGGACAAATATTACCTTACCTCACTGATAGGAATTAAGCAAATTTAGAAGAATTACAGAGCTAGATTCTGGAAGGTAGGTTTACAGGAGACAGAAATGAGAAGATTGTGAGCCAATTCCCATATAAGCAAAATCTATCATAAGGTAGAAATGTGTAGTTGTGCAGTGGATGGGCATGACAGTGGTGCATGATGCTATTGGTTTGGGTAGTGCTGGTTTGTGGGGGAGGATGGTGGTGAGTGTCGGTCGGACTGTCCATGGAAGCGGGGGAGAGACCAAGTGAACACTGAGGCTTTGCAGTATGTGGTTGAAACTACAATGCTGGGAATGTTTTTTGGGAGTGTGGCAGGGGAGCATTACTGGTTTAGAGTGTTGTTTTTCTGGTGCATTCAGGACAGGGCACACCTGGGGCAGGCTTTTAGGGAGTGTGTATGTTCATCTTGTCATAGTGTGTTTTATCAGTGGTTGGAGGTCCACATAATCAGTGGGCAGGTGTTGGGCTCCCATCCTGGGTAGTCCTGCTGTGTTCTCAAATTGAGGGGCAAGAGTCTCTCGAGAGCATAGGCAGTGCCTAATAGGGGGGACAGGCCAGTATATTAGACCCTCAAAGTTCTTGCAAGTAACTATTAATCTTGTTCTTCAAGGAGTGAAGCTTGGTTGTTTCCCAGCTCCCAAGGGGAGGGGGAGGGAGGAGCAGAATAGATGGAACATTGGGCATTTGGGGAGTGACGGAAGTGTTCTATATGACCTTACAGTGATGGATACAGGCCATGTTAAATTTCATCAAAATTTAATGGTCCAAAAGGGAATGGTCTAAAATGTAAACCACAATGTAAATCGTTCACCATGTTTAATAGCAATACTTCCATATTTACATATCTTTTGAAACAAATGTACCATACACTTATAAAATTTTATTAATAGCAGAAAGGGGGAAAGGTGAAGGATGTTGGATATATCAGAATCCCCTATATTCTGCACATGACTTTACTGTAAACTAAAACTTCTTTGAAGACAAAATGAAAAAAAAGACACTGGGTAATAAACAGAAGAAAATGTCACTGTATATACAAGATAACTGATATTACAGTGATGAAAGACATAATGTCAATAAAATTTTTTTACAATGGAAGATGCTAAATCATTGATGTGGAGACAATGGCCACTGGAGGTGCTGAAGTCAGGGAGGAGGAAAAGAAGTGTAATATGGGGGCATTTTCAGGACTTGGAATTGTCCTGAGTGATATTACAATGACAGATATGGGCCAATATATATATGGTCATAATCTACAGAATTGAGTGAGATGGAGAGTATATTACAATGTAAACTGTAATCCATGCTTAGTGGCAAATCTCCAAAATATGTTTATCAATTGCAATGAATGTACCACACTAATGAAAGAAGTTGTTATTGTGGGGAAGGATGGGAGGTGTGGGGAGTGGTGCATAGGGGAATCCCTTATATTTTACATGTAACAGGTTATATAATCTAAGTATCTTTGAGATATAAATAAAAAGCAGATATTTTTTTAAAAAGCAGTGGGGAATAAAATGTACCCCCCAAAAAATCACACTAAGTTCCCAAAATTTTTTTTCTAATTTTATATGTTTAATTATTCTTTTATTATTCCAATTTTTTGGTAACTTTTTGTAGTTCTTATTTTTCAAAGCATCATTTCATTTTCTTAGCAATTGTATTTGCTTATTTTCTTAGCTTCATTTCTGAAGAAGTTTTGGATCACAGAAGGGTTAGAACTGTGGCAAGGAGGATCATTGGGGAGGGGAGTCAGTGACCAGGGATGTATGGAAGGTGGTTCACCTGGGGCAAACCTTCATAAAAGGCACATAAATTTGTTCAAGTGTTCATAGGGCATTGTCATGGTGGGTGGAGATTCACACAATAACTGAAAGAATATCAAATTCCCATCCTGGGAAACTCTGACACATTCTCTAATTGATAGCAAGAATCCCCCAAATACAGAGG
The DNA here is from genome assembly GCF_030445035.2 of Dasypus novemcinctus. NCBI lineage: Eukaryota > Metazoa > Chordata > Mammalia > Cingulata > Dasypodidae > Dasypus > Dasypus novemcinctus. The sequence goes on from NW_026688149.1 coordinate 726,518, forward strand.
CAGCAACTAGTGAAGGAGGAAGGAATATTGATGGGCCCTTTATATTGATGGATAACTTATGAACATTTAATTTTGAAATTGAAACTTAGCCTAGTATTATAGGGTGCCTAAGAGTTACCTCCTGAGAGCCTCCTTGTTGCTTAAATGTGGCCTCTTTCTAAGTGGAACTCAGCATATAAATGTTTTTCCCACAGCATGAGACATGACTCCTGGAGATGAGCCTCCCTGGCACCAAGGGATTACTACCAGGCACCAACTAGCAATGCAACTGGAAAAAGACATTGGCCAAAAGGGGAAAGGGTAAAGACAAATGAGTTTATATGGTAAGAGACTTCAAAGTGAAGGGGGTCATTCCAGAGGTTGTGCTTATGCACACCTCAACAGGATCTCATTGCCAAATTATATATAGCCTCAAATAGTGGAGGCATTAAGAACTACAGGTAGGGCAGACAGCTCAGGAGTTTGGTGCCCTGCCAGTGGGCCCTACCTGGGAACTTATGCTCCTGAGTGTGACAGAGTTCGACTCAGTTTTGGTTTCCTTACACATGGCTCTTCTGCCCCTTCTATTTGACCCTATATTTAGTGCTAGAGTTGATGGTGTATGTCCAAGAGACTTAAATCTTTGGTCTGTCCATGTGCCAGCTCAGCCCTGAATCTCAACAGAGTTGCAACCCCTACTCTCTAGTTCATTAGGGTCCCCCAGGACAACTAACAAGGAGATGATAATGGACGACAAGCATCCCAGAGAACATAGAGTCCACAACTGCAAACAAGATAGTCCTATCTATCAGCACCATAGGATCTAAGCCCCCTCTCAAATAGAGGTGGAGTAGACATCACCATACCAGATTCCTTAGGAGTGGGGAATGAATGATGGACTACAGTAGACGTCTTGGTATTCTAGTATACAATTATTGTGATTCTAACAATGGAAGTACCTTTATCATTGATGTAGAGGAAGTGCCCACTGGAGCTTCTGAGCGGAGGTACAGAGGATACCAGGTGTAATATGGGGACATTTTCAGACCTTGGGAATTGTCCTGAGTGACACTTCAGTGACAGATATAAGCCATTATATATCTTCTCAAACTTACAACACTGTGCAGGAGAGAGTGTAAGCCACAATTTAAACTATAATCCATTCTTAGTGACAATACTCCAAAATGTGTTCATCAATTGTATCAAATGTACCACACTAATGAAGGATGTTAATGTGGACAAATATGGGAGGGGTTGGGAGAAGGGCATATGGGAATCCCTTATATTTTATATGTAACATTTATGTAATCCAAGTATCTTTTTAAAAAATTAAAAACTGTGTCTTAAAAAACCCAAAGGGGTATTTGTTTAGAAAGGTGTCTTTGCCACAAATCTCACCCAAAGTCAATGTTGGTGCTAGCCACATCCAATTCATGGGGAAAGTCAAGGCCCACCCCCTTTACTGCTTGAGACTGTATTATTGCCCTCTTTACTTCTTAAAAAGCGGCCCACTTGGGAGATTTTCTCATTTCTATGTACAACCCTTCCTGATTAGCACATACATTGGTTTTTAATATCTGAGCTAAATGAGGAATGAAGGGTTTCCAGTACCTCAACAACCACGAAAATGCCATTAATTGTTTTGGATTGTGATGTGGGAAAACATCGTACTTTAACAACACTTAAGAGTTTACTCACAGCAGGGACTTGCAAGCTTGTGCCAATTGTTTGCCCATTCCAGGCTCTTAAGATAAGATACCATTGTTTCTGATGCTTCTTTTAATTCTGAAAAAGAATTACTAGTTAAAATAACATCATCAGTATAATGAAATAGGGTTACAGCCACTGCTTTCTTCTGCACAGCTGGATCCTTTGCCACCAGGCCAGGACAGATGGTGTGGGTTATGCACATGGCCTTGGCGATGTACTGCAAGATCCACCACTGGTCTCCCACACAAAAGGTGAATGCAAGCTGGCTTGGCTTGCCTAAGGAGATAGTTAAGAAAGCCTTACAGAGATCTAAAGCAAAGTGATAGTGACATAACTGATATTTTGCAGCAAAGCAACAATATTTGGAACTTTTGTATACAGCAGTGATGTTAATTTAATTTATGATAAACTAGTGTTATGTGTCATTCTTGGCAACCCCCAATGGCCACTCTCTACAGCCAAAGAACTGCTTCTTCAGTGGAGGTGGGGCAAATCAGATGAATACAAGCCCAAGCATCTGCCTTTGATGGCAAGGTGGAGAGATGGACTCTGTGACACAAAACATTTTTTAAAATAATTAAAACCATGATTATTTAATATTTTGCAGAATGCATTGTTTAATTTGGGGGAATTTTATACAATCTTTAAATATTCAAATGAACATTTTATCAAAGAACTTTGGTTAACAGAATGTTATAAAAGCCCTTTAATTTTGTAACAATTTCTAAACACTTTTCACTCAATTTGTAACATGTCAAATGGTCTCAACTATTTTATTACTTTACTTTTTGCTTTTATGCCTTTATAGTAATTACATTAATTAATTGGTATTTTATTTTATCAGTACAGGAAAAACTACTTTCTTGATTATTTATGAAAACCTAAAATTCCCAGTGGAATCAAGATTATCTTCTTCCTACCACCACTTTCATATGCAGATTGAAATGTCCATTGGCAGGTTTTCCTGTTATGAAGCTACTTTTTAAAATCAATACCAATTCATTTTCTATTTAATAATGGCTTCCTGGATATTTCCATTTAAACAATGCTTTTATAAATATCTTATAACAATCCATAACCACATAGACTGGTTACTTCATCTCAAGACAAATTTCACCTTCACAGAACACATTCCCTTAATCCTACCTCCTATATTGTCTTCTACAACTTGCCATATGCACTCAAAATTTGTCTTGCATACTCCCACCCTGATTTTATGAAAACCAGCCATCTTATGTTAGGACAAAACACATTCCCTTAAGTAAACTTATCAAATTTTTGTTGGCACTTCCACAAACCTTTACTTCTTTCTATATCCATTTAAGTCATATTCCTCATTCTGTTCTGTAAAGCAAAATATCCATTTCAATTTAGGCAAAAACAATTTTTTAAAAAGAGGGTTGCAATAATTTTATTAGTCAAAACTTAAAATTTTCATCATTTAGAAAATTTAACACATATAATGTTAATTTATCTTATTAGTATCCATTCTTAGTTATCAATATAAGCACTTAGTAATTTTTTGGCCATTTGAATAGAGCTCTTTTAAGAATTGTCATTTGTTTATTGAATATTACCATCTAGAGTTATCAGAATATACACTGAACAAACAGAGAAATGCAAAAAGATTTAAAACACACCAACAGAAACATAAAGCTCACTAATTTGACTCATTATTCTTACTCCTTTGCTATGGTTGTTACCAAGTTCTCTGTCATTTCACATTGCTGCTTTTAAGATCTCTTCTGGAATGCATGTTCCCTGTAGTATGCAAGCTCATTCCTGGAAATACTTTTATTAGTAGTCAGCAACCAGTTATGAATATTCATGCAGTATAACTGTAGTTAAGCACTAATATAACAGTTTAGACCGACAGATATTTAACACATATATTCTGGGTTACTCTTCGGTAGTACAGTTTTGACAGATTTGTAATTCGGGAGTAAGCTATTGATTTAAAACAGAAAGCTCTTTTTAACACCTTGATAAAAATTCTGATCAAAATAAAATGTGACTAAAATTAAAGTATTGTTAACGTTTTAATTTTCTTTTAGTTTGTAATATATTTTAATTCCAGCCTTACAAAATCGGCTAACAATTTTTATTTATCTGTTTCTTTAGGGTTTTCCAGTTCAAAAGTTATTAAATTTTGATGGCACTCATTTTATCAGTGTGTCTCTCCTGGCCTAATTAGAATTATCATGGAAACAAAACAGAGAACATTAATGTTGTTATGTTTTTCTACTTTTTGAGCAGTTTAATTCTGTCAGCCCTCACTAGCCCACAGACACAACGTTCGGGTGGCAGGGGGTTTGCAGAGTTGCTGCAGAAATGTTTTCCGTAAGTTAGTTAACTCATTAGCAGAATGTTTTCTTACAAGCATGTTTCAGTGAAAAGTGCTTTCTTTTGCACTTCTACTTGTGCGGGATTTTGTATCTGTGATTTAGCCTTCCCTTGCACAAGTGGTTTAGCATGATTTAAAGGTTCTTCTATAGTTTCTACATCTGAATCAGTATCTCCTTCTTACCTAGTTGCTCAGAGAGACCTGTCACTAAGGCAGAGGTGGAAGTCTGCAAATTCCTTTCTAGTTGTAATTCTTCTTTCCTCTAGCCTGAGCATAGACAGACCATTGTTTGCACCTGTTCTTGTGATTCCTCTGATATCTTAAATTCTCCTTTTCATTTACTTATCAGTTGGTGATTCCGCTCCTACGTTTAAGTCCTCCTCCAGTCACCTCGCCTTTTCATTAGCTGCTAACTGCATGTTAGTAGTATCACACCAGGCAAGGAGGAAGGGCCATGCAGTGGCTGCAGCCACTGCACATTGCTCATTTTTCTTAATAAAAGTTCCCTCTACTCTTTTCTCTAACTGCACTAATCCAGCAGGAGTGTATGGGGCGTCCCCCAACTCCCTCCTGGGTCCTCAAGCGTTTATCAGCTGGGCAAGCTCATACCACATAGATGTGTCTGGCTGCTCCAGAATTCCCCCCACAAATTCCCCGTGTACTGCAGGGTCTACTCTACAGTATCTGGAATGGCTGACATGCTTTCACCTGCCTTATCCCCAGTGGGATTCTCTGGATTAGCCTGCCAACTATGCCAATCGTAACACAGGAAGGTTGAGCCCAGGAAGGCTGACAGAATCCTTTGATATCCCAAAGAAACCACATGAGGAGTTCAGCAGCACTCACACTATTTATTTACTCACGTGTCCCAATGATGGCGATCAGGCAGCTACCATGCTGTGCAGAAGGGAAACAAAGATTAGATAGGGCAGACAGCACAAGGAGGGGCTCTAGCTAATGCATAGAGTAGCTCAAGGGTGTAGGTAGCTTAGTAAGTGATTAACAGCAAGTGCATACATATGAGGGTAATTGTGTGGGTTCCCAGAACAGTGAAGGTCAGCACATATGAAGGTTAATGATTACTGTGCCTAGGATCGTGTATGTGCTGTAGCAGAAATTTCCAGGATGGGTTGCTGGTCAGTTCCACTCCCACACTTTCCACCAATCTACACAAATAACTAGTGGGAGGGAGAGGAGGGTATTTCATGTCCCTACATGGAGATTAGTGCATAGCCATATTTGAGGGCTGTTATTTCGGTCTACTACCCACCAAACTAAAAGCTCATGCACATATTCTATTACTTTTAATGTGGAATATTCTTTGAACTCTAGACCTATGGAAGTGAAAATAGATATATTGATCTGAATTATTCTGAAAGGAAAATTTAATGCCTCAAATGAGCTTAAGTGACATATTTATAGGTTTTATAATAATTTATGTCTGTTTTCTAAATTTTTGGCTAAATTTTTTATAATCTTTTAAAATTAACTGCTAGAGTTGGTCAAGTATCACTTCATAATCAATCTTTTTTTTAAAATTTTATTCATTTTGTAAAAATATTACATTCAAAAAATATGAGGTCCCATTCAACCCCACCACCCCCACTCCACCACTCCCCCCCCCCCATCAACACTCACTCCCATCATCATGACACATCCATTGCATTTGGTAAGTACATCTCTGGGCATCGCTGCACCTCATGGTCAATGGTCCACATCATAGCCCATACTCTCGCCCGTTCCATCCAGGGGCTCTGGGAGGATTTACAATGTCCGGTGATTGCCCCTGAAGCACCATCCAGGGCAACTCCAAGTCCCAAAAACGCCTCCACATCTCATCTCTTCCTGCCATTCCCCATACCCATCAGCCACCATGGCCACTTTTCCCACTCCAATGCCACCTTTTCTCTGTGGTCCCTGGCACCGAGGGATCACTACCAAGTACCAACTGATGATGCAACTAGAAAATGACCTTAAATTAAAGGTTCAATGCGGATCAGCAGAATATCCCTGTCTACATATAATAACATGACTTTAAAATGCTGTTTGACCTAATGTAAGGGGGAAATGGAAAGGAGAAATGAGTTTATATGGCTACGAGTCTCTAAAAAAGAGTCTGAAGGCTGTCAGAAGGATTGCCCTTATGCACAACTGAGCAGAGTCTAAGAGACAGATAAAGTAGATACAACCCCAGGTATTGGTTCCTTTGAGGACTAAAGAGACCCACGGGTTCTATGGCCATGGCAGATAGGGTTCACTGCCATGTCAGATGGCCCTTCTTTGGAGCTGGTGTTTCTGCGTGATGGAAATGGACTCAGAGGGGATCTCTTTTCACAAGACTTTCATGCTACTTTATTGGAATTGTAGTTGGTGTTGGGGTTTAAGATATTTAGGGGATTTGAATCTCTGGACTGACATAATCAATCTTAATGACAAATAGCTCACTAACTTTTAATATAGTTTTTTCCAAAGATTTCTTTATTTACCCCCTTCCGCTCCTCCTGCCGTTCTGTTTTTGCTCTCTGTGTTATCTTCTCATTTTCTGTCCTCTAGGTTTCACCAGGATTTGATCCTGGGGACGGCCAATGGGGAGAAAGTTTACCTGTCAATTGTGCCACCTCAGTTCCTGATCTCTGCTGAGCTTCACCTTGAGTCTCCCCTTTGTCTCTCTTTTGATGCATCATCATCTTGCTGTGTGACTCACTTGTGCGGGCACTGACTCACCATATGGGCACTCATGTGGTCATAGGCTCACCACACAGGCACACTTTCTCTTCTTTTTCACCAGGAGGCTCCAGAGATCCTCCATATGGTAGGTGGATGTTCTATTACTTGAGCCACATCCACTTCCCAAATTTTAATACATTGTTGGGAAGCATAATGACACTTTATGAAACATTTTTATGGCAAAATAAGGCTCAGTGAAGGCTATGACAATACTTATGTACAGATTTACTGAAAATGAATGTCAACTCTTATCCAATGAAAAGATGCATATTAAAGAATATAAGTGGAAACATCATTTAATTGTATGTTATATGCACAAATATCTCTTCATCAATACAAAGAGACTTATTTCATATAACTTCTGAATGTTCCATTTATATTTGGTTGGTTTCTCTTCTCTGTCCTGGACTCAGCTCCCCTATCTTGTCCTCTTCCTATCATGAGCCTCTCCTCGGTTCTTGTGCACTGTGTGCCCCAGTCAGTCATGGCCCCTCACAGCTCCCACCATGCTGGCCCTGTCAACTCTCCTTGCAACTTCCCGAAAACTTACATCAGTTCACTCTGGGCAGCTTGCTTTGTCCCATCAATCACCAGCTTCTCTCATTTTCCACTCCTTCCCAGGCAGGCTTACCCCAGTCCCTCTCCTTATGAAATCCCTCTTTCCTGCCTCTCACCTTAGACTTCAGACCCATCCCACAGGGACCCCTCAGCCTGGCCTGCATCCCTTAATTTCTGTCCTTTATTCAGCACCCACCTCCCTTCCCTGCTCCTCCCCAGCACCCTGCTCCTCCCCTGCCTTGGTTTACACTCTGTAGGTTCCCTCCTCTGTGGATTGACTCCACCTCTAGAGCCCCATACTCTACTCTTCATTCAGCTCCCCATGGCCCTTTTAATTGCCCCATCCTCCTAGGCCCTCTCACCTTTCTGATCCTGCCTCAGCCACTGACCTCTCCCAGCTCCACCTTTGATCCCTGCCCACCACAAACATGCAGAGAGGCCTCATATCCGCACCAGGGTTCTCCTCTCCTTCTCTCTTGCCCCTCTCTCCAAATTGGCCCCAAGTCCCTGCTTCAGGTCACCACAGCTCTCCCCTCTCATGGGTCATGCCACTTTCTTTAAGACCCTTAAACCTCTCACCTTCCTGAAATGTTGTGACCTGCTCCCAGCTCCATGCCTCTATGTTCCATACACTGCTCTTCCCCTCATTTACCCTGAACTCTGTATTCTTCCCCTCAGCTGTGTTTATTTACACCATGGCCTACGTGGGTCTCATCACACAGCCTGATGCCTCATCTCTTAGGAGATACCTCTGCCCTTTCCCACCCTTCAGTTCTCCATCCTTGCTCCAGTGCTCCCTTCCTAGCTATGTGCCTTCTAGTTACTACCTGTCCCCAGTCCCCAGGGAAGCCACTCCCAGACCCTCTTCTCACCATCTCCCCTGCCTTCTCCCCTGGCTACTTTCAGTTCCAAAGCACTCAAGCCCCTGCCCTCTGTTCACTGTTTCTTCCCTCTTCTTTCTCATCCATCATCTTGGATCAGTTTCCCTCTGCTAGCTGCCCCCACGTGTCTGCTTGGCCTAGTTATCCTTATCTCATCCATCCCCTTCTACCTGCCTGCCTTCCCTTTCCTCAAGGGCCCTAGACCCCATTTATGGAGACACTGAGTCTCAGGGCTCCCTGCCCCTTCTCCACATTCTACCTCTAAGATGGGTCTAGAGAGGGCACAAGTTCACCCTGTGACCTCTACACACCCTATTCTAAGCTGGTCATGAAGGGTGCTCCAAACAAGTTCCTTGCAGAGGCCCACATGTTAGGTCCCATGTTAGGCCTTTGGGAATAACTAAAGATGTAGAGGAAAAAAAATCATTAACAAGAGAGTTGGGCAGAAATTACATTTGTTATGACTGAAGACAGGAGCCAAGGATGGTTGTAAAGCAACTCAGACCTGACTCCCCATGTGGTAGTTTTACTCTTCTTTACATACCTGTTACTAGTTAACATTTGCTTTGATTATGCATTAGCTTTTATGCATCTGGATGAACATACATAGCTAGTTATATAATTGTATGATTAGTATGTTCAGGAAATCATGCTTGCATGATCAAAAATGGGGTAGATAACTCCACCCCCAGGTGGGAATTTTATTACATTAATTAAGCAAGTTGGAGTGAGGACAGCCAGGGGTTTCTTCTGTGTAGGTCTAACCAACCGGTTGAAGCTGGTTTTCATACTGCATTCCTTCAAGAGGATATTCTGGGCCACAAGAAATGGAATTTGGGACCAAGAGAGGGTTGCATCTCATTTCTTCTAATTTACATATAATTCTTTCCTTTGTATCCTAGCAACAAGGAGAGAAACAAGTTACTTTCAGATATTTGGTCATCCTACTTCCATCAGCCACTGTTCTCATTATCATAATCAGGCCTCTACCAGAATGTTATAAGACCCTCAGAATCTCTTCAGTTTAAGCAAAGACTTTGAATCCCTGTTTCCTGCCCCAGCTGTTCTGTAATAAAGCTCTTTCTTTCTTTGAAACCTGGTGTCACAGGATACATTTTTTGTGTGCATCGGGCAGTGAGCCCATTTTGGCAACAGCAATAGGACAAAGGGCTCACAGGCAATCCCAATCCTGTGGACAGGGAAGAAACAAATCCTGGGCACTGTGCCTGAGAACTGCCGAGGCTGATGTTCCCAAAGCACAAAGAAGCTATGGCTCCCATGACCTCCGGGTGGAACAGTTAGTTGTGTATTCAAATCCTGTGTGGTGGAAGTCATTCTTATCTCTGATTTCCAGGTTTGGATTTTTTCCTGATTTCAATTTAAGTCAACTCAACAATAGTCTTTAAGCTGGGAGCATTGTAGGGCAAGTGTAAACTTGACAAGTATATGGACAGAAAGAAAAAGGTACAATTTCCAGATACAATGCACCCGTACAATTTTCTTCAATCTAAGATTTTAAAAAATCCAATAAGATTTGCATTCTACATGTGTTCAAAAGTGAAGGAAATTCAGATAGTAGATTTTCTGTTTTATATACAGGGTTTGGGGATTCTAGACACAATAGGCACAAAGGATGTCAAGATTGTAAGATAATTTGGCAACTGCATCCATCAGTGTTGCTCTAATATCACATCTACAGAGTGCATGCCCTACCTGTGGGCTTACAGTAAGATCATTTTCCCTTCAAAGTAAAGGAATGACAATGTCTCTTTCTGACCTGAATTGTTGCTTTGCTCTGAGGACTAGGGTGGCACATCAGCTAATGAAACATTTCATATTATGTGATAAAATCTGCATTCTTTAAAAAGATTAAAGGTAAAAATAATATAATATGGCATGCATAGTTAAGTAGTATAATTTTTTAAGATTTATTATTTATTTATTTCTCTCCCCTTCCCCCCACCCCAGGTGTCTGCTCTCTGTGTCCATTCACTGTGTGTTCTTCTGTGCCCACTTGTATTTTTGTCAGTGGCACTGGGAATCTGTGTTTTTTTGTTGCATAATCTTGCTGTGTGAGCTCTCTGGGTGTGTCATGCCACTCCTGGGCATGCTGCACTTTTTTCATGCAGGGCAGCTCTCCTTACAAGGTGCACTCTCTGTGCATGTGGCTCCCCTACATGGGGGAAACCCCTGAGTGGCATGGTACTCCTTGCATGCATTAGCACTGTGTGTTCACCAGCTCACCACATGGGTAAGGAGGTCCTGGGTTTGAACCCTGGACCATCTATGTGGTAGGCATATGCTACATCTGTTGAGCCAAATCCACTTCCCAAAGTAGTATAATCTTGATTGAAATTATTTTCAAAATCAACAGAAAACCTCACCACAGTTCACCTCATAGGTCATCTGCATTTTATTTAAGAGAAATGAGCACTAGGAAGTGCCCAGAAAGATACAATTTCTGACTTCCATTTATCCCTTAAAGTAGAATCTCAGAGTTTGACTATCCCATACTATTGAGCATTTATTTCTCAAAATTGCAGTGTTTTGTTCCTTATTACAAATTTCTATCAGCTTCACGTAAGACATGGTGACTAAAAGACAACAAAGAGGAGGGAAAAACAGTGGAAGACCTGTATTTTTATTTGCTTCTGGGATACATATAAAAATGATAATAAATGCTCAAGTAGAAATAAATGTTGGAAATCTTGAATTTATATGCTTCATAGGGACATACACTTACTTTGAACTCTTATTAAGCAATTTCTCTCAGCAACTAGACAGATGAGGCAATATAGACATTATTCTTAGATTCTTATTCTTAGATTCTCTATTCTTAATTTATAGAGAAGTGGACAAAACAGACTTCATCCCTGCTATTATAAAGCTTAAAACTTAGTGCAAGAGAATTATATCAAACAGCTAAACACAAACATATATGTACACTGAAAAATTGAGATATGTGATATTAAGGAAAATAATTGCAGGTAAGTGTTTTTTTTTTTTTTGAGGTTTTAATATTAGAGAATGAGAACCAGATAGCAGTCAGAAGAAGGGAGATGAAAAATGTTCTAGTCAAAGTTGATTAAATATGGTGAGAAGACTTGGGCACTTGGCTGAAGGATTAGGGAGATAAGGCTCACCTCTCACTAAAACAAAGGAGAAAGAGCCAAAGGCTACCTTGAGGACCTGCTTTGGGGTACAGCCGATGAGGAAACTGCTTCACAACTGCCAGGAGAGTGAGGGACAGAGATGAAGAAGCTCAAACAACAAGGTGTGAGTTATTAAACCTCCTGGCTGCTGGGAAGGGCTCCCCTCCCCAACCTCAGAGATATTAAGTGAGGGTAAAACTCCTAGAGAACTTTATATGGGCAGAGAACAGACATGTTCCACCCTGCCAACTCCTTTGGATGTATGGAGAAGAGGAACATGCTAATGCTCTGAGTCATCTAGGAGGGAACTGGACAGGAAGGGAAGCCAGGGGGAGATGGTGGGTTACTTGCCCCAGTGGTTGGAAGCAGCACATGTATCCTGCCTTCAGGGAGGGTAGCCTAGGTGGAGCTGTGGGCTCCCTACTCCAAATGGAGTGTGGTGGCAGATTCTCTGGAAGGAAGAGGAATCTGGGAGGGTGGAGAATGATTTTTTTGTGGTAAATGTAGCCAGCTGGGCCCCTCTTGAATATCGGAAGGAACCATGACTCAACAGGAAGAGGGGAGGATCTCCTCAGGACGATTCTCAGGCCCAGCTGCCCAGATAAAGAAAAGAATTAGTTCAGGGAGGAGGCAAAGACAGGCAGCTGATCAGCAGGGGGATTCCAGGGAATCCAACCTGCTCAAGGGAAAAGAGGTGGGTAGCCTTCTGAAAGGTTAACTAACCTAGGGATACAGATTATCTCGGTGGAAGAATTCCTGCCTAGCATATTCGAGGTCCCTGGTTTGAGTCCCAGTCTTTAAGAAGTGATCCATCGGGTTATCAAGCATCCAGCTACAACTTTTTGACAGGGAACATATAGATATTCTCTTTGTATTAGCTGTTCTTGGTTCTCTCTCTCTTTTTAAAGGTTTCTTTTAAAATTCTTTCCTTATTTTACTCACTAAAACCCTGTTCAAAACCTGCAGAGGGCAGACTGCAGGGTGATTGGACATCAGTAGCATGACATGACCCTTAAGGGCCTAAGACAGAAGGCTGCTTTTTCATGTTTATTTTTGTTTTTCTATTGTTTCCTTCTTCCTCTTCTTTTTAAAAATGAGTCACTTCTCTCATTTTTCTGTTTGTTGCATTTCCTTTCCTCCATCTCTGTTTTTTCTTTCATTTACCATTTTTTCTCTACCTACCCTATTTCCTTTCTCTCCATCTTTATTCCACCTTTTTTCCTTTGGTCTCTAATTTTTCTTGTTTACATTTCTATCTCCTTTTCTGTTTTCTTTCTTTTTTTCACTTTTTTCTTTCTTTTCTTTTTTCTTCCCCCCTCTTCTCACCATTGCAGCCTTTTAATTCATTCTATATATTTTTTCTATTCTGTTTCTTGTTTCATGACTTCTATTCTACTATTTCATATTATTCCTCTGTACTTCTTACTCAAGTTAATCTTTCAGTTTCCTAGGTCTGGTACAGTTCCTCTCCTACATTTTATTATTATTATAACTATTATTCTTTTTCTCTTCCTATCTCTTTCCTTTTCTCTGGTCCAATTTTTTTTTTCAAGGGAACGCAGACAAAAAGGAAGTAGAATAAAAGGAATGTAGTATCAAAGTGAAATCTTACCATGAACAGAAAAGCAATAATAAAGTAAAACCATAGAATAGAGAAGCTAATCAACTGAATAAACCCAGCAAGACAAACAGATGCCTACACACCAACAAAAAATTACAAGCCATACTAAGAAACATGAAGACATGGCTCAGTTCAATGAAGAAACTAAAAACCAGGATGAGATGCAGAACATAGAACAACTAATCAGAGATGTCCAAGCACCTAACATGAATCAACTTAATGAACTGAAGGAAGAGATTAAGGGTATTAAGAAGACACTGGGAGAACATACTGAAGAAATTGTAAACATACATAAAAAGATAACAGATATGATGGTGATAAATGGCACAATCCAAGAAATAGAAAATACATGGGAAGCATACAACAGCAGTTTTGAACAGGCAGAGGAATCAGTGATGTGGAAGCCAGATCTCAAATCAATCAGAGAGTAGGACAGATAGATAAAAAAGATAGAAAAAAATCCAGCAGGGATTTAGAAATTTGGATGACAATATAGAATGCACAAACATACACATAAGAGTCATTCTAGAGGGAAAAGAGAAGGCAAAGGGGGCAGAAGGAGTGTTGGAGGAAATAAGGCTGAAAATTTCCCTACCCTACCAAAGGAAATGGGAGTACCTGTCCAGGAAGTGCAGCACACCTCAAAAACAATAAATCCTAACAGAACAACTCAAAGACTTGTCAAATTGTCCAATGCTCAAGACAAAGAAAGAATATTGAAAGCAGCAAGAGAAAGAGAACTATCACTTAAAAGGGAAGCTTGATAGGCTTAAGGGATGATTTCTCATCTGAAAGTTTGGAGGCAAGAAGGCAGTGGTATGACACAGTTATGGTGCTAAAAGACAGAAAACTTCCAGCCAAGACTTCTCTATCCAGCAAAGCGGGCATTCAAAAATGAGGGAGACTCAACATTGTTGCAAGTATCTGTGAATCTGGTCCTTCAAGCAGTGAAGCTTTGTTGTCACTGTGGACTCTGAGGGGAGGAGGAGAGAGGAATAGTATAGATAGAAACAGAGTAACTGGGGGCAATGTAAATGTTCCACAAGATCATGCAATGATGGATATAGGATATGTTAAATTTCACCAAAAATGTATAAAAGCCTATAGGCTAAAATGTACACCGTAATGTAAACCATAAGGTAACTAAAAATTTTAAAAATCATATAGTCTAAAATACAAACCATAATATAAACCAAAAATGGAACCATGTTTGATAGATATGTTTCAATATCTGTACATCAGCTGCAGCAAATAAAACATGAACATGTAAAGGGATCATAGCTGGAGAAGGGGGAAAGTGTTTGATGATGGATATATGGGAGGCACCAATATTGTATATGTGAATTTCCTATGATCTAAAACGTTTTTGAAGACAAAATTAAAAATTACAAAAAGGGAAGGATATAGACACTGAGGAAGAAAAAAAAAGAAATTGCCTTGTCATTATACCTATAAGGAAACACCTATTACAGTGATGAAAGGCAAAATGTAAAAAAAAAAAAAGTTTTACGCAGTTTTTCATTTTATAGTACCCCAATTTATTTTTACTTTATTTCAGTTTTTCTAAATTAGTCTGTATTCTATTTCTAATCTTTAAACCTATCATTATCATTTCATTTTCTTATTATTTGAATGTGGAAATATAATAGGTTTCATTTTTTAAAGATTTATTTTATATATTTATTTCTCCTCCTCCTCCCCTCCCGTTGTCTGTTCTCAGTGTCCATTTTGCTGCGTGTTCTTTGTCCACTTCTGTTGTTGTCAGCAGCACAGGAATCTGTCTCTTTTTGTTGCATCATCTTGTTGTGTCAGTTCTCCGTGTGTGTGGCACCATTCCTGGGCAGGCTGAACTTTCTTTCATGCTGGGTGGCTCTCCTTACCAGGTGCACTCCTTGCCCATGGGGCTCCCCTACATGGGGGACATCCCTGCATGGCATGGCACTCATTTCACTCCTTGCGTGCATCAGCACCACACATGGGCCAGCTCTACTTGGGTCAATGAGGCCCAGGGTTTGAACCATGGACCTTCCATGTGGTAGACAGATGCCCTAACCACTGGGCCAAGTCTGCTTCCCAGGCTTCATTTTTTAAGATGTTTTGGACTACAGGTGGGTTCAACTATGGCAGGTGAGAAATGCTGATGTGAGGTGTTACTGATGGGGGCACATGGTTTGGAGGGAGTTCTCCAGAGCATGTATATAGGGTATATAAAAATATTCAGATATTCATTGGGTATTACCATAGTAGCTACAGTTACAAATGACAACTGATGGAGTGCTGAGTCCCTAGGCAGGGAAGCTCTGTCAAATTGCCTAATGGAACAGCAACAATCCCCCAAGTACAACAGCAAAGACCAGGGAAGAAGGATGGTCCAAAACTGAGCCCTTGATACTGATGACTTTACTTATGAGCCTGTGCACTTGAAATTTCAACTTGTCCTAGAGCTGCAATGTGCCATGGAGTCTCCTGAGAGACTCCATGTTCCTCAAATGTAGCCACCCTCTAAGCCAAACTCAGCATGTAAATGTATTATCATCCCCCCAGCTTGGGACATGACTCCCACAGATGAGCCTCTCTGGTGCTGAGGGATTACTACCAAGTACCAGGTGGTGATGCAACTAGAAAAAGACCTTGAATAAAAAGGGGAAATGGTAAACAGAAATGAGTTTATATGGCTAAGAGACTTCAAAATGAGCCAGGAGGTCATCAGAGGGGTCATGCTTATGCACATTTCAGCAGGATCTCGGACACAGCCAAAGTAGATACAATCCCAGGTATGGGCCCTTCTCAGGGCTATGGAGACATCCAGGTACTACAGTCATAACAGATGGCGATGGAGTTGAGTGCGTTGCCAGTGGGACAGACTTAAGAATTTGTGCTCATGAATGTGATGGAGTTGGACTCAGATGTGGCCTCTACAGATGCCTCTTCTGTCACTTTTATTGAACCTGTGGTTGGCACTGGGGTTGGTGTATACTCAAGAGACCTGAATCTCTAGACTATTGGCCAACTGTGTCCTCAGGCTCAGCAGAGTTGCAGCACCTACTCTCTGGTTACTTGGGCTTACCCAGGTCACTAACAGAGAGGTGAGGGTGGTCAACAACCACACCAAGGAACCAAGAGTCTACAAGAGCAAGCAGGAGAATTGTATCCATCAGCCATGTGGTACCTAAACCCCTTCTTGATTTAGAGGTGGAGTGGACATCACCATTCCAGGGTCCTCAGGATGGAGAAATAGAATATGGATTAGAATGGACTTACTGTATTCTACTTTTGAATTATTGTGACTCTAGCAATGGACTAAATTATAACATTGATGTTCAGAAAGTGGCAATGAGAGTTGCTGGAGGCAGGGAGAGGGAAACGGAGGTGTGACATGGGGGCATTTTCAGGACTTGGAATTGCCTCGAATGATACTGCAGGGACAAATCCAGGGCATTATATAACCTGCCATAACCCACTGAATGGACCAGGAGAGAGTGTAAACTACAATGTAAACTATAATCCATGCTGTGTAGCAGTGCTCCAAATGTATTCATCAAATGCAATGAATGTACCACACTAATGAAAGAAGTTGTTGCCTTGGGAAAAGTGGGGGATGTGCAGAGCAGGGTATATGGGAACCTCCTATATTTTTTAGTGTAACATTTTGTGTGATTTATGTATCTTTTAAAAATAAATCAAAAATATATTTTAAAAACACATTAGAGGCATATAGCAGTAGACTCAAAGTGATAGAAGGATAAGTGATACAGAAGACACAACAATTGAAATTGAAGAGAGAAGTGCTGTGTATTTTTACATTTATGGAGCAGGACAACCAACAGAAGGATGGAGACAAACCCAAGTCACTCACTCTGGTAGGCTGGAACACAGAAGTGATGTTCCCAACTGTGATGGACTTCCCAAAAAAGTAAAATCCCCTGCAAGACTGTGCATGGGATCACAAAATGCCCTTTAGGTAAAGGAAAAACAATTGGCTACATCATCCCACTCTTTGACGGGATGTGGAGGACATGGTCTTGCCTTGGACAGCATAAGAGGCATTAATGAAGCAAGGGCTTGCCCAGGGGAAGACTCCCATATCCTGTCTGTTGACCTTGGTGAAGGCAGTGGGTGAAGTGATAGAAAGGATTGACAATGTTCTGCTATGAGTTGGAATCAGAAGTACAGAATCAGCCATTTTCACTGAGGTGGCCCAGAAGGAGAAAAGTCCAGCAATGGGAGGCCATGCCAAGAGGGACATAAAGGAAGCATAAAGAACTACCACAGGAAGAAAGAGGAGGAGGCAGAGCTGGTCCACCAAGGAAGTCATGGTAGCTTTACTTACCAAAGCAGGGGAGAGACAATGCAGAAATGGATGTGACTCCTACAGAAAAACTGCCAATGTTATGGGGCAAAAGATGGTCCCTTTAAATAAGACCTTAAGGCCATATTACAAACCATAAAAGAGCAGGAGGAAGGGGGCTCTCAGAACTGAAAAGGCTAGAAATTCTTCAGAGCTGCTCAATAAGCCCCAGATGTACCCCAGAAAAGAGGAAGATACAGGTTGCTAAGGTTTCCTTGTCCACAGACTAGGGCAGTGAGGAAAACACTTCTGATTGTGACTGATGAGACAGAGAGGAAGGATGCTCCCATCATCTGTATTCTGATCTTATTTCCTTTAAAAATAATGCTTACTGGAAAGCAGGTGCAGCTCAAGTGTTTGGGTGCCTGCTTCCCATTTTTGAAGTCCCAGGTTCTATCCCTAGCACCTCCTAAAAACAATACAGCAACAGACAGGTGAAAACCAAGTAAGGAGAGCCAGTGTAGATCACAGGTGAACACCATATACGTTTTCCTGGGTTCTATCCCTGGTCCTAGTAGCTCAAAAACACACAAAAAAGAATGCCTAGGGATAGAGCTAAGTATTCCAGGTCCCCACTATAGGATCAGATGCCCTGTATCTCCATTAGAGTTGGTGGGGAATGAGAGGAGTGCACACTTTCAACACTTTTAGATACAGGTGCCAAAGTGGAAAAAAATATCCACACCTCCACAGAGTAGTCAATATAGTGAATGACAAAATCATTCCTAATGATGGTATGGCCTAGCTTATGAAAGAAGCTACAAAACTAAAAGGATATGAGTTTTATCATAGAAAAAAAAACCATGGTAGACAAATATTCTGGATATGGCACAGCAATTCTCATGCAAAATGTGACTGTGGAGAAACACTTTTGCAAAGTGCTCAGATATCTGAATGGACTTCAGGCAGATGTAGGTACGTCATGACAACGCAAATGCCCTACCAATAAGCACATTCCTGAACACCAGCAATGGGGTAAGAAGACACTGGAATGGAGAACTCAACTACATAAAGACCATCTGGAAGAACTAACTGGGTGGTGACTCCATCTAAATGTATTTGGGAACTGAACACTGCAGGGTAAAGAAAACAAAGCAGTGGAATGTATGTTGGGGAACATTCAGCTTTGAGGGAGTGGAGAACCAGTGCATATCCTACTTAGGCTACAAATGCAAAATCCCAATCTCAATATGCCCAATTACTTTCTATTTCCCCACTGAAATGCACTCCACAAAGCACTTCCCAGCGGTGGTTTGTGGTCTGGACTGCAGTGTTAGTAACATAAAGGACCCATAATTCCAAATTGGACATGAAAAGGGTTCCTTCCATCTGAAAATTGGACATCCTGTAAATTGGACACTGCCTACACCTTCAATGTACTTTAACATCCTTGCTTGATGTTATCATTATGTCCTCAACTGCAAAAATCTTCTTGTAATAATACTAATGCATGGCATGACACACTGACAGATTCTGGATTCTGGGGATCCTCTATCCAATGAACCCACAATTGTCCATGACTGAAGAGTTTTATTCAATTACTGATCTTTTTTCTTAAAGATTTTTTTATTTCCCTCCCCTTCCCCCTCCCCCCATTGTCTGCTCTCTGTGTCCATTCACTGTGTGTTCCTCTGTGTCTGCTTGAATTATCCAGTGGCACTGGGAAAACATTTCTTTTTTGTTTCATCATCTTGCTGTGTCAGCTCTCCATGTCTGCAGTGCCACTCCTGGATGGGCTGTGCTTTTTTCACATGGGGTGGTCTCCTTGTGGGATGCACTCCTTGGAATGAGAGACCACTGAATGCATGCTTTCATTCACGACACCAATAAGCAATATATGCAGTGTGAAATCTCAGTTGTCCTACAAATGTTGCTGTTTATGTTCTTTTATATAATATATAGTCAGAACATTAACCAAAGCCTTTCACATATATCAGGGTACTTAACCAGGGGTTGGTGGACCCCTTGATTTCATGGAGTCTGTGAGTTTGAATTGAAAAAAATCAATGTTATCTTTATTTTCTCTGACCTCTGACTGAAATCTAGAATTTCCCTCCCTTCTGAATATAGGCAAAAAATGTAGTGTTCATCTCACCTGACTGGTAAAGGGGTCCATAGAATAAAAAGATTAAATCCAGGCATATATGATATTCATAGTGCTTCCCTCCAGTATCAGTTTTCTCATGTCTAAGGTTACAAAAATAAACTAAGGTTTCCCCAGAGATGCTATTCATACAGTATGTCTCTAGTGTGAGATTTCTCATGTCGTCTCAGAACAGACCAGGGAAGGCTTTGTCACCTAGATAACATTCATAGGGTTCCTCTCCAGTGAGTCCTCTCATGTTGTCTAAGGCTATGTTAATGGGTGAAGGCTTTCCCATAGAGAAGACATTCATAACATTTCTCTCCAGTGTGAATTCTCTCATGCAGATTAAGGCTAGAGATGCTATTGAAGGCTTTGTCACATTGATGACATTCAAAGGGTTTTTCTCCAGTGTGAGTTCTATCATGTTCTCTCAGGGAAGAACACCAAGTGGAAGGTTTTCCACATAGATAACATCATAGGGCTTCTCTCCAGTGTGAGTCCTCTCATGTTGTCTAAGTGAAGAATATTGAGTGAAGGCTTTCCCACACAGATGACGTTCATAAGGTTTCTCTTCAGTGTGAGTTCTCTCATGTTTTCTGAGGATAGAACTGTGAGTGAAGGCTGTCTTACACCGTTGACATTTATAAGGTTCCTCTCCAGTATGAGTTCTCACATGCTTTCCCAGGGCAGAAGAATGAGTGAAGGCTTTCCTGTATATATGGCATTCATAGGGTTTCTCTCCAGTGTGAGCTCTCTCATGTAGACTAAGGCTATAGATTCTACTGAAGGCTTTTCCAGTAGATGACATGCATGTGGTTTCTCTCCAGTGTGAGTTCTCTCATGTTGCCTTGGGGCAGAATAGTGAGTGAAGGCTTTCCAACATTGATGGTACTCATATGCTTTCTCTTCTGCATGAGTTACATTGTAATCTGTAAGGCCAGAGTTTTGAATAATCAATTTACCAATCAGATGACACTCATATGATTTACTTCCATGGTTAATTTGTTTTTGTTGATTAAAAAATGACTGGTCAGTGAGAGGTCTTCCAAATAGATTGCTGAAGTAGGGTTTCTTTCCCTTGTAAGTTAACATATGTTCAATTATTCTGGATATGTAGGTAAATTCTTCTGGCAGTTCACTATATTTTATGCCATTCTTTTCAATATGAGAGTTCTCCTTCTGGGAAATAGATGAGAAACCATTCATCTCATAAAAATCCACTTATATACAAATGAACTCTACACTAATCATTCAGTGATAGTCTCCAAGTAAAATCTTTACCATACCATGTTACTCTTCTTCATGTACAGAGACCTTTTGTTTTGTACTAGCTCAACTGCAGAGTTATCAATTCTGGAAGACTTCATACACTTTCAAAGATTGGGCATATGAGCCATATTTGTGCAATTATATTTTTATAAAAACTCAGGTTTTTTGTGTGTCTTCAAGTTAATTTTTCCCTAAATTCAAACTATCACTGACTTATTCTGGATTAGCACTTAAAAACCAATTTACTTACACTTAAGTGCCTATACTGAATTCCTAATTCATTGCACTCCCAAGTGTCTATTTGGAAGACAAGAGTTCCACCTATGATGGTTACCCATGACAAGAGCATAGATGTGTCTTTCCTGCAGATATGTTGCATGGAGAGCATCTGTTTCCTGAGATCACTTTCCCTCCCTGAAATAATTGAAGAAAAAGAAATGATTGTTAGACTAGCATTAGGGAAATAAAAATGTTGAAAAGTATCATGTGGCCCTCTATTTTTCTAATATATGACACTTATTTGGGAAAGAGTATCAAATTAAGGAATACTTTAGGAAGTAGAAAATATTATATAATACTGACAATTAGAAAATACTTTCAAAATTAAAATATGAGAAAAATTATAAAAAGCTAGTATGTTGGGGAGGTAAAGATGAAAAACAATTCAAGAGGAAGACAAGGAAAAGATCCATTAAGTGAGTGTTAAATCCAATAGTATACAAATATACATTTCCCCAAAATCTCAGGCACTTGATGCGATAATAATGTGGTAAATGGAATAATGACCACATTCAATCCAATTTTCCCAATATTGACAACTACATTAGGAAATATAACCCATGTAAGGAAATCTGCAGTAGATAATTTTAGGAATCTACTTACCCAATGACCAGAACCCCCCTATCATGAAGCAGTTTCCCAGAGTGTACTTGAAGTATGACTTTGGAAAATTCCAATTCCTTCTCTCCAAATTCCTCTCCTTGCTTCAACTGGGAAAGTACATCTGATTTATAAACCTGATGCCCAGGTGGTGGTAAAAAAAAAAAAAAAAAGGAAAAAAAACACAGAAATTTTGAGTTCTCTGCAGGTAGTGGATTGCCATCAAATCTAGGGAAGGTGATTGTTTTATTTTCCCAGTCTTCTTAGACACATACCATGAATGGGTTGGCTTAAACAAAGGCAACCTACAGTTTTGAGGCCAGGAAAATATCCAAATCAAGCCACCATCAAATCAGTGCTTTCTCCCCAAGACCAAGATTCTGGGAATAGCTGCTGGTAAATTTTTGTCCACAGTTTCTCATGTGGCAATGCACAGGGCAGCATCTCCTGGCCACTTTATTCTCGCCTGGTTTCACTGATTTCAACCTAATATTTCTGTTGCCTTTTGGATTTTCTTTTTGGAGATGCTGGGGATCGAACCTGGGACCTCATACATGGGAAGCAGGTGCTCAATCACTTTAGCTACATCTGCTCCTCTGTGTTGGCTTCTTGTCTGAAATTTATTATTTGATGAAGAACTCTAGTATTAAGATTTGGTTCCCTCCTGAATTAAGTGGGACACACTTTAACTGAAGTTACCTCATCAAAAGGCCCTACTAACAATTGGTATATACCTACAGGGATGGATTATATTTAAGTATGTTTTTCTGGGGAACATAAAGCTTCAAACAACCACATATCTCCCTCGAAACCTAAAAAATACATGTTCTTTCTACATGCAAAATACTTTCCATCACAATATCCCAAAGGCTTCAAGTCACATCAGAAACAATGTGAAGTAGGAAGTCTAATCAAAATTAATTATGGGTGTCATCTCTCCCAGGGCACAATTTGTATCTGTGGATCTGTTCACAGATACAGGTTATGTGCTTCTAATTTACAATAGAGGGAGTGCTGACCCTCCCCAGCTTTGCCCTGCCTCCCTCTGACTTTAAAGCTCTGCCCCTGACCCCATCCTCTTACCCCACCCCAGTCTGATCCTGACTGTACCCCAAGCCCTTCCACTGGACTTGCCCCTTAACCCCGGCCCCTGACCCCTCCTGACATGACCTCTGGCCCAGACCCCTGACCTCACACCCTGTACCCACCAGTGCCTCCTTTCTGACCTGCCCTGAGTCCATCCACTGGCCCCGACACTGGCCCCACTGGGAGCCAGGCCCTGACCAGTCCCAGAAGCAGGTTTTATGGGGCAAGATTGTGTCTGAGTGAGTGCACCTTATAGTCTCTCCTGCAAAGAAGCGGCTGGGCAGTGTTGGAAATTCTTCAGGACCAGGCTGTTTCAGGATTTTGCAGGGCAGGGGGTGTCTGGACATCAATTTGGTGGGACGGTGACAGAGAAGACTCGTGTAAAAGGTGAAATTGAGGCTCTCTTTCACGGAGATAGGGGCTGCATGCATGATGCTCCCCCCTGGGGTGGGTGGCATGGGAGCGGCGATTCCTGGAGGCTCTGTGGTGCTGGGGAATTCATAAGCCCTGAGTGGGCTATTCAGGGGCTTGCAGGGCAGGAGGCCTGTGGAAACCAATTTGGTGAGACAGAGATGGAGTTTATTGCGAGGCATGGAATTTTGATTTTCTGACATGGATATTGGTGCCTCCGGCTAGAACCCCACCCCCTAGGCCTGGCTGCTGATCTGCAGTATCCTTAAATCAGTTGCAATAAAGAGGCATCATCAGTAGGCTGTTTTGGGGGCTTGCAGGGTGGGAGGCATCTGGAAGCCGATTAGGTGAAACAGACAGAGTAGTCTTTTGCGAGGCATGGAATTTTGGTTTTCTGACACAGAGTTCAGTGCATCTGGTTAGGCATGGCTGGCCCCCTAGGCCTGACTGCCGATCTGCAGCATCCTTAAAATGGCTGCAATATAGAGGCATCCCCAGCAGGCTGTTTCGGGGGCTAGCAGGGCAGGAGGTGTCCTGAAGTCGAAATGGTGACACAGCAGAGACTCTAGTGAGAGGGGGAAATTTTGGATTTCTGACACAGAGGTCAGAGTTTGCAGATGTGACCCCAGCCCATAGGGCTGGGCACTCAGCTGCGGGGATCCCTGAAGGCTATGTTGTACTGCAGTGCTCCCAGGCTCCCTGTTAACAGGACTTGAGGTTGTCAGGTCTGTGTCCCCTAAAAACTGGTAGCCCACACCCCAGAGACTCACACCTCTTGAGTCTGCAATATCACAGACTCCCCATCCCTGAATCCACCACACCCTGAGGTCCATCTGAGGTCCTTGATTGTCCTAGCCCTTGATGTATCTGTTTTTTTCTCTTTCCTTTACTCTTTTATCTTTTTTTTAATTTTTAATTTTCTATTATCCTGATTGCTAATATTACATTATCTCCTAGTCTTTTCTCCCATTGTATCCCCCAAGGTCTTTTTTTCATTTATTTAGGGTTTTGTTTTGTTTTGTTTTGTTTTTGTTCTCTTTCTTCTTTTCTTTTTCTTGCTTGTTTCCCTACCTTTTCTTTACCCACCCACCTTTTTTTTCTTTCTTTCTTCTTCCTTTTCTTTCTTTTCCCTCTTTTTCTTCTTATTTTATTTTATCTTAATTAAACAATAGGTGCTGCAGGGAACACGTCACATTTGCTGGGTTTCCTCATCCTCTGTGGGCTCATTTCTGTGTGAATTGATTTGGGCCACATACACTATCCGTTTTCCCCCACATCTTGATATCCTCCATCATGTACTGTCTCTCCTATATTCCACCACCCTTTCTTTGGTCCTGAAATTGTCTAACTTTTAATTTCTAATACCTTTGTTTTCTTTTCTATCTTTTATCTACTCTTGATACTATTGTCTTTCTTTTCTCTTTCCCTCTCTCATGAAAACACTGGCTTTTTAATTCACACTATATTCCTCCCATATTCAGTCAACTACCTCATTATAGGTACTCTACTTACTGCTATAACTCTATACAACTTACATGAATCTAATATCCATTCTCCCAGTTCTCATATTGTTGCTCTGTTAACATTTATTACCAATAGTACTTTACACATTTTCCTTTTTACACAATTGCCTTTCCTTGGCCCTAATATTTTCCTTCAAAGTGAACTCAGCCAGCAACAAGAAATTAGAATAAAAAGAACAAAGTGATAAAGAGAAGATATAACACTTATGCAAAAACAACAGCTAATTAATCCCCAAGACTAGACAAAGAAGCTAAGGAACTGATTAAACCTGTCAAGATAAAATGATGACCAGACAGCAACAAAAAAACTACAAACCAAACCAGTAATCAGGAAAACATGGCTGAATCCAATGAACAAACTAAAAACCAGGAAGGGGAGCAGAACTTTGCACAAGTAATTAAAGATCTCAGAACATATATCAGAGACAAACTCAATAAAGTAAAAGAAGAGTTTAACAATATGAAGAAAACACTTGGAGAGGAAATTGCAGACATATGCAAAAATATAACAAATAGCAGCAGATTAGAAGAGGCAGAGGAGAGAATTAGCAATGTGGAAGACAGTACATTGGAAATCAAACAGATAGAAGAAGTGATCGATAAAAAGATAGAAAACATCCAGCTAGGACTTAGGGACCTGAATGACAATGCAAAATGCACAAACATATGTATTATAGGCATCCCAGAAGGGAAAGGGGCCAGAAGGGGTGTTGCAGGAAATAATGGCTGAAAACTTCCCAAATCTACTGAGAGAGACAAACGTACATATCCAAGAAGCACAATGCACCATAAACATCAAAAATCCCAACAGGCCTACCCCAAGACATTTACTTGTCAAATTATCCAATGCTCAAGACAAAGAGAAAATTCTAAAAGCAACAAGAGAAAAGAAAACGATCACATACAAGGGAGACTCCATAAGATTAGGTGCTGATTTCTCATCTGAGACCATGGAGGCAAGAAGGCAGTGGTATGATATAATAAAGGTACTAAAAGAAAAAAATTTCCAACCAAGAATAGGTGCTGATTTCTCATCTGAAACCATGGAGGCAAGAAGGCAGTGGTATGATATAATAAAGGTACTAAAAGAAAAAAATTTCCAACCAAGAATACTCTATCCAGCTAAACTTGCATTAAAAAAATGATGGAGAGTTCAAAATATTCACAGATAAACAGAAATTGAAAGAGTATGCCAATAAGAAACCTCCCCTTCAAGAAATTCTAAAGGGAGTTCTGCAGGAAGAAAGGAAAAAACAGGAGAGGAAGAGTTGGAGGAGAGTGTAAGAGCAACAAAAAAAAAAAAAACAAAAAGAGAAGGAAAACGAACAAACAAAATATGACAAACACAAGTCAAATCAAAATATGGCTAACATAAAAAATTCCTTGAAAGTAATAACACTGAATGTCAACGGATTAAACTCACCTATCAAAAATTTCAGACTGGGACATTGGATAAGGAAATATGACCCATCTATATGCTGTCTACAAGAGACACATCTTAGACCCAGAGATTCATGGTGGCTGTAAGTGAATGGTTGGAAAACAATATTACAAGCAAACAATAACCAAAAAAAGGCAGGAGTAGCTATATTAATATCAGACAAAATAGACTTTAAATGCGAAACAATTGTGAGAGACAAAGAAGGATACTACATATTAGTGAAAGGGATAATCTCTCAAGAAGAATGAACAATCATAAATATTTATGCTCCTAACAAGGGTGCCTCTAAATACGTGAGGCAAATGCTGGAAAAACTAAGTGAAAGAATAGATACATCTACAATTATAGTGGGAGATTTTAATACACCACTATCAACTCTGGACAGAACATCTCAAAAGAGAATCACTAAAGAAACAAAATATTTGAACAGTATATTAGAGGAGCTGGATTTAATAGACATATACAGATCATTACACCAAAATACAGCAGGATGTACATTTTTCTCAAGTGCATATGGATCATTCTCCAAGATAGACCATATGCTAGGCCACAAAGAAAGGCTTAATGAATTCAGAAAAATCAAAATCATACAAAATAATATCTCTGACCACAGTGGAGTGAAGCTGGAAATCTGCAAGTACCAAAGGCCCAGATTTCACACCAAGATATGGAAATTAAACAGCACACTTAGAAAAACAGTGGGTCAAAGAGGAAATCTCAAAAGAAATCAATAACTACCTTGAAACAAATGATAATGATAACAAAACATACCAAAATTTATGGGATGCAGCAAAAGCAGTACTGAGAGGGAAATTTATAGCCATAAATTCATACATCAAAAAAGAAGAAAAAGCAAAAATTGAAGAACTAACTGCACATTTGGAGGAATTAGTAAAAAAAAAACAGCAAAGTAATCCCACAGGAAGAAGAAAGAAAGAAATAGCAAAGATAAGAGCACATCTAAATGAAATAGAAAATAAGAAAGCACTTGAAAAGATAAACAAGACCAAGAGCTGGTTTTTTGAGAAGATCAATAAAATGACAAACCTTTAGGAAGACTAAAAAAGAAAAAAAGAGAGAAGATGCAAATACACAAAATAAGAAATGAGAAGGGAGATATCACCACTGACCCCAAGAAATAAAGACTATCATAAGAGTATACTTTGAACAACTATATTCCAACAAAAATGACAATTCAGAAGAAATGGACAAATTCCTAGAAACACATAAGCAGCCTAAATTGACAAAAGAAGAAATTGATGATCTCAACAAACCAATCACAAGTAAAGAGATAGAATCAGTCATTAAAAACCTCCCAACTAAGAAGAGCCCAGAGCCAGACGGCTTCACAGGTGAATTCTACAAAACATTCCGGAAAGAACTAACACCAATCTGGCTGAAATTCTTCCAAAAATTGAAACAGAAGGAACATTGTCTAACTCATTCTATGATGTCAACATTACCCTAGTACCAAAGCCAAACAAAGACACCACAAGAGAGGAAAATTACAGACCAATTTCTCTAATGAACCTAGACGCAAAAATATTTTACAAAATACTTGCTAATCGTATTCAGAAACACATTAAACAAATTATACACCACGACCAAGTGGGATTCATTCCAGGTATGCAAAGGTGGTTCAACATAAGAAAATCAATCAATGTAATAGACCATATAAACAGATTGAAGGAAAAAAATCACATGATTATATCTATAGATGCAGAAAAAGCATTTGACAAAATACAGCACCCTTTCTTGATAAAAACACTCCAAAAGATCAGAATACAAGGAAATTTTTTGAACATGATAAAGAGTATATATGAAAAACATAGAGCCAACATCATTTACAATGGAGAAATCCTAAAATCCTTCCCCCTAAAGTCAGGAACAAGACAAGAATGCCCACTCTCTCCCCTTCTATTTAACATTGTCTTAGAAGTACTTGCTTGAGCATTGAGGCAAGAACCAGATGTAAAAGGCACTCAAATTGGAAAGGAAGAAGTCAAAATTTCATTATTTGCAGATGACATGATCCTATACATAGAAAACCCTGAGAGGTCTACAACAAAGCTTCTAGAATTCATAAATGAGTTTAGTAAAGTCGCAGGCTATAAGATCAATGCGCAAAAATCAGTAGCATTTCTGTACACCAATAAAGAGCAAGATCAGGAGGAAATCAAGAAACAAATACCATTCACAATAGTAAATAAAAAAATCAAATACTTAGGAATAAATTTAACTAAAGAGGTAAAAAACTTATACACCAAGAACTATACAAGACTGTTCAAGGAAATCAAAGAAGACCTAAATAAATGGAAGAATATTCCTTGTTCATGGATAGGAAGACGGAATATTATTAAGATGTCTATCCTACCAAAACTGATCTACACATTCAATGCAATCCCAATAAAAATCAACACAGCCTTCTTTAAGGAACTAGAAAAACTAACTATGGAATTTATTTGGAAAGGAAAGAGGCCCCAAATAGCCAAAGGCATATTGAAAAAGAAAAATGAAATTGGAGGAATCACACTTCCTGACTTCAAAACATACTACAAAGCTTTCTGATATAGAACCTCATATATATAGCCATATAATATTCAATAAAGCCACCAAACCCTCTCAACTGGGAGAGAATGGCCTATTCAACAAATGGTGCCTGGAGAACTGGATAGCCATTTGTAGAAGAATGAAAGAGGATTACCATCTCACACCTTATACAAAGATCAACTCAAGGTGGATCAAAGACCTAAATATAAGAGCCAATACCATAAAGATCTTGAAAGCAGTGTAGGGAAACATCTACAAGACCTTGTAATAGGAAGTGGCTTCATGAATATCCCATACAATGGGAGAAAATATTTGGCAACCATATATCTGATAAGAGACTTATAACTTGCATATATAAAGAACTCCTAGATCTTGAAAATAAAAAGATAAACAACCCATTTAAAAAATGGGAAAAATATTTAAACAGACACTTCTCCAAAGAAGAAATACAAATGGCTAAAAAGCACATGAAAAAATGCTCCAAATCTCTACCTATCAGGGAAATGCAAATCAAAACTACAATGAAATGCCATCTTACTCCCATAAGATTGGCAGCTATGAAAAAAACAGAAGAATACAAATGCTGGAGAGGATGGGAAGAAAGGGGATCATCCACTGCTGGTGGGAATGCAGAAGGATCCAACCATTCTGGAGGACAGTTTGGCGGTTTCTCAAAAAACTAATCATAGATTTGCCATATGACCCAGCAATACTACTGCTGGGTATATACCCATCAGAATTGAAAACAAGGACACAAACCGATATATGTACACCAATGTTCATAGCAGCATTGTTCACTATTGCCAAAAGTTGGAATCAACCCAAATGCCCATGAACAGACGAGTGGATCAATAAAATGTGGTATATACATAGAATGGAATACTACTCGGCTGTAAGAACAAATACACTACAAACACACGTGATAACATGGATGAATCTTGAGAACCTTATGTTGAGTGAAGCAACCCAGGAATTGAAGGACATCCTGGGGAGGACTAATGCCATCAAATAGAGAGAACTGTATCTCTTGAGAGAAAGGGTGGCTCCCAGGGCATTAGGGCAGTTGAGCAAGTCAGGCCCTGAAAACTGTTGCAAGTATCTCTGGACGTGGCTCCTCGGGAAATGGAGATTGGCTGTCACTGTGGGCCCCAAGGGGAGGGGAAAATGGATGTTGAATGGATGGAACCAAGGTAAATGTGGGGGCAAGAGAGGAGTTTCACGAGAGTACACGAGGATGAATATAAAACATGTAATATTACACCAAAACCATATAGGGGATGACAGACTAATAATGTAAACCATAATGTAAAACACAGGATAACTAAAAAATTTAGAAAACTGTATATCCTAAAGTATGGACCACATTGTAAGCACAGATGTCACCTTGTTTGAAAGCTATTGTTTCAGAGTCTGTACATCAGTCTCAGTAAATATGATATGAATAAGTTAAAAGATTATCGCTGTGGAAGGGAAAAGGTTTTATGGTGGATATGTGGGAGTACTGTATATTGTATATATGAATTACTGTGATCTAAGACTCTTGTGAAGAGAAGCTCAATAATTAGGAAAAAAGAAAAGAAAAAGATAGGATGTAGAAATTTTTCCAAATCAATATGTACTCTAGATCTAACCTTTCAACTCATTGCTATATTCCATTTTACTAGTAAGGGAACCTGACATTATATTGGGATCCACTTTACAGGAAGTTTTGGATCACAGAGTGGTTCAACAATGGCGGTGGAGGAATCCTGGTATGGGATGTTATTGACAGGCTATATTTGGTTGACAGGGAGTTATACAGGGTGCATGTCCAGGGTGCATGGTAATGTTTAGATATACTCATAGTGGAAACAAAAACAACAGTTGGGGGGGTACTGGGTTCCTGGCTGGGGGGTCTCTGTCATTGTCCCTAGGGGAGCAGCAGCAGTCCCCCAGGTGCAATGGTAAGAACCAGGAAGGAATGAGGGTCCAACAGTGGGCTCCTGATACAAATGACTATACTTGTGAGCCTAAATGCCTGCAATAAGAACAAGGCCTAGTGCAGCATTGTGCCTGGGAGTTTCCTCCTGACAGCCTTCATGTTCCTCAAATGTGGCCACTCTCGAAGCCAAACTCAGCATGTAGATGCAGTGCATTCCTCCCAGCATTGGACATGACACCCGGGGATGAGCCTCCCTGGCACCGAGGGATCACTACCAAATATCAGCTGAAGATGCAACTAGAAAATGACCTTGAATTAAAGGTTCAATGTGGATCAGCAGAATATCCCTGTCTACATATAATAACATGACTTTAAAATGCTGTTTGACCTAATGTAAGGGGGAAATGGAAAGGAGAAATGAGTTTATATGGCTACAAATCTCTAAAAAAGAGTCTGGAGGTTGTCAGAAGGATTGCCCTTATGCACAACTGAGCAGAGTCTAAGAGACAGATAAAGTAGATACAACCCCAGGTATTGGTTCTTTTGAGGGATAAAGAGACCCACGGGTTCTATGGTCATGGAAGATGGAGTTCACTGCCATGTCAGATGGCCCTTCTTTGGAGCTGGTGTTTCTGTGTGATGGAACTGGACTTAGATGGGATCTCTTTTCACAAGACTTTCATGCTACTTTACTGGAATTGTAGTTGGTGTTGGGGTTTAAGATATATTTAGTGGATTTGAATCTCTGGACTGACAATATGATAGCCAGGCCCTTACCCTCAACAAACTTCAGCTCCTACACTCTGATTTATTGGACTTACCCCACTCAGCTAACATCGAGTTGAAGAAGGTCAACCACCACACCATGGAGCCTAGAGTGCCTACAACTGAAAGCAGGAGGAGTGCATCCAGTATCCATGTGGAATCTAAGCCCCCACTTGACAGAGATGTGCAATGGACACAACCAATCCAATGTCCACAGAGAAAATGTGGCATTGGTGTGGGAAGGGTGGCCATGGTTGCTGCTGGGTGTGGGGAATGGGAGGAAGAGATGAGATGGGGAGGCATTTTTGGGACTTGGAGTTGTCCTGGGTGGTGCTTCATGGACAACTACGGGACATTGTAGATCCCCCCAGGGCCCACTGGATGGAACGTGGGAGAGTGTGGGCTATGATGTGGACCATTGACTATGGGGTACAGCGATGCCCAGAGATGTACTTACCAGGTTCAATTGATGTGTCATGATGATGGGAGAGAGTGTAGCTGTGGGGGGAGTGGGCAGTGGGGGCGGTGGGGTTGAATGGGACCTCATATTTTTTGAATGTAATATTTTTTTAAGAAATGAATTTAAAAAAAAAAGAAAGACCTAGTGATCAGTGGTAGTTTCTTGGACCTTACATCCAAAGCACACACAACAAAAGAAATCATAGATAAGTAGGACTTCTTCAACATTAAACACTTTTGCACCTCAAAGAACTTTGTCAAAAGGGTGAAAAGGCAGCTGACTTAACGGGAGCTAATATTTGGAAATCATATGTCTGATAAACATTTAATCTCCAGAATATATAAAGAGAGGTTACAACTCAACAATTAAAAGACAAATGACCCAATTAAAAAATGGGCGAAAGATTTGAATTGACATGTGTCCAAAGAAGAAATACAAATGGCAAAAAAAAAAACCCAGAAAAAACAAAAAAACATGAAATAATGCTCAACATCACTAATAATTAGGAAAATGCAACTCAAAACTACAATAAGGTATCATTTCACACCTATCAGAATGGCCAGTATTAAAAAGACAGAGAACAAATGTCATGGAGAGGATGTGGAGATAGGAACACTTATACATCAGTGGGAATACAGAGTGGTACAGTCACTTTGGAGGACTGCTTGGCAGTTCCTAAAGAAGTTGAATATAGGGAAGCAGACTTGGCCCAATGGATAGGGTGTCCAACTACCACATGGGAGGTCGGCAGTTCAAACCCTGGGCCTCCTTGACCCATGTGGAGGTGGCCCACATGCAGTGCTGATGCGTGCAAGGAGTGCCCTGCCATGCAGGGTGCCCCCCCATGTAGGGGAACCCCATGCACAAGGAGTGTACCCCATGTGCAAGGAGAGTGCCCTGTAAGGAGAGCTGCCCAGTGTGAAAGAAAGTGCAGCCTGCTCAGAAATGGCACCGCACACACATGGAGAACTGACACAGCAAGATGACAACAAAAAGAGACACAGATTCCCATGCCACTGACAACAGAAGCAGACAAAGAAGAACATGCAGCCCAGAGAACAGACAACGGGGGGGTGGGGGGAGAGAGAAACAAATTTAAAAAAAAAAGAAAACATCAAATGGACTATTATTCCATCATAAAAAGAAAAAGAAGTCCTGATTCATGTGACAGCAGAGAGAACTGTGAAGACAGCTTGTTGAGAGAATTAAGCCAGAAACAGGTGGACAAATCTTATATGATCTCACTAATATGAAATAATTAGAATAAGGGAACACAGAATGGGGAATCCTTTATTTTATTCATGATGGTTCTATAAATCCATGACTTGTGAAAATTTCAGGATCAATTACTGAATTCCTAAATAACTTCCACAGTTTTAGGTATCTGTAACAAAGGCACAGCACTTTCTGGTATCAAATATGCCAAGGCTGATACTATAAATACTTCAAAGCTGGTTGTTTTAAGGGTTGGAAACTTATTGCCTCAGGTTTGAAAGGTAGGATTCCAAAATAAAGATCTCAACAGAACACACCTTCTCCCTGACATTGCAATATTCTGCTGCTTGCTGCAGTATGTGGGGTTCCTTATCTGGAATCTATGCCTCTATCACATGGTTCCACCTTTTCTCTATTGTGACTTCTGGCTTCCCTGATTTGGGGCTTCTACTGATTTTCCATGTCTGAGTTTCCTTTACTTGTAAGGACTCCAGTCTTGTGGCTTAAGAGCCAGCCTGATTCCATTTTGCCGCATCTAAAGAGGAATCTTCAAATGAATTGTGATGAATACCTACCTTAACCTTTAAAAAAAAAAGTGCCCCTATGTTCCAACTCACAGGTAGGCCATCAATAGCTTATGTGAGTGCACAAATGAACAATCCTTGGGAATAATGTAATGTGCCAACACCTTTTTAATAAAGATCTCAGGATTTGTAGCTTGCAGAATCAGAGACTGTTTTATCTCTTTCCTGGGTGAAAGGCTTGTTCTGCTGGTGACTGGAGAGTAGCTTTGAAGGACTCTGAGGAAAGACAAAAGGGCAGGTGTAAATTTTTAACTGACCCTTTACAATAAGTTGGAATGCTCTCAACTATGTGTTCGTTTGGTAGTTAGGTGTTGCTGTTAGCAAATAGAATGAGGGTGGCGGGCCCAGGTGGACCACAGGTCCTTCAGTAAACTTGCTTTGTTTAGCCAGTGAGTGGCCTTTTAAAGTAAATTGAACCTGGCACTGGCAAAGTTGAAACAATCTATCATGCAAAATATTGTACAAACAAATGTTATCATCTTATTGCTGGGAGTGTGTCACCTAAGGTCAGGGATGGAAGCCAGTGGTTTTATTCTTGCCTTTTGGTAAGGTACTGTTTTGTTGTAGAGCTTGCCTTTCATCTGGGAGAACTTCTAGGCCCAGCTCCTTAGATACAGCCTGACTCTGCCAGTTGTCTAATCTCTAGAACTTTAAAAGTGAGCTCTTATGCATGGGTGAGAGAAGAGAAGGGACCTGCATGAGGGTATAGCAGCATGTACTTGGCCTTTCAGCTTTGATAAAAATCAGGGGTTTTAGGGGACATCCCACCCCCACCCCCACCCCCAGGAAAACAGCAAGAAATTGGATTCTAAATTTAAACTGGAAAAGAAAACAAGAAGTTGCTATAAAATAGTTCTATGGTGTTATATATTTCAAAATCCCAACAAGAAATATGAATATTTCTAATTCTAATCCTGTGATTTTTGAGAAAACTCATATTTTAAAATTTGAATTTTTAAAAAGATTTTTTGCACATATGACTTGTGGCCTATTACAACCAGTTGATCCTTGTTCAAAATGTGTTCCATAGACCAGAAGCCTCACCAAGTTCTAAGAGATTATAGAAACACCTCACCCCAGAC
This sequence comes from Dasypus novemcinctus, assembly GCF_030445035.2. Classification (NCBI taxonomy): domain Eukaryota; kingdom Metazoa; phylum Chordata; class Mammalia; order Cingulata; family Dasypodidae; genus Dasypus; species Dasypus novemcinctus. The sequence continues at coordinate 761,110 of NW_026688149.1, forward strand.
TTTTGAATCATAATAGGAAGTTTCCCCAGGTGATTTGCTGCAACCTGTGCGGGTGAACTGAGAACTTGAGGGGAGGTGACAGGAGCTGAAGAAAGATACATAGAGACAAAAACAAGATTAGAGGGGACCAGGTGCGCCAGGGCTAGCTGATGGCAAAGCCAAGGCCCCGAGCTGGCACCACAAGCTTTATTTAAAGCAGTTAAGGGAAGCGGACTTGACCCAGTGGTTAGGGCATCCTAACCACATGGGAGGTCCGCGGTTCAAACCCTGGGCCTCCTTGACCCATGTGGAGCTGACCCACATGCAGTGGTGATGCATGCAAGGAGTGCCGTGGCACGCAGGGGTGTCCCTGCATAGGGGAGCCCCACATGCAAGGAGTGCACCCTGTAAGGAGAGCTGCCCAGTGTGAAAGAAAGTTCAGCCTGCCCAGGAATTGCACTGCACACACGGAGACCTGACGCAACAAGATGACACAACAAAAAAAAACACAGATTCCCGTGCCGCTGACAACAACAGAAGCAGACAAAGAAGAACAGGCAGCAAATAGACACAGAGAACAGACAACTGGGGTGGGGGAGGAAGGGGAGAGAAATAGAATAAAATAAATAAATCTTTAAAAAATAATAAAGCGGTTAACTAGGTCATTGTTCTCAGAGCAGGGGCTATCAGGCAGGAAGTTCTTTGAGGAGGGTGTTCTTAGTGTTCCTTCTTATCAGAACATCAGTTCCTTTCTGCTTACTTGCAGGTACAGACATGTTTGACCACACCCACCTCTCTGCACACATTGATCCTCCCTCACAAGGTGGCTTGAGCCCCGCACATTACTTCAGGGACCCCTACATGATTCACATGCATATTAAAGTTTGAGAAGTACAGTCCTCTATGTTTTTGTGCTAAAAATCTCACATGGGTGCTATCCATCAGCCCTCAGAAGCATTTAATAACCCACCTCAAGGCTGAGATTTTTGTTTAAAAGTGGTCTGAACCTCTGTTAGAGATTTCTCCCTTACAAGGAGTTTAATAATGAACTGATCACACTGTTTACAATGGTTAACAGTGACTTGAATTCCTGTGACCTAGAATAGCCCCCATCCAGGGCCTTCCAGTTCAGATACAGTTCATTTACCCACCAGAATAGACAAAGGAGCCACATGACACCACAACCCCTGCCACACTCCTAGAATTCACTACCACATGCAGACCACCCCCCTGGCCATCCCCATTGGCCCTCAGCCTTACCCAAGCCCCACCCCTCCCATTGGCTAAGCATGTTCCTGCCTATAGATGTACTGTATAGATTCATGACCCCCTCTGCCAAATGCGGACTGAAGTCTCTCTCCAGTCCCCTCCATTGGGAGAGCTTCCCAATCAACTTCCTGCCTGCAATCTTGTCAGTCTCCATGTCTCAGTGAGTACCATTTTTTCTCTAACGACCTCCATCAAAGGATTAAAAGGATGAGCTAGCATATAAAAATCGCATCTAGCTTCTTAAATACTTAATTGGTGTGTAATAAATATTAGCTATCCCTATTGCTAATTAATATTCTCTCTAAAGAAATTTGGTGAAAATGTCATCCCCAAATCATGAATGTATATTTAAATCAATGATAATTTGCTTCCTAATGATTTAAAAGTTGAATTGATATTTTAAATGGGATGTTTTCTGACAGTAAAACTAATATGAAATATTATGAAACTAATCAGTGGAATTGCATAAATTATATCTTTAAAAAGTGAAACCCATGCCTATCTCATAGTTGGGAGAATGTTTACCATGCTTATGTCAAACAATAAGAATATTTTTTTTGTGGAAATGAGTTCATTTAAACTTCTTATTTAAATTAGCTTCTCCTATTCATGAGTGAATTCTGTGAGAGCTTATTGGTTTTTTTTGCTCCTATCATCATGTTAGGAAATAGTTCATGTAAGTCCCTTGGTTTGAGAAGTCTAGTTTCTTATTTTTATTTTTATGAGCTTGGTTGAAAGCATAGTTTTATAATTGTAGTGAAGGAGAAGAATACTGTCATATACACTGTGATGTAAGGACACTGTGAGAAGGAGAAGTGCCCTAGGTTGGACAAAACTTTCTGAGCAACAGCAACAACAATAGTAGCCATCATTTAGTGTGTGCTTACTCTACTCTTGTCACTTTGTGGTTGAGGAAATTGAGGCACAGGAGCTGTAAGTCATTCAAGGTCAATGGCTAGTGGGTGTAGGAGCTGGGACTTGGATCCATGCAGTCAGGTTTCAGTTTGCTCCTCAGTGCCTCCTGAATGCATCATTTTGAGTTGATCCTCATAGTGGTACAGGAGACCCTGAGCCCAAGGATATCTCTGTGCTCTCTGGACAGGCAGCCAGGTGCACATATGAGTGAGTTTTCACATGCTGAAGTGACAGGATTACAAGGGCTTCCATTTCTTCATGGGTGTGCTGTGCTCCTCAGTGTGCAGCTACTTAGGCCCATGGAGAAGGAGAGGGCAGGCTTCCTCAAAAGTCCTAGAGGAGCCCACACCAAAGCTTGATGTGTTTCCATCCTTCTCTCCCATTTCTCAGCAAGTTCTGTTCTTTCACCCAATTTCCCAATAAATTCTTTTTACTGGCCTAAAAATAAATGCCAGAAGAATCAGCATTTCAGATTGGAAAGGGCCCTTCAGGGAGCCCTGGTGCTTAACATCCTGTCCTTGCATGCCTTCCTGGACCTTCTGACATTGCATTTGTTCAGGAATTTTTACAACATTAAACCAAGTAATAGGAGATAATTTTAGGATTCAGATGTTAGTTCCACTGATTGTGAAAACTCTTCATCCTGTTGTGTCAGCTTCCTCAATGGGAGAATATAGGTGGTACTGACTGAGCATTTTAGGAATTGTCAGCATAAGTTACTTCCCTCACTAAAGTCTATTCCCACGTGTTGGAACAAGAAGGCTGCTGATGTCTGCCAGGATTCAGCTTCCTGGGTTCCTCTCTTCCTGGGGCTCATTTCTCTCTGGGCTCAGCTGCTCTACTCCTCTGTGTGCTTACTTCCCAGGCTCCAGCTCAAAACTCCAACTTTCTCTTCTGCCATGTCATTTTCTCTGTGAGTCCCTACCCACCAAGAGGGTGGGACTCAATGTTGTACTGACATGGCCCAATCAAAGCCTTAATTATTAAGTAACCTTAAGCCTTAAGTATCAAGTAACAGTAAAACCTCTGAATCAAATCCAATCTAATATGCCCAGAGAAACAGACCAGTTCACAAACATAATCCAATATCAATTTTTTAAATTCATAAACAATATCAAACTGCCATACTACCTAAGATTATAGTGGATAAATGGACACTGTAATTGTTACCTAGACATGCCATTTACAAATGACCTACATTTTATATCCTTTGAAACAGAGTTCACCAACCAATAGAATACTTACTGAGATTGCTCACAAAAAGCAACCACTTTCACAGAGCCCAGTGGAGGATGTGTGTGTGTGGGGGTACAAATGAATCTCTTAGTGTCTGGTCCTTATCAGTTTTTAAGTATAGAATTACAATATGACCCAGCAATCCCTCCAATAGGCATATATGCAACAGTATTGAAAACAGGGACTTAAACCGATATCTTCACACTAATGTGTTCACAATTGCCAGAAGATGCTATCAACCAACTATCCATCAACCAATGTATGGATAAACAAAATGTGACATATACATATACACCCAAATGCAAGGTGTTAATAAGAGGGTGATATACTGGAGAAAAATACACCCTAATATAAAATATGGACTATTGTTAATACTACAATTTTAATACTCTTCTATCAACTGTAACAAAGTACCACACTAATGCAATGTGCTAATAATAGAGGGGGTATAAGGGAAGACTGTATTTGTTACATGATTTTTCTGACAACCTACTTATCTAATTAAAATTTTAAATGAACAAAAAGCCAAAAAATGCATATTTCCAATCATTTTTCACCTAGTTATTTCAGATATTTTCTTGCATTTTATGTTTTTGTTTCATGTTTAGCTCAATGATCCTTTGAGTTAAATTTTGTGCAGAATTTAAGTATATATTGTGTTACTCTGTTATGATTAAATTGGGTAATCTGTGGTTCTTTCTCCATTATTTTGGTCACTCAAGAGTTCATAACACATATACATTTTATTATTACTATCAGTTTTCACTCTAAAACTGCTATATTTTTCATCTACCTCTATTTCAAATTGTGCTCTTTCTCACTTCTCTGTTTGGTGCAAATGACCTTTCAGTGTACTTGCACTGATTACATTAAATTTGTCTCCCTTAGTCAATATCTCATTAACAGAAATTGTATAGGCAGTTCTCTGAAATCAGAGACTATTGACCGAATTGATTTCAAGTACTGTAAATAAAAACAGACATTTTCAGGTCAGAGTTAACTCATTCTGCTTGCAGTGACATATATTTCTTTTGATGTAATGTTCTGACCAGTTCTTTTCTTTATTTGGAAACCTGCTTGTACTTGGCCTGTAACTGTAGTTTGACCTCTGCCAGGCTCTTGGCCCAGACTTTTTGATAATGAAGGATTGGCAGCAATCTGTAGGTCAGAACCACATAAGCTTAGTATCCTGATATTCCTTTATTTTCAATTCCTTTGTTCCTCACTTCCTGGGTTTTGCTCTGTCTTTCTCATTCTCCCAATGACTGCCGTCTTAATCTAGTGTTTCCCAACACTTTTCATATCATGGCACAGATTGGAGTCCTCTGGATTTGTGGTGCATCAACAGCAAAATATACTTTATCTTCAACTGCTCCTTTGAAAGTTCCATCACCATAGTGTTCTAAGGTAGTGGTTCTCAACAATTTTGCCCCCACCCCCCCAGGGGCCATTTGGCCATTTGTGGAGGCACTTTTAGTTGACATAATGCTGGGCTGGTGGGAGGAGATACTACTGGCATCTAGTGGGTAGACAGAGGTCACGGGTGCCAGTAAACACCCTAAAGCACTCGGCACATGCCCCACAACCAGGAATTTTCTAGTCCAGGGTATAAAAAGTGCTGAGAGTGAAAAAGCCTGCTGTATGGGAAACCCAACTCTCCCTAAGGTCCAAGCATCCACCACAAGGATGACTGCTGTTTCTGCATACACCCCTTACCTCTGGCCTAGAGTGGGGGCTTATCCACCTTGCTCTTTTCAGATAATTATTCTTTCCTATTTCCTAAACAGAGGCACAGATCAATGTTTGACTCTCATGTCAACAGATGATATCACCCACTGCCCTCACTTGCTGTTGACTGTAGGCCCCTCATTTTTTATTTCTTTCCCCTTTTACCCCTGCCCCCCCATTGTCTGCTCTCTGTGTCCATTCACTCTGTGTTCTTCTTTGTCTGCTTACATTCTTGTCAGTGGCACCACGAATCTATGTCACTTTTTATTGCATCATCTTGCTGCATCAGCCCTTGGTGTGTGTGTCACCACTCCTGGGCAGGCTGCACCTTTTTTGTCTGGGGCAGCTCTCCTTGAGGGGCACACTCTTTGCACATGGGGCTCCCCTATGTGTGGGACACCCCTGCTTGGCACAGTACTCTTTGCATGCATCAGCACTACACAAGGGCCAGCTCATCACACAGGCCAGGAGGCTCTGAGTTTGAACCCTGGACCTCCCAAGTTGTAGGCAGATGCTCTATCAGTTGAGCTAAATCTGCTTTCCCCCTCATTTCTGAGTTTCCAGTACTGACACTCTGTTACTCTCTCCAATACTCCTCACATCTCAACTGGCCAATACACTGTCCTTTCAATTCTTTACTCTTCTCCTTCTGTGATCTTGTCTCCACACTCTGCAGCCATGCATTGCATGATCCTCTCTCAAATCTTCTCATTATTGGTAGCTGCAGTCTCTCCCCAATACCGATTTCATGCATCCTACTGCAGACCACCACCTCACATGACATATCACCTTAAAGTTTGGAACATGAACTTAAAATGGCTTCATCGACATTTACTTTCCTAGAAGTTCTCCTGCATCTCATAGTAACCAAAAGACAGCTGGAGTTGTCAAACTAATTGCCTGTAAAATAAACTTAAAATGAACAACTGTTAAGGGGGACAAAGACAGTCATTATATACTGATAAAGGGGGCAATTAACAAGAAGGCATAATCAACAAAGAGACATAATCATATATATATACATCTAATGGCAGAGCCCCATAATATATAAAGCAAATACTGACAGACTTGAAGGGATAAATAGACATTTGTACCTTAACAGAATTGGATTCAAGGAATAAATTGCAAATTTAAGAGGGAGCTACTGCTTTTTAAACCATTCATTTCCAATGGTCTTAAGACATTATAGATCATTCTCTTTGAGACTTTCTCATGAAAGAATTCTCTTCAGCCTACAGAATTGAATTATTTCCAAGATACAACATCCTATAGAATCAAAGCCAAGCAATTCTAAATTCATAGTCAACAGTGAAAAATAATTGATTTGGAATATGTTAATAAAAAAGACAAAGGGATATACCCAGCAGAACTGAAAACAAGGACACAAACTGATATATGTACACCAATGTTCATAGCAGCATTGTTCACTATCGCCAAAAGTTGGAATCAACCCAAATGCCCATCAACAGATGAGTGGATCAATAAAATGTGGTATATACACACAATGGAATACTACTCGGCTGTAAGAACAAATACACTACAAACACACGTGATAACATGGATGAATCTTGAGAATCTTATGTTGAGTGAAGCAACCCAGGCATTGAAGGACAAACACTACATGACCTCAATGATATGAAATAAGAAAGCTGGCTCAGAGAGCTAGAGACTGAACGATAGGCTTACAGGAAATCGGGGGGTGGAGGAAGGATGTGAGCCGACGTCTGCAGGGGTGGAATTTATGATGAGCTGGCGGTAAGTATGAACACAAAGAAGAGATAAAATGGGGGCAAGGGGTTGCCTTTGGGGAGGGCTTTGCAGGTTTGAGGGGGGCTGGGGATGGGCGGATGGGTAATATTGCCCAAAAAGTGGGGGGAGGGAGGGGTAGTATATGAACATAGGAGAGTGTCAGGTGTTGGTTGAGGGTAAAATGCTGAGAAAATCATATCAAAATATAATTAAGAGGGTTACTTGTTTAGGATGCTCGGAGGGGATGGTCTGATGCGGGACGGGCTCCTGGGAAATATCTGAATGCTCATTTTGCCAGAGTGGGTGGTACCATTGGGTAGAGACCCAAGTAGTGAGAGTGGGGGTGGACCCACATCCTGGGGAGGACTAATGCCATCAAATAGAGGGAACCGTATCTCTCTCGAGAAAGGGTGGCTCCCAGGGCATTGGGGCAGTTGAGTAAGTTGGGCCCTGAACACTTTTGCAAGTGTCTCTGGACGTGGCTCCTCGGGAAATGGAGGTTGGCTGTCACTGTGGGCCCCAAGGGGATGGGAAAATGGATGTTAAATGTGTGGAAGCAAAGTAAATGTGGGGTAAGAGAGGAGTTTCACAAGAGTGCACAGGGATGGATATAAAACATGTAATATTACACCATAAACATATAGGGAATGACAGACTAATAATGTAAACCATAATGTAAAACATAGGATAACTAAAAATTTAGAAAACTGTATATCCTAAAGTATGGACCACAATGTAAGCACGGATGTCGCCTTGTTTGAAAGCTATTGTCTCAGAGTCTGTACATCACTTTAAGTAAATATGATATGAATAAGTTATAAGAATTTCATGGTGGAAGGGAAAAGGTTCTATGGTGGATGTGTGGGAGTACTGTATATTGTATATATGAATTGCTGTGGTCTAGGGCTCTTGTGAAGAGAAGTTCAATAATTAGGGGAAAAAAAAGAAAAAGAAAAAGATAGGATGTAGAATTTTTCCAAGTCAACACATATTCTGTATCTGACCTTTAAACCCATTGCCTTATCCCATTTTGCTAGTAAGGGATCCTGACATTATATTGGGCTTTAATTTTTGGGAGGTTTTGGATCACAGAGTGGTTCAGCAGTGGCGGTGGAGGAATACTGGTATAGGACACTATTGACAGGTGATATAGGGCTGACAGGGAGCTATACAGGGCATATGTCCAGGATGCATGATAATGTTTGGATATACTCATAGTGGAAACAGTTAAAAACTAAAGCTGGGGGGGTACTGGGTTCCTGGCCAGGGATGCTCTGTCGTGGCCCCTTGGGGAGCAGCGGCAGTCCCCCAGGTGCAGCGTTAAGGACCAGGAAGGAATGAGGGTCCAACAGTGAGAGCATGATACTAATGACTATGCTTGTGAGCCTATATGCCTGAAATAAGAACAAGGCCTAGAGCAGCACTGTGCCTGGGAATTTCCTCCTGACAGCCTTCATGTTACTCAAATGTGGCCAGTCTCGAAGCCAAACTCAGTATATAAATGCAATGCCTTCCCCCCAGCGTGGGACATGACACCCGTGGATGAGCCTCTGTGGCACCGAGGGATCACTACCAAGTACCAACTGATGACGCAACTGGAAAATGACCTTGAATTGAAGGTTCAATGCGGATCAGCAGAATATCCCTGTGTACATATAATAACATGACTTTAAAATGCTGTTTGACCAAATGTAAGGGGGAAATGGAAAGGAGAAATGAGTTTATATGGCTACGAGTCTCTAAAAAAGAGTCTGGAGGCTTTCAGAAGGATTGCCTTTAAGCACAACTGAGCAGAGTCTAAGAGACAGATAAAGTAGATACAACCCCAGGTATTCGTTCCTTTGAGGGCTAAAGAGACCCACGGGTTCTATGGTCATGGCAGATGGGGTTCACTGCCATATCAGATGGCCCTTCTTTGGAGCTGGTGTTTCTGCGCGATGGAGCTGGACTCAGATGGGATCTCTTTTCACAAGACTTGCATGCTACTTTACTGGAATTGTAGTTGGTGTTGGGGTTTAAGATATATTTAGGGGATTTGAATCTCTGGACTGACAATATGATAGCCAGGCCCTGAGCCCCAACAGACTTCAGCTCCTACAATCTGATTTATTGGACTCACCTCACTCAGCTAAGATGGAGTTGAAGAAGGACAACAACCACACCATGGAGTCTAGAGCGCCTATAACTGAAAGCAAGAGGATTGCATCCAGTATCCATGTGGAATCTGAGCCTCCTCTTGACATAGAGGTGAAACGGACACAACCAATCCAAGGTCCACAGAGAAAAGGTGGCAATGGAGTGGGAAAAGTGGACATCGTGGCTGATGTGTATGGGGAATGGCAGGAAGAGATGAGAGGTGGAGGCACCTTTGGGACTTAGAGTTGCCCTGGATGGTGCTTCAGGGGCAATCACCGGACATTGTAAATCCTCCCAGGGCCCACTGGATGGAATGTGGGAGAGTATGGGCCATGATGTGGACCTTTGACCATGGGGTGCAGAGATGCCCAGAGATGTACTTACCAGGTGCAATGGATGTGTCATGATGATGGGAGTGAGGGTTGCTGGGGGGGGGGGGGGGAGTGGTGGAGTGGGGGTGTTAGGGTTGAATGGGACCTCATTTTTTTAATGTAATATTTTTACAAAATCAATTAAAAAAAAAAAAGACAAAGGGACAGTGACCTGTCAGAAAAGCAATCCATCTTTGGAATTAAAAACTGCCAAAAGCAAATGATCTGCCATGAAAAGGAGTTCCTTTCCCCAAAGCATTTACAAAGGAACCTTCAAGCATAATATACTTTGCAACCTAAAAATTATAACAATACAATTGTAGTAGGAAAAAAAACATTTAGGTTCCCAAGCTACTTAAAGCTTATACCATGAAATGGTTAGACTTCATCAATAGGAATTTATTAGCTTACAGTTTTGAGCCAGAGACAATATCGAAATCCAAGTATCTCAAAGTGATGCTTTCCTCCGAAGACCTGCTGCCAGAAATCTTTGGATCCTCTGCCACTTGGCAAGGCCCATCATGCATCTACTGGTCTCTCCCTTCTTTTCTAGGTTTCATGATTTCAGTTTCTTGTTTCCATGGCTTTCTCTCTTTGTCTGAATTTCATTCTCTTATAAAGGACTCCAATAATAGGATTAAGCCTAACCCTGAATGAATGTCTTAATTAAAGCAGTCTCCTCAAAAGATCCTACTTACAGTGGGTTTATCTCCATATCAATGGTGCAGATTAAAGAACATGTTTTTCTGGGGTACATAGTGCTTCAAAACACCACACCCCACCCTTAGGACTCCCAAAGATGTTACTTTCCATATGCAAAATACATCCATTCCATCAAAATATCCCCAAAGCCTTAAGTCATTTCAGTGTCAGCAGTAAGTACAAAGTCTCATCAACATTGGTTATAACTGCTTAATAAATAATTAAATGTGCAAGAATAGCCAGAAATAGCAGCTATGTACACAACAGGGGAAGCATAGAGAGATAAAGAGGTGAAGAATTTGTTAGTTTGTCTTTTGTTTACTATCATTATTGAAAGAATGAAAATGCTCTAATGATGATTGAGGTAATGAATGCACACCTGTGATTATACTAAATACCATTAATTGTACACTGGATGAATTGTTGCTTTATTAATATGTATCCACAAAGTTGCCTTGTTTAAAAAAAATCAGTTATAGGTGTGTTCTGTCCTGGGGCATAATTCTCTGTCTGTGGACCTGTGAAACTGAGAACAAGTTATCTGCTTCCAGTACACAATGGAAGGACAGGCATAGGATATGCATTCCTATTCCCACAGGGAGAAACTGGAAGGAAAACACAGGGTTCATGGGTCCCAAACAATTCTGAGACACAGCAGGGACTCCTTCATCAGATGACAAGTTCTGAGGGTCTTCTATGTGGAATGATGTTTGGCCTCTGGGCCTAATGGAGCAGCAGTCCCACCCTTTCCCATGCTCTCCCCAAACACTGGGGAGGAGGCTACACACTTGAAGCATCATGGTCATGGCCAGACACTGCAATCCCAGAGCACAGGATCAGTGCTGTCAGAATTCTGGCTGATGGCCACACTCTCCCCAAAAGCCATACCTATGGAAACATCTTCCTAAAACTTTGAATATATTCTCTTTAAAATGAGGGACAAGGATGAGAATAAAATATTCACTAACACTTCTAGTCAACATTATATTGGCAGTCTTTAGGTAAAGCAAAAAAGATTAGAAAAAGAATTTAAGGGCATAAGATTTAGAAAGGAAGAAATAAAATTGTTTGTATATTATTTGTCAATTTATGTAGAACCATGAAAAAATCTACAGGAAAAGTATGAGAATACAAGGTACTTGAATGAAAGACTAATGACACAAACAGATGAATCTAACCAAAGGCATGCAATATCAAAGGTAAAAAAAATGTAATACTTTATTAAGGGAAATTAAAAGAGGTCCACAATAAAGAGATACATGATTTCATGATTCAGAAGAATTCAGATCTGTTGCTGGAGAAGCTACACCGAGGCCCTGGTGTCTGAAGGGAATTTTGTTCAAGATCTGCAGCCTCAGGCTGGCCAAGAGATCACTTCCAAAGGAGCACCTAGACCTGGGTCTCCCATTGGACCTTAGGCCTGAGGTAACTGTCTGCTGTCCTCTCCCCAGGTCTCTATTGTCATCTGCTTCTCCTACCCTAAACATCACCCTTCCTGGGGTTCCACCTGGGGCCCTTCTCATTTGTCCCTCTGTGGGGCACCTGGTCACACCCCATGCCTTAAAATTCAGCTGCTCACATTCACATACACTGTATTTACTACCCATCTGTTTTCCACACACAGGCATTCCCCCATCATTTCATTATGGAAAATTTCAAACACAGAAAAATTGAAAAGATCATGGAGAAAACAGCCCTAGATCCACCTCTTAGATTCCTATTTCCTTGTCATGTAACCCATCTACCCCTTGATGTGTGATGCCTTCCAAAGCCAGGGCAGTGGCCAGCACACTGTGCTGAAGGGAATCTGTGACCTGTGACTCCATCCATTACACCCACTTCTGTCACTGTTTCTCTCTCACACTCATACATGGCCACAGTGGCAAATCATGTGTCTCCCACTTTATTTTTCCTTTCTTCTCCATAACACATGGTTGAGATTAAGTAATACCCTTGGGCCCCCAAACATGCTTAATCTCAGTAGTCCAGTCATTCAGAGCATTGCTTGAAGCTTGTCCTTGAGGCCATGAGGCTGCATCTGCCCACCCCTGTATTTACGTGGTGGTAGTCCTCTGCTCACCTGCAGTGAGGAGTAGCTCTGGGGGTGCACAGTGTTGGTGGAGCTCAACATTGAGGTCCAAAGAAAGGGTGAAAACTCCTTGGACTTCTCCCTGGTAGGAGGAGAAAGTGTGCACATATATCTGTAAAGACTCTTGCTTTGGGGAAAGCTGAAAGATAGTCTCTGAAGCCTGCAAATCATGCTACAAAGCATCACTATTGTGTTTTGCCTTTTATCTGCAGAACTTCAGAAACCATCAGTCCTCGGAGTCTGTTTGGGCCCTAGTGAGTTTACTGCACCACATAGAAGACCTACACAAAAGCTTCATGGAGCTGCTCATGTCATGGGATGCAGCAAAAAGATGTCCCCCACACCCTTACCACCCCTACCTCCACCACCCTGCCCCATTGTCCCTTAGGTTGGCTTATTTACGAGTGGGTGCAATGACCTGTTCTGGACCCCATGACATCATTAAGGGAGGAAGACAGAGAAGAGCATACAAGGTAGTTACAGCTTGAGTCTGCAAACATTTTGGAGACAGGGGCCAAGGCAGGAAGTGGGAGAGGGTCTATCTTGAAAGAGGAAGCCAGGAACCCATGGGCCATAACCTACTGAAGGTACTGGGGGACAGTATAAACTAAATGTAAACCACTATTCATGTGGTGCAGCAGTGCTCCAAAATGTATTCACCAAATTCAATGAATGTGCCATGATGATGGAAGAGGTTGTTGGTGTGGGAGGAGTGTGTGTGTGGGAGTTATAGGAAGCTCTTACATTTTTTAATGTAACATTTTCTGTGATCTATGTATCTTTAAAAAAAAGACAATTTAATCTAAAAATTATATTTAAAAAGACATGATTATCCTATTGGGGTTACTTTTAAAATTAATTAATATTTTTTCATCACAAATTTTCTTTTATCAGATGTCAATACCATTTTTTTTTCTTTCTGAGAGAAGTTGTGGGTTTACAGAGCAATCATACATGATATTCAAGATTCCCATATACCATCCAAATATTAACACTGAGCATTGGTGTGGAAAATATATTACAATTGATGAGAGCACATTTTTATAATTGTACTATGAACTATAATCTATGGTTTAAGGTCGGGTTTGTTGTTTAAGTAGTGCAGTTCCCTGGAGTTTTGTAAAAGTTTTATTTATTTTTTTATTATATACAGAACTTTACATTTCTTCTTCTAACCACATTCAGATGGCTATTTCAGGGTTCTTAATTACCTTCACAATGTTGTGCCACCATTACCACCATCCACCACCAAAACAGTTATATCATTTCCAAATAAGAGCCGTGCACATTTTAAGCCATAATTTCCCATTCCCTCTCCACATCTCATCCTCCTGTATGCTATATTCTAGATTCTGACTCTGTAAGTTTGCTTATTCTAGTTTCATATCCATGAAATCATATAACATTTGTCCTTTTCTGCCTGGTTTATTTCATTTAACATGTCTTCAAGCTTCATCCACACTGTCTCATGTTTTAGTTCCCTAGACTGCTCAAAACAAATACCAAAATTGAGTTCACTTAAACAATGGGAACTTATTCACTCATGGTAAGAGTTCTGAAAAATGTCTGAATCACGGCGTCATCAAGGTGATGCTTTCTTCCTGAAGAGTAGCTTCTGGCAATCATTGACTCCTCTACCACATGGCACATGGTGGCATCTGCTTGTCTCTCCCTTCTCTTCCAGTTTTTGTTGATTTCAGCTTTTGGCTTCCATGGCTTTCTCTCTCTCTCTCTCTGTAGTCATTCTGTTTATTAATACCCATCCTGATTGATGTTGGTGACACCCTAAATGAACTAACCTTAACAAAATTCCCTACTTACAGTGGGCTCACACCCACAGGAGTGAATTAGATTAAAGAATGTGCTTTACGGCACAGTCCATCCTCTGGATCTTCTAAAGACATGTTCTCCCCATATGCAAAATACATTTATTCCATCCCAATATCCCACAGACTTTAAATCATTTCAGAAACAATGCTTATTACAAAGTCTCATCAGAATTGGTTATGGGTGTGGTCTGTCCTGTGGCACAGTTCCCCTCCTTCAGTTGACCTGGGAATCCTAATAAAAAAGTTATCTGCTTCCAATGTACAATCAAGAGACAGGCATAGGATAAACATTCCCATTCCCACAAGGAGAAGTTGGAAGGAAAATAGGGATTAGAGTTTCCAAGCAATTATGAAACCCTGAAGGGCATACTCTGAGAGTCCTCTATGGAAAGATGTCTTGTTCTATGGGCCTGATGGAGTGGAGGACAACTCTTCCAAGTGTGTGTGCAGTGAAAATGCTCTCCCCAAATACTGGTGGTGAAGGCACCACCCTCTCCAACATTGAGATGACATCTAGGCTGTCAGCAATCTTGGGACATAGGTTCCAACTTCCTAGAACACTGGGGCGATAGCACTTTTCCTGAACAATGGGCTGGAAGGCCTGCCCTCTCCAATGCTCTGGCAGATGCACATTTTCTGCACACATGGTGTGTCCACACTCTTGGCCTGAATTCTGTTTGGTCCAGAACTCAGCTTCCATGGTTCTGCCCTTGACGTGATTTTAGTCTTCAATGTCTCCCTTTTAATCCAGGCTGGCAGTGGCTCCACTTATACAGATCTTGCAAAAAATCTTGTTGGTCTGCATGTAGTAAACAGGGTTGAATCCATCAAACAAGACTTTTCACAGTGTTTTCCTGAGTAACTACACTGCAAGCCCTGACTTGCCCTGGAATGTCTGTCTAATTGGATTCATGTTCAGTTAAACCCTCATATGGACACTGTTCTCTAGGGACTTGCTTTATGGAAGCCCAGAATTTTCCAAGCCATCAATTTCTGGTTTCTTTATGCTCAGGAATTCAGTTATCAGCTTTTCCCTTTCCTCTTATATTTTACTATAAGCTGCAATGAAGGGCAAACTGCCCTTTCTATAGTTACCTTGGAAAACTCTTCAGCTAAGTATCCCAGCTCAGTACTTCCAAGTTCTGCCTTCCACCAACATCAGAACTTAATTTTGCCAAGTTCTTTGCCATTTTGAACAAAGATCACTTTAACTCCAGTTTCTAAAAACATTTTCAAATTTCCATCCAAGGCCTCAATGGAAGTATATTTAGTGTCAATATTTCTAGGAACAGATACTAGAAAGTAATCTTTAAACTTTTTCTAGCAAGTGATGCACAGTTGTATGAGCCTCTAACCATTACTCAATTCCAATGCCATTTCCACATTTTTAGAGCTTCCAATAGCAGCACTCCACTATCCTGGTACAGAAATCTGTTTTATTTTCCTAGACTGCTTAGAGCAAATATCATGAAATGGGTTTGGCTTAAACAATGGGAATTTATTTGTTCATGGTTATAGTACAGGAATATGTTCAACTCATGTAACCCATCAAGGCTATGATTTCTTCTTTAAGACTACTACAGTGATTCTTGGCTCCTCTGCCCATGGAAAGGCATATGGTGGCTTCTCCAGGTCTCTTCTTTTTCTTCTAGGTTTCATGGCTCCAGCTTCTTCCTACCATGGCTTTTTTTCTCTCCATAATGTGTTCTGTTTAGACAGGACTGCAGAAATAGGAGTAAGTTCCACCCTGATTGATATGGGTCACACCGTAACTGAATGAACCTCATCAAAAGGCCCTACTTACTATGGATATGCATCCATAGGAATGGATCACTTTTAAGAGCTTCTTTTTCTGAGGTATATACAGCTTCAAATCTTCACAATGCATGTATCAAATCTGCATTTCTTTTTATGACTATATAATATTCCATTGTATGAATATACCACATTTTTTTCCATTCACCAGTTGATGGACACTTGGGTTACTTCCAACTTTTTGCAATTTTGCATAATGCTGCTATGAATATCATTGTGCAATTCGATTCTTTTGGATTTATATCTAATAGTTGGACTATGGGGCATGGTAGTTTGAGAATTTTTAAACCCTAGAAAATCATGTCCTTAGAGCTAATTAATTCCCTGTGTGGAAACCAATTGTTGGTGGGATCTTTTGATTAAATTACTCCATTAAGGGCCTTTGATTAGATTGTGTGACCCAGGGTGTGTCTTAATCCTCCTATTGGAGTCCTTTATATATGGAGGAATAAAAAGTCACTGATGGAGAAAAAAACTGCAGAGACAGGGAAAAGACTCCAGAAGCTAAAATCAATGCCCAGCAAAGAGAACAGCCACAGATGGAGTAGTCAGAAGCTGAAAGAAACGTGTGCCTGTTTTATTGACCTTTTCAAAGACCCAAGTTTTAGTTTCACTGATTCTATTGTTTTATTTATTCTATTTCATTAATCTCTGCTCTAAACATTGTTATTTACTTCCTTCTACTTGCTTTGGGTTTAGCTTGATCTTCTTTTTCTCTAGTTCTTCCAGGTTTGAGGTAAGTCTCTAATATAAAATCTTTCCTCATTTTTAATATAAGCATTTACAGCTTCATGCCAATTTTAAATGTAAGCATTTAGAGTTTTTTGGTTAGATTTAGTAAATTTTATTTCAGCATTTTTGTTCTTACACCTTTCAGAGCATTACACAATTACTTTTTTTTCATTTTCTGACCTGCAAACAGATACCTTATGTGGAAATATTTTTTTTAATATTACTAATTAGGTATTTCCAAAATGCAACAACTACACATAAGACAATTCACAAAGTGGAATTTACTAGGACATGTACTAAGAATTTAGAGCAGCCAATCAGTAGAAATCTGACCAAATTTGGCAATCAGGAAAAATCTGACCAAATTTAGCAATCAGCTATTTATATATTAAAAAACAAACCTAATTAATCTTCTAAACAAGAAGCTTGAAACTTTTTGTTAAGTCCACGTTGGAAGATAGGAAGTGATCATTTAAACCTATATCCAGCCTTAACAGTGTTAATCCCAAATACTAGGCTATTTCCAATCTACCACTGAATAACAAGCATCTCAGTTTGTCTGATCCCATGTATCAAACTCTTATGCTATTGTGTGCTAGAAAGGTTAAGTGATCATTAATTAAAAAGCAAAACAAAAACTCATTAAATATCTGTATTATTCTTCCAGCTCATCTGCAATTCCAAGTCTGCAACTTGTGTCACTTAGTGACAAGCTACATTTTCTATTACATATATTTATGTTACCTGTGAGTATGTATGTGTACACACACACACACAAAAATACTATGTACAAACTGGCTATTAAAAGTCTCTGCAATTGGAAAGTATCTACAGGACCTTGTAATAGGAAAGGGCTTTATGAACTTCACACCAAAAGCATGAGCAGCAAAAGAACAAATAGATAAATGGGACTTCCTAAAAATTAAAGCCTTCTGCATCTCAAAGGAGTTTTTCAGGAAAGTGAAAAGAGAGCCTACAAAATGGGAGAAAATACTTGGTAACCATATATTTGATAGGAGACTTATATATTCCATATATAAAGAACTCCTATAGCTTGAAAGTGAAAAGACAAACAGCCCATTTAAAAAATGGGGAAAAGGTTTGAACAGACACTTTTCCAAAGATGATATACAAATGGCTAAAAAACACATGAAAAAATGCTCAAAATCTCTAGGTATTAGGGAAATGCAAATCAAAACAACAAGGAGATACCATCTTACTCCCATAAGACTGGCAGCTATCAAAAAATCAGAAGACTACAATTGTTGGAGAGGATGTGAAGGAATGGGAACATTCATCCACTGCTGGTGGGAATGCAGAGGGATTCAGCCATTCTGGAGGACAGTTTGGCAGTTTCCCAAAAAGCTAGGTATGGATTTGCCATTTGACCCAGACATTCCACTTCTGGGTATATACCCAGAAGTTCTGAAAACAAGAACACAAATTGATACATGCACATCAAGGTTCTTAGCAGCATTGTTCACTATTGCCAAAAGTTGGAATCAACCCAAATGCCCATCAACAGATGAATGGATAAATAAAATGTATTATATACATACAATGGAATACTACTCAGCTATAAGAACAAATAAGTACAAACACATGTGATAACATGGATGAATCTTGAGAAACTTATGTTGAGTGAAGCAACCCAGGCATTGAAGGACAAATACTACATGACCTCTCTGATATGAAATAAGTAAACCAAGCTGTCTCAGAGAGCTAGAGACTGGATGATAAACTTTAAGGTAGTTGGAGGGTAGAGGAAGGTTTTGAGCTGACAGCTACTTGGGTGAAATCCATGATAAGCTGGAGGTAAGTATTTGTACAGGGAAGGGATAAAATGGGGGCATAGGGGTAACTTAGGGTGGTGCTGCATGGGCTTTAGGGGCACTAGGGATGGGAGGATGGGTCAGATTGCCCAAGAAATTGGGCAGAGGGTGAGGGGAACATTTGATCATGGGAGATTGTCAGGTATGTGGTTGAAATTGTGGTGCAGAGAAAACTCTTCAGAGAATGTAATATGGAAGGTTGCCTGTTTTGGATGCTTAAGGGCAGGGGGCATCTGACACAGGGCAAGCTTCTGGGGAGTGTGTGAGTGCTCATTTTGTCATAGTGGATTATATCATTGGGTGGAGACCCATACAATGAGTGGAGGTATACCTACATCCTGGGGAGGACTGATATTCTCAAACAGAGGGAATTGTATCTCTTGAGAGAATTGGTGGCTCCCAATAGGTTAGGACAGTCAAGTAGATCAAGCCCTCAACATTTTTGCAAGTATCTCTGAATATGGTCCCTCAAGTAATGAAGATTGATTGTTGTGGTGGACCCTAAGGGGAGGGGGAAAGAGGTGTTAAATACATGGAATCAGGGTAACTGTGGGAAAATGGAAGTGTTCCACAAGATCATGCCATGATGGATATAGGTCATGTTAAGTTACACTAAAAATGTATAGAAGTCTATAGGCTAAAATGTAAACCATAATGTAAAACATAAGATAACCAAAAATTTAGAAAATTGTATAGTCTAAAATATAAACCATGATGTAAACCCAAATGGAACCATGTTTGAAAACTCTCATTTCAATATCTGTACATTAGCTGCAGCAAATATAATATGAACATGTAAAAAGATCACTGTTGAGGAAGGGACAAAGGGTTTGAGGCTGGATATGTGGGAGTACCATATATTGTACATGTGAATTACTGTGACCTAAAACTTATGTCAAGATAAACTTAATAATCAGGAAATAAAAAAGAGGAGGTAGATACTGAGGAAGAAATTGAAGAAATTGAAGAAATTGCCTTGCTGCTGTACATACAAGGCAACACCTGTAGCAGTGATGAAAGGCAAAATGTCAAAAACAAAGCTTTTTCATTTTTTTCATGCCCAAATTTATTTTTCCTTTATTTAATTTTTCTAAATTTCTGTGTATTCTATATCTAACCTTTAAACCCATCATTATATTCCTTTTTCTTATTAATGGAGCCTGGAAATATATAGAGCTTCCCTTTTGAGGAAGTTTTGGACTACAGAGAGGTTCAACTATGATGGGAGAGGAGCACTCATGTGGGGTGTCATTGGTGGGCTGCACACTGTTGGGAGGGAATTCTTCAGGGCATGTATACAGGGTATATAGAAAGGTTTGGATATTTTCATAGTGGTTTCAGTTGGAAACAACAGATGAGAGAGTGTTGAATTCCTGACCAGGGAAGCTCTATCACACTCCCCAGTGGAACAACAACTATCCCCCAAGTGCAATGGCAAAGACCAATAAAGATGGAAGGTCCAACAATGAGCCCTTCATACTGATGGCTCCAATTATGAGCCTGTGTGCCTGAAATATGAACTAGGACTATAGCTGTGGGGTGCCTAAGAGTTACCTCCTGAGAGCCTCCATGTTGCCCCGATGTGGCCACTCTCTAAGCCAAACTCAGCATGTAGATGCATTGACTTCCCCCCAGCATGGGACATGACTCCCGGGGATGAGGCTCCCTGGCACTGAGGGATTCCTACCAAGCTGATGATGTAACTACCAAAAGATCTTGAACAAAGAGGTCAACTCAGACCGTCAGAATATCTCAGCCCACATGTAATATCAGGTGTTAATAACTGCTTTTTGACTTTGGATAAAAAAGGGGGGAATGGAAAGGACAAGTGAGTTTATATGGCTAAGAGTCTCCAAAAAAGAGTCAGGAGGTCATCAGGGGGTGATGCTTATGCATGCCTCAGCAGGGTACCAGAGACAGCCCAGGTAGATGGCAAACCAGGTGCTGGTTCTCCTGAGTACTGCAGCAACTCACAGTTCTATGGTCAAGGCAGATGGCTCTGGAGTTCAGGGCCATGACTTTGGAGTTTGTGTTCCTGAGTGTGATGGAGTTGGACTCAGATATAACCTTTCTACACATGCCTCTTCTGTTACTTTTACCGGACCTGTGGTTGGCTTTTGGGTTGGTGTATACTCAGGAGACCTGAAACTCTGAACTGTCCATGTGATGGCCAGGCCCTGGGCCTCAGCAGACTTGCAGCTCCTACCCTCTGATTTCTTGGACTTACCCTGGCCAGCTGACAGGGAGGTGAAGAGGGTTACCACACCAGGGAGGAAGTAGTGGAGGCAGAAGGTGCATGTATGCTTCCTGGAGGAAAATCAAAGCTAACAGAAGAACTAGAGTCTGCATGGGTTGATTTCAAATCAATGCTACAACTGATGCACTGGAAGAGTAGGTCTCAATTTGTTTATTTTGTGCCTTTTCTTTGACAATTTTCAGTACATCTTGAGCTTTGTATGATTCAGTTCTTACTCTGAAGCACATTTTTTGTACTTAACTGAGTGTTTGATGTACTTGCTTGAGCAACTTGGCACTACTCTGCCTCTGTCATGAGTAAACCTTAACCATAGAATAATCCATGACTGCCCTTGGAGAGATGAGGGTGGACTTGGACTGACTGGGGGACTTGTCCTGGGCAGGAGCATGTGACATTGGAGATGAGCTGGGCAGTCAAACGTCTACAACTGTTGTGCCAGCTTCCAGGGGTGCTGAAGGTCTCTCCTCCTGAGTTCCATGGAAGGCCTGCCAGGGCCATCAGGCAGCACCCAAGCTCATGTCCAGTTTGGGGACAGGCCTGAGCTGTCAGGTGAGTGGTGTGAGGGCCCAGACTCCTCATGGTTTGGGGTGACTGCTGGCCTCCAGCAAGCTTCACACTCACCTGTGTCCTTCTGGTTAGGCAGGGGCAGTGTGCCATTTGCAGGTTCAGAGCTTCTCCTGGTGGCTAGAGCTCACCCTCAGGTGATGTGGGGTCAGTTTGTTATCAGGGAATGAGAATGATGCAGCTGAGGCTGGCAAAAGATTGGGCTTTGAGGCTCCTATGTAGGCAAGTATTGGCCAGGTGGGGCTGTGGCAGCCAATCTGTGTTTAGAGGTTAATGTGCAGCCAGGGCCGGGAGTCAGGTGGAGAAAGGGCCATCATGTGGTCAGAAGGAGGGAGCTGGTGAACCATGTGTCCTAGTTTCAGGGTGTCCAGGATTCATAATTCTGGTTGTTGGTTAAGACTGAAGAGAGACCAAGCAGTAAAGGACAGTGGATTGAAGCAGTGGCAACGCCCTCTTCCAACCAGTGGATGCTCTTCCCTGCTCAGATGACCTAACTCTGCCAGGGGAAAGAGGTAGGGCCATAGAGCTTCTAGTCTCCTCTCCTTCTGACTCTGCCCTGCTTTCAGCAGAAAGTCAAGGAACTGACCCTCTGTGGTCCCCAGAGGCCACTCAAGGACTGTGGGAACCACTGGCCCTGGTCCTGGAATTTCCTGGAGATGAGAACCTTTCAAAGCCACTGGAGCCCAGATCCTGTCATCTCCATGGCTAATGTGACCAATCAGCAGTTTAGCCCTGGCTCTGCTCTCAGGGCAAAAGCGTGGGGCTTGAGGCTGAGAGCAGAGACAGCTGACCCGGGATGGAAGGAACCCCCATGGCCATAGGTGGGGGCAGCTTCCTTCTGGTAGCAGGAGAGGCAGACTTAGAAGTATAATGTGTTGCTGTCACCTTCATCTCTTTGTAGTATTTTGAGTTTTGAAATGTCATTGGGTTGCTTAAACCAACCCCTTCTGAGTCCCTCCTCTGCCCCAGGTGCTGTTCTAAGCACTGCCCCTGCCACTCTGCTCCTCCTCTCAAGAGTTCACAGCTCCTGGAGCTGTAAGGATGCTGCTGGTGCCCATGTGGCTGGCTGGGGCAGGGCTGGGGCCCAAGCCAGGGCCAAGGCCCATCCTGGCCTGCCCTTGACCCTGAGTGCATCTGTCCCTCCTTGTCCAATAAATGATCTGACATTGAATCTCTCATGGCTCCCAGCTGGTTCACTTCCAGGCCTGGCCCCACCTTGCTGTGTGACCCTGGGCAGGTTCTTCTGACCACTCTGTGCCTGTTTTCCCATCTGTGAAGTGGGGCTAGTGATAGGGCTTTCATGTTGAGTTGCTGCAGAGATTATCTGGGGTTAACCAAAGGCTTGGAGCTCAGTCTGAGAGACACTGAAAGTATGATGAATATTAATTTGTAAATTACTAGTTACTGCTGCCTGGTGTTCCTTCAATGCACCACTATTTGATGTGGGAAGCCATGATCCACTCTGAGGCCCTTGCTCAGCCTTTTCAATTTTCAATCTTGTACCCGTGCTCCATTGCAGCCACTGTAAACACAACTGCTAATGAGTTGCAATTAGGTGTCCCTGGGGCCAGCCCCTCAGGCCCAGCCTCTAGCCCCCTCATCTCACATGTGCAGGACAGGGGAGCCCAGTGTGACTCCTGCATGGGTTCCACGGGTGGTCAGGACTGAGCCCAGATGGGAACCCAGATTCCCAAGGTCACTGGAGTCCCTTCCCAGGCCCCTGCCTGCAGGAGCCTCTGCCCACTGAGGGGTGGTGTTTGCTTGTCCTTCAAGTCTCTTCAGGGCACCGAAATGTTGGTGGAGGGTTCTGGCCTCCATGCTGCCTCCTGGACCCCTGGCTGGCTTGGGCCTGGCCTCTGCCCACTGGCAGCTGGCAGCAACCTGGTGGACCCACATTGGCCACATCAGGATCATGGCTTATGTCCTGGTGTCATCCATGGAAGTGGGCAGCTGGCCCCCACCTACGAGCTGGAATTCATGATGCTTCATCTGGATCCATCTCGATGCCAAAGCAGCTGTGTCCATTATTGCCTTGGACAATCCCAGCCCTACAGGTGGGTCTCTTCTCAACAGGATGATTAGTTCTGTACCAGATGCCATGACTCCCTCACCTCTTTGTTGAGGGGGCAGAAGGATGGAAGGACCAGGATGTATACTTTCCCCCACTGTCATGTGATTAGACCCAGAACCTGTGCCACTGAAACAGACACTCTTCCCGCAGTTATTACCAATAAATTTTAGTTTATTTTGGACAGAAAATATGCACATTGCTAAAGAGTAAGGCAGTGCAGAAAGAACTAAAATGAAAGGAAAGAGCTGCTGCCTCTCTACTTCCCCCTCCAGGTCATCTGGTCTCACCTGTTACCACCTGCCAGGAACCAGCAAATGTGAGGAGGGATTTCACTGGTAAACCACTAACTTTCTTGTTCTTCCAATATTATTTTTGCCAGGTTTGTAAAATTCCCTGCCCGGGTGTTCCTGCTGGCTGCCCAAGCACTGGGACAAATAAGGACCCTTGGACAATGGCTGTTTCCTGGTTGCCAAACAGTGGATTGGCTTTAACAGTGGGAATTTATTTACTCATAGTTTTTTCAAGGAGAATACCAAAATCAAGAGAGTCATGAGAGTGACGCTTTCTCCCAGAAACTGAAGCACCCTGGAGCTGGCAGCCAGGGGCCCTTGGTCCTAGCTCTTCTGTCATATCCCAGGGCACATGGCGGCCTCTGCTGGCTTCTTTCTATTATTCCAGGTTCTGTTGACTTTCACTTTTGGCTGCTCCTTCTGGCTTTCTCTTTCCACATGATCTTCCCTATAAGACCTTCAGTAACAGAATTGACACCCATCCTGCTTTAGTTGGGTCAGGCCTCAGCTGGTGTAATGTGGCGGCTTGCTAGGTCGGTAGAGGTGGGGTCTGGCTGCGGATGAGGGGTTGGTCCAGCTTTGGATGAGGGGTCGGTCCCGCTTGGGATGAGGGGTCGGTCCCACTTGGGACGAGGGGTCGGTCCAGCAGCAGACAAGGGGTCGGTCTCACAGGGGTTGCGCGGTTCAGCTGATGGGGTCGCCCGGCAAAGCCGGCGATGAAGGGGTCGCCCGGAGAAGCAGGCGACGAACTGGGGACAAGGGAGGCCAGGCCCTTGTCGGGGGCTCTCAGGACTGGAGGGCGCATGGCAGAAGAACTACCACGGAGACAAGGTAAACACGCAAGTCCACTTTATTGAGGGAGAGGCAACAGTTTTATAGGGGCTGGGGAAGGCTGATTGGTCGAAGCCACGCCCTGTTCTGATTGGTTGCTGGCGAAAGGTCAGTGGGCGGTACTGGATGGGGGAGGGGTGGTGATTAGGGATTGGCTGTCGCTGTTGCTGGGGGAAGGGGCAGGGTTTAGGGATTGGTGGCTGCTGTTGCTGGGGTGGAGGAGGGCAGACTTGAGTTTCCCACCCATGCCTGGCTGTTGCTGCTGTCGGGGGAAGGGAAAAAGGCAGACTGGAATTTTCCGCCCTGCGCCTGCGCAGGGAGAAAGAAGAAGAAGGGTGCCGCCCCACAGGCATTGTGTGGCGCCATCCGGGAGGAGGGGCGGCCGCGGAAGCATGGCTGCCGAGAAGGGGAGACCCGAGGGCACTCTGCGCCCATGCCGAGCTCCCTTCAGGGGTGGCGATGAGTCTGACCAGCCACCCTATTATGGGGGCAGCGGCTTGGCCTGCCGCGGCTGCTCCCCCGCCAGGCCAGCAAACCACACTTCAGCCCGAGGGGTGACCACAGTGTAACCTCGTCAGTAGACCCATATGATGGATTAGGTTTAAGAACATGCTTTTCTGGTGAATGTATCTCCAAACCACAAAAGCCAGTTACCCCGCTCTTGCCCCACCCTGTCCTGAAGCTCTATCTCCGATGCCCATTGGCCATGACCACCTGCTTCCTGAGTCTACAGAACTGTGGACATCTCCCACCTGCTGCTCACCTCACACCTCACTTCTCAGTTGTGGGTTCATGGCAGTGTGCTTCCCTTTCTCTTGGAAGGAATAGATACAATACATTCTCCTATGCTTGAACCAGAACTGGGAACTAAGCTCAAGAGTCTTCTCTTCCCTGCGATCACCCTGAACCCCCGAAGCCTCTATCTGGCATTTTCTTTACACTAGATAAGTTGCTCCCAGGGTTCCTAAGCAGCATGACCTCCTTATTTTACATTCCCATTTGTAGTTTGAAAGGCTCTGGAGGGTCTCGCACATTCCAGGTGATAGTTTGTTGTTGATGGTGTAGGAAATGGAGAGGAGATAACCAAAGATCCCAGGGCTGGGGGTCATGGCAGGAGGCAGGAGAGACAGAGGAGAGGGCACCGAGGGCTGAGAGTGCCAAGGGGCTCTGCTGGGTAACTTGCCCCATCTCCCAAACCAGTGGCCACCACATCCTGTGGTCACATCAGGTGCCAGCAGGACCAGGTCTCCCAGGAGCAGGGTCTCCCTAATGTGGAGCCAAAGACCCCACTGCTGGGCACTGCCCTGGGAGGGCAGGATGATGGGACAGGAGAGGGAGAGGGTGGGCCCCAAATCACAAGCTCTTGATAAGAGCAACCATTTGTGGGACCAGAAGGACCTTGTGGCTTGCACTCCCCTCACCTGTTCCCATCAGCCTCTCTGAGCCCCATGTCCTGTGGACACTTCCTGTGTGTGCTCTGCACCCACCCTCACCTTCTCTTGCTCCTCAGAGCCCCTAGCTTCATCCCCCCACTCTGACCTGATGACCTTGTTTCTTTCTGTTAAAAACTCCTCCTTTGAATACTGGTGTGGGATGTTATTGACAGGGGACACATGGTTGGCAGGGAGTTCTACAGGGCATATATCCAGGGTACATGAAATGTTTGGATATTTTCATAGTGGTTACAATTAAAAACAACAACTGAGGGAGT
Organism: Dasypus novemcinctus; assembly: GCF_030445035.2. Lineage (NCBI taxonomy): Eukaryota > Metazoa > Chordata > Mammalia > Cingulata > Dasypodidae > Dasypus > Dasypus novemcinctus. Next base: position 787,216 of record NW_026688149.1, read on the forward strand.
GCTGAGTTCCTAGCCAGGGGAGCTCTATCACAGTCCCTAAAGGAACAGCAACAATTCCCCAAGTGAAGAGCAAAGACCAAAAATGAAGGAAGGTCCAACAATGAGCCCTTGATACTAATGATTATGCTTGTGAGCCTGTGCACCTGAAATAAGAACAAGGCCTAGAGCTGCAGGGTGCCTAAGAGTTACCTCCTTAGAGCCTCTGTGTTGCTAAAATGTGGCCAGTCTCAAAGCCAAACTCAGTGTGTAAATATGTTGCCTTCCCCCCAGTGTGGGACATGACTCCCGGGGATCAGCTTTCCTGGTGCCAAGGGATTACTACCAAGTACCAGCTGATGATGTAACTAGAAAATGACTTTGAATAAAAGGGTCAACTCGGACCAGAATATCTCAGTCTACATATAATACCAGGAGTTAAAAATGCTTTTTGACCTTGAATAAAAGTGGGAAATGGAAAGGACAAATGAGTTTATATGGCTATGAGTCTCCAAAAAGAGACAGGAGGTTATCAGAGGGGTACCCTTATGCACACCTGAGCAGAGTCCCAGAGACAGATAAAGTAGATACAACCCCAGGTATTGGTTCTTCTGAGGGCTACAGAGACCCACAGATTCTATGGTCATGGCAGATGGAGTTCCATGACATGTCAGTTGGCCCTACTTTGGAGTTTGTGTTTCTGTGTGATGGAGCTGGACTCAGATCTGATCTATGTCCACAAGCCTTTCCTGTTACTTTTACCAGAACTGTAGTTGGTGCTGGGGTTTAATGTTTACCCAGGGGACCTGAATCTCTGGACTGACCATGTGGTAGCCAGGCCCTGAGCCTCAACAGACTTGCAACTCCTACACGCTGGTTTATTGGACTTACCCTGCTCAGCTAACATGGAGGTGAAGAAGGTCAACCACCACACCAGGGAGCCAAAAGTGCCTACAACTGAAAGCAGGAGAATTGCATCCAGCATCCATGTGGAATCTAAGCCCACTCTTGACATAGATGTGGAATGGACACAACCATTCCAAGGTCCACAGGATGGAGGAATAGAGTATGGATTAGAGTGGACTTACTGATATTCTATTCATGAACTCTTGTGATTAGTAATCGAAGAAAATGTGGCATTGGTGTGGAGAAAGTGGCCATGGTGGCTGCTGGAGGTAGGGAATGGGAGGAAAAGATGTGATGTGGGGGCATTTTCAGGGGTTGGAGTTGTACTGGATGGTGCTGCAGGGATAGTTACTGGACATTGTATGTCCTTCCATGGCCCACTGGGTGGACTGTGGGAGAGTGTGGGCTATGATGTGGACCATTGACCATGAGGTGCAGCGGTGCTCAGAGATGTATTCACCAAATGCAATGAATGTCTTATGATGGAAGAGGTTGTTATGGGGGGAGGAGTGGGGTGAGGGGGGTGGGGGGGATATGGGACCTCATTTTTTTAATGTAACATAAAAAAAAAAAGACCAAAAAAACCCCTCCTCCTTTGGGGGCATATTGACCTACTTAAACTGCAAGTCTAGAGGCTACAGCTGTTATGGTTTGTGTTGACACATGTGTCCACCTATGAAGCCAAGGCTAACATAAGGAACATGTCCGCCCCTGGAGTCCCCACCTGCCAGTTCTCCGCCCTCCTTCCCTGCCCCATATCCAGGGATCACTGCTGTGCTTCCTTTCACAATGGAATCCCCTGCACCTTCTAGAATTGCATGGGAGGGATCTGCACAGCACTGCTCTCTCTCTTCTCTCCCTGCCCCCTTGGTCTGCCTTCATTAACCCAGCATAATTATTTGGAGATCCATCATGGGCTGTGTATCCTTATTGCTAAGTAGGATTCCACAGTGTGGACAGGCCACATATGGTTCATGCTATAACCTGTCCGGCCTCTGGGTTGACTCCAACTTTGGGCCTTTGCAGATAAAGCTGCTGTGACCAAGGGACACATTAGTGGTGGCAGCACATTTGATCTCATTTCTCTCAGGTAAAAACCTTGGGGAGGAGTGCAGGGGTTATGTGGCAGCCGCTGAGTCTGGACATGTGGCTGTACCTGGTTCCTCCCTTCCCTCCCAACAAGCCCCCCGAGTCGGCCCTCAGGGCCTCTTCTCTCCTGTTGCACCCCAAACAGGCTGCTACACAGAACCCCCACCTCCTTCCCACTTCTGTATACAGGACCCCTTCCCCATTAGCCTTGACATCCTATTTAAAACTGCTCTGTGCACCCCAATGTGTCAGCTCCCCCGCTCTGTGGTGTGACACCCAGCAGGTCTGACATCCTGGTTGTCATCATCACCCTCCCTTCAGCACCTCAGGGTGCAGAGCTCTGCTCCTGATCCACACCAGCCATCCTGAGGCTCACTGATGGTAGGAAGCACTCCCTGGGGCTGTTGATTTCTAGGGCTCCCTTTGCAGCTCTCCAGACCTGGTACACGCCTCTGCCTCCTTCCCAGCCCCCTGTCTGCTGTGGGTTGAGGCAGCACCTGCCTCTGGTCAGGGAGCCCTTCATACGGGGCTCCATTTGTGTCCCTTCTCCTGCCTGTGTGCCCTGGGGAGGACGGAGGGAGTCTTTTAACTTTCCTGAGCTGGCAGCAGTAGCTTTTGGGTGAGTTAATTCAGAGAGAGGAGAGTGGAGGAGCTTCCTGTCCTGGGTGGGGTCGGCAGCTCCCTCTGCTACTCCTGCTGCTCACTGGGTGCCTGAAAGGCCATCGCTGTTCCCTCCAGGCTTGGGGCCTCCCTCCCGCTTTGCCCCACCTGGTGAGGCCAGGTCAGCTCCTCCTCTGGCTCATCAGGACTTCGTGCCAGTGCTTCCAGCTCCCCTCAGGCAGAAGCATCCCTGGAGGCCCCCCAGACACCCTTCGGGAGCAGAGGGCAGAGGCGCCTCCTGGGGGGCAGGTTGTGGCTCTCCTCCTGCTCCACAGGGTTTCTTTCTCCTCTAGGGAAGCATCTTCAAGAGCAGATGCTCTTTCTATCCTTGTTATTAAAAATCATTCCCTGCTGAGATTGACAATCCAAGACATGTTTCACTAGCAGAATCTCAAGACACAGGTGGGAACCCTAGGCTAATGCCCAGCTAGACCTCCCCTGCCCCATCTGCTGCTCCAGCTGGCAGGCTGGTGGGAATCCAGGGGCACTGGACTTCATGCTGCTCCCTGTCCCACCCCAGCCCTTTAGGCATGGCATTTTCAGATCTACTGGGTTTGGGACTTGGTCAGGCACCTATCCAGGATCCACATTGGCTTTAGCTCAGTTTAAACAGAATGAAGAAAAGTAGAAAGCAACGAATGTTGATTATTTTGACAGATTTTTTAAAAAAGAGACAATCTTGTGACTTTGAGTCCATTATGGGTTTTCAACCAGGTTTTATCAAGGAGAAAATGTGGGCTCCTTCCCCTGCTCTTTTGTTTTTACTGTATATGGAGGGGAGGAGACCTGTGAAATGTCAGTTGAATGCCCCTCTGGCACATCCTGCCAGCTGTGGACCAGAATGTGTCACTTTATTAAAGAGTGTGTGTAGAATTGCTGGTTTATTCACAGTATTGTCTTTAGGGGGTGTTAGTTTATTTCATTGCTTTTTTTGTGATTTCCTTCATTTCAGGCTTTTTCTCTTCCTTCCCATCATGCCTCCCATCTTTGCCCCCCTCTGTTGAATGCCACTGTGCATGCATTCGCCTGCATGTGCATGAATGCAAAGTGCCACTGTGCACACAAGGCCCTAGATTTGTGCAAACTAAGTTTCTCCCTATGTTTCTGAGAAGCCCTAGGTGTCTTCCTCTGTAGCACAAATACTAATGCTGCCTTTCAACTTCCAAAAGATAGCCCACTCACACCTGTTCAGCAGGCAGGTTCACATCTGTCACCAGGTCTGTCCACAGGTCACCATCTTCTCAGCCATAAGCTGGAGGGAGTGGTAGGGGAGGCTGCAGACCTTTCCTTAGTTCAGGACAGCCCATGTGCCCACCCACAGAGCACCAGGGCACCTGGCCTGCTGGGCCCCCCATCCCAGGAACTTGTGGTGGTCTCAGCAGAAGTGCCCCATGCCAGCAGAGCAGTCCCCAGATGGGGCAGGAGGCCAGCTCTTGTGGTGACTCGCTGCAGGAGGATGGTGAGTGAGGAGCAGTGTGTGTTCTTTAACTGATGGCTGAGGAGATTACCCACCTGTGGCTCTTTAAAAGACACCTCTTGGCTCTAGGAGTTGCCACATTCCATGGCTCAGTGCTGCAGCCATGGCTGTGGTTTGATTCTTGGGTGCCTGGGGTGGGGAGATCATGAAAATCACCCTCTACAGACAGGCATTATCAAGCTGATTTGGTTCCCTCTACAGTCAGCCCTTACCTGGCGGGTGTGGCTGAAGCCAGGGAAGGGGCAGGCATGGGCCATGTCTGAACTGAACCCCAGTTCTGGGAAGCAGCTCCCTCTTCAGCTGCCCCACATCCTCCCTGATCTTATTTTGTAATATATATTCACCAACTAATCCATCCAATAGTGGGACCCGCCTGCAGACATTTCAAACATGCAACTTTTACATGAAAGAAAAATGTCATTGCTTTTAATTGCCTCATCCAAGATCCCAGGTCTTTGGTGTTCACTAGTGTAAGCACTAGCCACACTTGGCTATTAAATTTCAATTAATTATTTTTTTTCTTTGCAAAGAAGAAGCTGTAAATGTTTTGTAGCTGCCAACAACTATTCCCTGTGGAAACCTGGGGTGCCGGCTTGCACAGATCCTGTTGTTTGGGGGCTGCATAGCTCCCTTGCTTTGTGTTATTGGGGACTTCCTCTTTGTGCCCTGCATGCACCCCTCTCCAGTTTGGGGCTCTCTAGGTGCAGTGGCCATGATCTCCCCTTGGGGGTCCCTGTGCCCCTAGGTCCTGGGGACTCCGTGATAGGGAATGCTGTTATATCTTTCAAATTTTTGCAGTTTCTCTCCATCTTATTTTAGGAATTATTTGTATGCAGGTCCATGAGCCCCTTATAGATAAATTTTCATTTTTTAGGATGTTGTGCTTTCATTTATACATTTGTTGAAAAATTGTGAAATTCATTCTACTTTTTTTGAGAAAGTATAAGAACTGCCCTTGTCAAAATAACTAGGAGACACAAGCACAACAGATGATAAGTAAGTTTACTAGGCCAGATACTGAGACATCCATGCTAAACCCATATCAGAAACCAAAGACTAATTAAGTTCCTGTCTCTTGTAAGGGGTCCTTCTCCCTGAACCTGAAATTGGGGAGCAACCAATCATAACTCACCAGCTCCCTTTTTCTTCTGTAGTCTAGTTCCTCTAAGTCAAGGCTAAGCCAAGTAAGGCACTCTGTAAGACTGTATTTTCTTTAAGACTACCTTGTTCTGCCTATATGAGCCTTGCTCTTGGGCTGAATGCTGCCTAATTCATGAATCACTTAATAAAGGTGTGAAATCCAAAATGTTAATTACCTGGGTATTTTTTTGCACAGGTTCAGTGATGAGAACAGAATCTGAATGCCACTGTAAAGGGCTCTGGAGATAAGAAGACAGAAGAAGGTTCCTGCTGAAACCTTTGAGTGAGCTCTCCTCTCCACCATCTCTAAGATTCTTGAGTGAGTCCCTCTTGGATCTGAGCTCCACTCATTTGTGTCTGTTATCTCCAGTCTCACTAGCTTTCAGTCCAAAGGTCAGTGGGTCAATCTTTTTAGTGAGAAAATTTAAGTTTTGACCCTGAGTCTCTAGCCTTATGGTTCAGTCCATTTTCATGTTTGCTATGGCTGGTTTCTTTGACCTGTGCACAAGTTAAGAAGCAAAATGATAAAGATGGATCCTCATTCTCTTAAAATTTTAATTCTCTATCCTATGGCACACTGGCATATTATATATTCAAGTATTATGGAGTTGGAAGCTGTACATATCGAACAAATTGGCAATATCTAACAAAGAAAACCTAGAATTTTAATGTTAATTATGAGAAACCTTCCAAGTAGACAAAATTACTCATCTCGGAGATGTGCTCCCAAATGTGATATCCCAGCCAAACAGTCAAATGGGATGCCTATTTCAATGGATGCTCAGAGTATGTTAGCAATATTTTAAAAGTTTCACTAAATGATTCTTCGAAAAAGGCAAATGAGAAATTAAAAGCTCGTGAGATGTCTATGTTTTCTGTATTTCTGTTTTTTATGTTTGATTAGTAGCTTAAATTGAAAGTATAAACTCTGTAAGTGTGTCTGTATATTTGATGCATGATATTTTCCTACCTCTGAATATTTCCAAATTAACTTATAAAACTCCTGGAAAGAGCTCTATTCAAATTGACTTAGAGATAAGTAAGCATTTACATATAAATTAACACTCCTAATGTTACAGAAATCAAGAAAACCAAATGTCTGATATTTCCAATGGGAAAAAGTGTCATAGAACTAAATCAAAATGTTTTGAAGATAAAGTTAACATAATTCAGATAAACCTTTGGCAAACATTGTTAATTTAGTGTTATTAGTCAAATAATCAAGGGTGTGTCTTTGGTATTATCAATTTAAGTACAATATAAGGGAAGCGGACTTGGCCCAGTGGTTAGGGCATCCACCTACCACATGGGAGGTCCATGGTTTAAACCCCAGGCCTCCTTGACCCGTGTGGAGCTGGCCCATGCACAGTGCTGATGTGCACAGGGAGTGCCATGCCACGCAGGGGTGTCCCTCACATCAGGGAGCCCCATGCACAAGAGTGCACCCCATAAGGAGAGCCACCCAGTGCAAAAGAAAGTGCAGCCTGCCTAGGGAATGGCGCCACACACATGGAGAGCTGACACAGCAAGATGACTCAACAGAGACACAGATTCCCGGTGCTGCTGAAAAGGATAGAAGCAGTCACAGAAGAACATACAGCGAATGGACACAGAGAGCAGACAATGGGGAAGGGGGGGTGGGAGAGAAATAAATAAATTTTAAAAAAATAAGTACATTATAAGCATTTAATTTCATTCTACATGGGTGTGTTCTTCCCAATTTTATGTAATTACTGATCAAATAAACTAGAACTATATCTATTAGAGGTTAAGTTGATTTTATTATTTTTATTATTTTTTTATTTTTTGTATTTTTTAATATTACATTCAAAAAATATGAGGTCCCCATATTCTCCCCACCCCCCTCACCCCACTCCTTCCTCCATAACAACAATCTCCTCCATCATCATGAAACATTCATTGCATTTGGCAAATACATCTCTGAGCACCAGTACACCTCATGGTCAATGGTCCACATCATAGCCCACACTCTCCCACAGTCCACCCAGTGGGGCATGGGAGAACATACAATGTCTGGTAACTGTCCCTGCAGCACCATGCAGGACAACTCCAAGTCCCAAAAACGCCCCCACATCTCATCTCTTCCTCCCACTCCCTACTCCCAGTAGCCACCATGGCCACTTTCTCCACACCAATGCCACATTTTCTTCGATTACTAATCATAAGAGTTCATGAATAGAATATCAGTAAGTCCACTCTAATCCATACTCTATTCCTCCATCCTGTGGACCTTGGAATGGTTGTGTCCATTCCACATCTATATCAAGAGGGGGCTTAGATTCCACATGGATGCTGGATGCAATTCTCCTGCTTTCAGTTGTAGGCACTCTTGGCTCCCTGGTGTGGTGGTTGAACTTCTTCACCTCCATGATTATATTGAAAGAAAAATTATGTTTTCAAGATTGTTACCCTGAAGAGAGTTTCCAAGATCTTTTTGATCATTTAAATACGTCTGCAAGAAATGTTTTGTTAAAGGAAAATAAAGTTTTGTCTTAAAGTTTAAAGTAAAATAACTGGTTGTTGTAGAAAGAAATGGGAATATGTAGGACAGTCATGAATTGATACAGAAAGTTGAAGGTATGCAGAAAATGGATTTTATTTGTCATGGCACAGGGTGGCTAAGATGTGATAGGTTTATAAGATTTTTAAGAGTTTCCCATCAGACAATATCTTCATACAGTGCTTCATACAAAATCACTTCATACAGTGGTTTTCTTTCTGTTCAGTTAAAGTTTTCTTGTATTATTTGTCTGTTCTTAATAAGTTATAAAAGGTTTTCCTTAACTGAGTGTCTTGCTTAGAAGGCAAACTTTCTGTATCACTTGTGCTGTATATTTATCTTATCATCCTTCCTTGTTGTAGAGAATAAGTCTCATTTTTGAAATAATTATGTTTATTTTACAATCATGCTACCTCCTATCTTTAGTTTTACAACCTTTTATTTTGTTTTTTAGGTTTTTATTGAAGATTATCATTCATATGTGAATATCCATAAATAATAAGTGTATAGTATAAGTTGTGAACTTACAAAACAAACATGAATATCATCATACAGGGCTCCTATATATTACCCCAACAGCAGTACCTTGCATTGTTATTAAACAATTGTTACAAACCATGAAAAAGCATTGTAAAAATATTACTACTAAATATAGCCAATATCTTACATTTGGTGTACTCTTCCCCCAACTCACCCAGTTAATGACACCCTGAATTAGTATTATGTACTTATTATAGTTTATGAGAGAACATTTTCATATTTGTTCTGTTAGCCACAGTCCATCTTCTACCACAGGATTCAGTCTCCTGTTTTGTACAATCCACTCAAAGTGTATACTCAGTGGCTCCCACGTTCATCACAGAGTTGTGCTGTCATCACCTCAGTCAATTTTAGAACATTTCCATTACTCGAGAAGGAAAAATCCCATATTCCCTTATACCCCCTATTATTGTCCCTTAGAATTGATATAATATCTTTGCCATTGCTGCAAATATTACAATATTATTGTTAACTCTACTCTCTTATGTGCAGATGGTCCCTTCTTGCATATGGTACTTTTTATAGTACTTTTTGCACAGGGAGCCCATTTGCCATCTTTGGCAGGCCTAGGTGGGCTGCTCTTGTGGTTACTGGCAACCTGCCCTTAGTTCCTGAAAATAAGCATACCTCAAACAAAAGGGCAGGTGAAATTTTCCACGTGTAATCATCCAGGGGGCACTCCATCCTTGTAGCAGTTCCCTCTCTGTTTATATCCTCTCCTTACTCTTGAGGAGGTTTAGCTCCTGGAGCTGCTTCCTACTGAGTGTGGATGTTGTAACAGGTTCCAGTGGAGGAGCAGAATCTTGCCCTAGCTATGTTAAGGTATACTTGACTGTTAGGACACTGACAACAGATCATTCATAGCCCTGGGCTATGATCATTTGCAGTTTAATAGCTTCTAACCTTTTACTCATGAAGTACACCAAGCAGTTAAGAAGGCAGGGACTACATTTTAAGAGCATGATAACAATTATTAGGGGACTTATGGGTAAGAACCATGATAATTTAGGCATAGAGTTTTCGATGGATTCTCATATTGATTACGCAGGAGGACTGGTAATGTAATGAAGCGAAATGACTTGGGTGTTTAGCCCTAGCCGCATTGATGTATTTACCCATATGCAGCAGGAGGTATTGGCTACTGCACACACCCCTCTTTGGTCTGCCAGAAGATGATCTAGGGCCATCTCATTATCCATGACATTTGCTGTGTCTATAGAAACTCAAATTGTTTTGAGAATTGCATCAGTGATATTGACAAGTTCTTCTACTGTGGCTGTTAGGTTGCCTCATGATGGGCAAACCTTTCATAGGGAACTGACAGTCTTATGGTTAGCCCTAGCCCAACTACTTCATATCTAGGGCATGTTTATTTCTGGTATGGCTAGTGGGCTGGTAAATAGAGATACCATGACTCAGATATCCTATTGTATATTGGCTCCTTATCCAAATATTGTTTACACATTCAGGCATGGGGATCAAGCAGTCCTTCTTCTAAGCCTTCAAAAGGCAGTTGAAAATGTATCTTTTTGGTGCACACAGGACTCTCTAATTTATCTTTATAAAACTTGGATTTTTTTAAAAGACTCTGCAGCTGCCTATTGTTTTATTTAGGTCACAGCAGACATTAGATAGGGGACCCAGTTTGTAAGGTAACATGATTCACAAGGCAAGAATTTTTCTAAGCAGCCCACATCCTTTAGTTTTTATATATTAGCTCCCAATTTGGATTTAGATAAGTATAGGATAGGTAAAAAAAGGCTCCAACTTTTGAATTCCCCTTTTAGATATTGACTGTAGCAGTTTGATATTATTTTTTTTTTAATTTTTTATTTTTTATTGACTTTGTAATAATATTACATTAAAAATATATATGTGAGGTCCCATTCAACCCCACCCACCCACCCCCCCTCTCCCCCCCCCCAACAACACTCGTTCCCATCATCATGACACATCCATTGGATTTGGTAAGTACATCTTTGGGCACCTCTGCACCTCATATACATTGGTTCACATCATGGCCCATACTCTCCTCTATTCCATCAAGTAGGCCCTGTGAGGATTTACAATGTCCGGTGATTACCTCTGAAGCACCATCCAGGGCAGCTCCATGTCCCGAAGACGCCTCCACCTCTCATCTCTTCCTGCCTTTCCCCATACCCTTTGTCCATTATGTCCACTTTTCCCAATCCAATGCCACCTCTTCTATGTGGACACTGGATTGGTTGTGTCCATTGCACCTTTATGTCAAGAGGAGGCTCAGATTCCACCTGGATGCTGGATGCAATCCTCCCATTTTCAGTTGTAATCACTCTAGGCTCCATGGTGTGGTGGTTGTCCTTCTTCACCTCCATCTTAGCTGAGTGTGGTAAGTCCAATAAATCAGATTGTAGGTGCTGGAGTCTGTTGAGGCTCAGGATCTGGCTATCACATTGTCAGTCCAGAGATTCAAATCCCCTAAATATATCTTAAACCCCAACATTAACTGTACCTCCAGCACTTTAGCATGAAAGTCTTATGAAGGGAGATCCCATCTGAGTCCAGATTCATCACACATAAACACCATTTCCAAAGAGGGGCCATCTGCCCTGGTAGTTAACCCCATCGGCCATGACCATAACTCCCATGGGTCTCTTTAGCCCTCAAAGGAACCAATATCTGGGGGTTGTATCTGCTTTATCTGTCTCTCTGACTCTGCTCAGTTGTGCATGAGGGCAAACCTTCTGCCAGCCTCCAGACTCTTTTTTAGAAACTCGTAGCCATATAAACTCATTTCTCCTTTCCATTTCCCCCTTACTTTAGGTCAAACAGCATTTTAAAGTCATGGTATTTTATGTAGACATGGATATTCTGCTGATCCGCATTGAACCTTCCGTATAAGGTCATTTTCCAGTTGCATCATCAGTTGGTAGTTGATAGTGGTCCCTCGTTGCCAGGGAGGCTCATCCCTGGGTGTCATGTCCCACGCTGGGGGGAAGGCATTGCATTTACATGCTGAGTTTGGCTTCGAGACTGGCCACATTTGAGTAACATGAAGGCTGACAGAAGGAAATTCCCAGGCACAAAGTTGCTCTAGGCCTTGTTCTTGTTTTGGGTTTATCAGCTCACAAGCATAGTCATTAGCATCAGGGGCTCACTGTTGAACCCTCACTCCCTCCCGGTCCCCGCCACTGTACCTGGGAGACTGTCGCTGCTCCCCTAGGGACCACGACAGAGCACCACTGGCCAGGAACCCAGTACCCCCCCTACTGTGGTTTTTAATTGTTGCCACTATGAGTATATCCAAACATTACCATGCACCCTGGACATATGTTCTGTACAGCTCCCTGTCAGTCATATATCACCTGTCATTGGTATCCCATACCAGTATCCCTCCATTGCCATTGTTGAAACACTCTGTGATCCAGACAGTTTGATATTATTGATGAATTCCAATTCTGGGCATATTAGATGATATTGGATTCATAGGTTTACTTAATTAAGGAATTACATAAACCTCTTGTGCCAGTAGGGCATTGAGTCCCCTCCCACCAAAGAATGATATTTAATCAATTACCTAACTTCATATCTTAAGGGAAGAAGAGAAAATTAAACCTAACAGTAGGAGGAGGAAGGAAATAATAAAGATCAGAAAGGAGACAAGTGAGATAAAGCACAGAAAAACAACTGAGAGGATCAATGAAACCAAAATTTGGTTCTTTAAAAAGATTAATAAAATTGATAAACCTTTATCCAGACAAACAAAGAGAAATGAGAGAAGATGCAAATAACTATTTAAGGAATGAAAGTGGGAACATTAACACTCATCTGGCAGAAATTAAAAGGGTTATAAGAGAATACTATGAACATTCATATGTCAATAAACTAGATAATTGAAAAGACATGAACAAATTCCTAAAACATAAAAATAACCTGCTCTGACTCAAGAAGATATAAAAGATCTCAACAGACCTATAAAAGCAAAGAGATTGACTAATAATCAAAAACATCCCATCAAGGAAAGGTCAAAGTCCAGATGGCTTCAGGGAGAAGTGTACCAAACATTCAAACAAGAATTAACATCAATCCTTCCTAAACTCTTCCAAAAAACTGAAGTGGTAGGAATTCTTCCTAACTCATTCCATAAGGCTACAATTGTTCTGATACCCAAACAAGATAGACACAACAAAAGAAAACAAAGAACAACTTCCATATGAATATAGAAGCAAAAACTCCCAACAAAACACTGGCAAATCAAATCAAACTACATGTATTATAAGGATTATACCCCATGGCCAAGGGTGACATCCCCAGAATGCAGTGGTGGGCCAACCTAAGAAAATCACTCACTATAGTAACACCACATTAAAAGAATGGAGGGAACAATCCATGATCACTTCAATAGCACAGAGAAGGCTTCTGATGAAATCTACCATGATTTCATAATAAAATTGCTCAGAAAAATAGGAATGAAAGGTAACAACCATATAAAGTAAATACAAAAAACTCACAGCTAACATCATAGTCAATGTGAGAAACAATGAAAGCTTGCAATGAAAGAATGAAACTGGAGGTCAGGAACAAAACAAGGATGCCCACTGTTACCACTTCTATTCAAAATTAAACTGGAAGTTCTAGCCAGGTTTATTAGGAAATAAAAGAGAAAGGCATTCAAATCAGAAATAAAAAACTACCACTATTCTCAGATGATACGATCGTTCATATTGAAAATTCCAAAAAATCCACAAGAAATCTACTAGAGGAAATAAATTCAGAAAAGTTGCAGGGTATAAGATAAACACTAAAAAAATCAGTTTTGTTTTTCCATATCAGGAAAGAACACTCTGGTATGGGCATTAAACATCCATTGCAGTAGCTGCAACACCTACTCTGCAGTTCATTGGCATCACCCAGGATAACTAACAAGGAGGTGGGGATTGACAACCACCATACCAAGGAATCAAGAGTCTACAACCGATATAGGGGGCAAGATGGTGGCTGAGTGAACTTGCCTGATAGTATCTCCTGCAGGGAAGCAGCTGGGTGGCATTGGAGCCTCTTCAGGACTAGGCTGTTTCAGGATTTTTGCGGGTCAGGAGGTATCTGGACATCGATTTGGTGGAAAGGTAAGAGAGAAAATACGTCTATAAAATATACACGGAGGTCCCGGCTGCGAGCAGAAAGCTCCCTCCTTGGGTGGGCGGAGCCGTGGCATCGGGTGCTGCCATGGCATGGGGCGCTGCCATGGCATTTTTTTTTTGGAGGCTCTGCAGTACTGGGGAATTCATAAGCCCTGAGTGGCCTATTGGGGGGTTAATAGGACAGGAGTCGATTGCAGACCAATTTGGGGAGACAAATGGGAGTTTTATGGCAAAGCAGGGGGAATTTTTGATTGGGGACACAAACAATAATGCTTCCGCCTAGAGCCACGCCCCCCCCAAGCCCAGCTGCCAAAGTACAGTGGACTTAAAGTGATAGCAATAAAGAGACACCACCAGGGTCTGGTAGGATGGGAGACGTTTGGAAGCTGATTAGGGGAATATTGTGCGAAGCGTGGGATTTTTGGGTTTGGACTCTGTTATAAGTGTTTCTGGCTGGAGCCCCTCCCCCGGCCCTGGCTATTGATCTGAGTCATTAAATTGGCTACAACCTAGAGGCACCCCCCAGGTGGCCGTTCTGGGGGATCACAGGGTGGGAGGGGTCCTGAAGTCAATTGGTGATATATCCACACAACAGACCCCAGTGAGTGAGTGAATTGTGGGGTACAGAACACAGGATAGAGCTTGTGGATGTGGCCTCACCCATAGGGCTGGCACCCAGCTGTGGGGATCCCTGAAGGTTGTGATGCACTGTGGTGCTACCAGGTTTCCTGTTAACCAGACTTGAGGTTGCCAGGTCTGAGTCCCCTAAACCCTGGTGGCCCACACCCCAGAGACTCACACCTCTTGAGTCCTCAATATCTCAGACTTTCCATCCCTGAATCCATCATGCCCTGAGGTCCATCTGAGGTCCTTGAATGTCCTAGCCCTCAACATTTGTGTTTTTTCTTTTTTGTTTTGTTTTAATTTTTATTCTATTTTTATTTTTTATTTTTTAATGTTCTGATTGCTAACATTGCATTATCCCCTAGTCTTTTCTCCCAGCGTATCCCCCAAAGTCTTTTTTTCTCTCTCTCTCTCTTATCCCCCATCTTCTTCTTATTCTATTTTATCTTAACTATACAGTAAGTGCTGCAGGAAACACTTCACATTTGCTGGGTTTCCTCATCCTCCACTGCCTCATTTCTGTGTGAATAGATTTTGGCTATCTACATTTATCCCCTTTCCCCTACATCTTGATATCCACCATCATCTACTATCTCTCCTATATTCCACCTCCCTTTCTTTGATCCACAAAGTGTCTAACTCTTAATTTCTAATACCTTTTTTTTGTTTTCTCTTATCCACTCTTGAAACTATTACCTTTCTTTTCTCTTTCCCTCTCATGAAAACAATAACTTTTTAGTTCATACCATATTCCTCCCATATTCAGCCATCTGCCTCATTATAGGTACTCTACCTACTGCTATACCTCTACACAATTTACATGGATCTAACCTCCATCCTCCCAGATCTCATATTGTTGCTTTGTTAACATATATCACCAATACTACTTTACACTTTTTCCTTGCTTACATAATTGCCTTTCCCTGGTACTAATATTTTCCTTTAAAGTGAACTTAACCAGCAATAAGAAATTAGAATAAGAAGAACAAAGTGACAAAGAGAAGATATAACACTCATGCAAAAACAATAGCTAATTAATCTCCAAGACTAGACAAAGAAGCTAAGGAACTGATTAAACCCGTCAAAAGAAAAAATGATGAACAGACAGCAATAAAAATCTACAAACCAAACCAGTAATCAGGAAAACAGGGCTGAATCCAATCAACAAACTAAAAATCAGGAAGGGGAGCAGAACTTTGCACAAGCAATGAAAGATCTCAGAACGTTTATCACTGACAAATTTGATGAAGTAAAGGAAGAGGTTAAAAACATGAAGACAACACCTGGAGGGGATCTAATAGACATATATAGATCATCCTATACATAGAAAACCCAGAGAGGTCTAATAGACATATATAGATCATTACAACAAAGCTTCTAGAACTCATGAGTTTAGTAAAGTTGCAGGTTATAAGATCAATGCAAAAAAATCAGTAGCATTTCTGTACACCAATAATGAGCAAGATCAGGAGGAAATCAAGAAACAAATACCATTCACAATAGTAAATAAAAAATTCAAATACTTAGGAATAAATTTAACTAAAGAGGTAAAAAACTTATACACTGAGAACTATACAAGACTGTTCAAGGAAATCACTCAAGGAAATCAAAGAAGACCTAAATAAATGGAAGAATATTCCTTGTTCATGGATAGGAAGACTGAATATTATTAAGATGTCTATCCTACCAAAACTGATCTACACATTCAATGCAATCCCAATAAAAATCAACACAGCCTTCTTTAAGGAACCAGAAAAACTAACTATGAAATTTATTTGGAAAGGAAAGAGGCCCTGAAAAGCCAAAGGCATATTGAAAAAGAGAAACGAAATTGGAGGAATCACACTTCCTGACTTCAAAACATACTACAAAGCTACAGTAGTGAAAACAGGATGGTATTGCCATAAGGAGAGACAGACAGACCAATGGAATTGAATTGAAAATTCTGATATAGAACCTCATATATATAGCCATATAATATTTGATAAAGCCACCAAACCCTCTCAACTGGGAGAGAATGGCCTATTCAACAAATGGTGCCTGGAGAACTGGATATCCATAGGTAGAAGAATAAAAGAGGATTACCATCTCGCACCTTATACAAAGATCAACTCAAGATGGCTCAAAGACCTAAATATAACAGCCAAGACCATAGAGACCTTGGAAAGCCATGTAGGGAATCATCTACAGACCTTATAATAGGAAATGGCTTCATGAATATCACACCAAAAGCACGAGCAGCAAAAGAACTAATAGATAAATGGGACTTCATCAAAATTAAAGCCTTCTGCACCTCAAAGGAGTCTGTCAAGAAAGTAAAAAGGGAACACACACAATGGGAGAAAATATTTGGCAACCATATATCTGATAAGAGACTTATATCTTGCATATATAAAGAACTCATATATCTTGAAAATAAAAAGATAAACAACCCATTTAAAAAATGGGAAAAAGATTTAAACAGACACTTCTCCAAAGAAGAAATACAAATGGCTAAAAAGCACATGAAAAAATGCTCCAAATCTCTACCTATCAAGGAAATGCAAATCAAAACTACAATGAGATACCATCTTACTCCCATACAATTGGCAGCTATGAAAAAAACAGAAGAATACAAATGCTGGAGAGGATGTGAAGAAAGAGGAACACTCATCCACTGCTGGTGGGAATGCAGAAGGATCCAACCATTCTGGAGGACAGTTTGGCAGTTTCTCAAAAAACTAACCATAGATTTGCCATATGAGCCAGCAATACCACTGCTGGGTATATACCCAGCAGAACTGAAAACAAGGATACAAACCGATATATGCACACCAATGTTCATAGCAGCATTGTTCACTATCGCCAAAGGTTAGAATCAACCCAAATGCCCATCAGCAGATGAGTGGATCAATAAAATGTGGTATATACACACAATGGAATACTACTCGGCTGTAAGAACAAATACACTACAAACACACGTGATAACATGGACGAATCTTGAGAACCTTAAGTTGAGTGAAGCAACCCAGGCATTGAAGGACAAATACTACATGACCTCAATGATATGAAATAAGCAAGCTGCCTCAGAGATCTAGAGACTGGAAAATAGGCTTACAGGAAATCAGGGGGTGGAGGAAGGATGTGAGCCGACGTCTGCAGGGGTGGAATTTATGATGAGCTGGTGGTAAGTATGAGCACAAAGAAGAGATAAAATGGGGGCAAGGGGTTGACTTTGGGTGGGGCTTTGCAGGTTTGAGGGGGGCTGGGGATGGGCGGATGGGTAATATTGCCCACAAAATTGGGGGGAGGGAGGGGCAACATACGAACATAGGAGAGTGTCAGGTGTTGGTTGAGAGTAAAATGCTGAGAAAATTGTATCAAAATATAATTAGTAGGGTTACCTGTTTACAATGCTCAGAGGGGATGGTCTGATGTGGGACAGACTCCTGGGGAATGTCTGAAGGCTCATTTTGCCAGGGTGGGTTGTACCACTGGGTAGAGACCCAAGAAGTGAGAGTTGGGGTGGACCCACATCCTGGGGAGGACTAATGCCATCAAATAGAGAGAACTGTATCTCTTGAGAGAAAGGGTGGCTCCCAGGGCATTAGGGCAGTTGAGCAAGTCAGGCCCTGAACACTGTTGCAAGTATCTCTGGACGTGGCTCCTTGGGAAATGGAGATTGGCTGGCGCTGTGGGCCCCAAGGGGAGGGGAAAATGGATGTTGAATGGATGGAACCAAGGTAAGTGTGGGGGCAAGAGAGGAGTTTCGCGAGAGTACACGAGGATGAATATAAAACATGTAATATTACACCAAAAACATATAGGGGATGACAGTCTAATAATGTAAACCATAATGTAAAACACAGGATAACTAAAAAATTTAGAAAACTGTATATCCTAAAGTATGGACCACATTGTAAGCACAGATGTCACCTTGTTTGAAAGCTATTGTTTCGGAGTCTGTACATCAGTCTCAGTAAATATGATTTGAGTAAGTTAAAAGATTATCGCTGTGAAAGGGAAAAGGTTTTATGGTGGATGTGTGGGAGTACTGTATATTGTATATATGAATTACTGTGATCTAAGACTCTTGTGAAGAGAAGCTCAATAATTAGGAAAAAAGAAAAGAAAAAGATAGAATGTAGAAATTTTTCCAAATCAATATGTACTCTAGATCTAACCTTTCAACTCATCACTATATTTCATTTTACTAGTAAGGGAACCTGATATTATATTGGGATTCACTTTACAGGAAGTTTTGGATCACAGAGTGGTTCAACAATGGCGGCGGAGGAATACTGGTATGGGATGTTATTGACAGGCTATATATGGTTGACAGGGAGTTATACAGGGCATATGTCCAGGGTGCATGATAACGTTTAGATATACTCATAGTGGAAACAATTAAAAACAACAGCTGGGGGGGGGTTCTGGGTTCCTGGCCAGGGGAGCTCTGTTGTGGTCCCTAGGGGAGCAGCAGCAGTCCCCCAGTTGCAACGGTAAGAACCAGGAAGGAAAGAGGGTCCAACAGTGGGCTCCTGATACTAATGACTATGCTTGTGAGCCTAAACGCCTGCAATAAGAACAAGGCCTAGAGCAACATTGTGCCTGGGAGTTTCCTCCTGACAGCCTTCATGTTACTCAAATGTGGCCACTCTCGAAGCCAAACTCAGCATGTAGATGCAGTGCATTCCCCCCAGCGTGGGACATGACACCCGGGGATGAGCTTCCCTGGCACCGAGGGATCACTACCAAATACCAGCTGAAGATGCAACTAGAAAATGACTTTGAATTAATTGTTCAATGCGGATCAGCAGAATATCCCTGTCTACATATAATAACATGACTTTAAAATGCTGTTTGACCTAATGCAAGGGGGAAATGGAAAGAGAAATGAGTATATGGCTACGAGTCTGTAAAAAAGAGTCTGGAGGTTGTCAGAAGGATTGCCCTTATGCATAACTGAGCAGAGTCTAAGAGACAGATAAAGTAGATACAACCCCAGGTATTAGTTCTTTTGAGGGATAAAGAGACCCACGGGTTCTATGATCATGGCAGATGGGGTTCACTGCCATGTCAGATGGCCCTTCTTTGGAGCTGGTGTTTCTGCATGATGGAACTGGACTCAGATGGGATCTCTTTTCTCAAGACTTTCATGCTACTTTACCGGAATTGTAGTTGGTGTTGGGGTTTAAGATATATTTAGGGGATTTGAATCTCTGGACTGACAATATGATAGCCAGGCCCTGAACCTCAACAGACTTCAGCTCCTACACTCTGATTTATTGGACTCACCCCACTCAGCTAACATGGAGTTGAAGAAGGTCAACCACCACACCATGGAGCCTAGAGTGCCTACAACTGAAAGCAGGAGGAGTGCATCCAGTATCCATGTGGAATCTAAGCCCCCACTTGACAGAGATGTGCAATGGACACAACCAATCCAATGTCCACAGAGAAAATGTGGCATTGGTGTGGGAAGGGTGGCCATGGTGGCTGCTGGGTGCAGGGAATGGGAGGAAGAGATGAGATGGGGAGGCGTTTTCAGGACTTGGAGTTATCCTGGGTGGTGCTTCACAGACAACTACAGGACATTGTAGATCCCCCCAGGGCCCACTGGATGGAACGTAGAAGAGTGTGGGCTATGATGTGGACCATTGACTATGGGGTGCAGCGATGCCCAGAGATGTACTTACCAGGTGCAATGGATGTGTCATGATGACGGGAGAGAGTGTTGCTGTGGGGGAGTGAGGGGTGGGGGCAGTGGTGTTGAATGGGACCTCATATTTTTTGAATGTAATATTTTTTAAAAAGTGAATTAAATTTAAAAAAAAGTCTACAACCACAAGCAAGAGAGTCCCATCCATCAGCCATATGGGACTGAAGCCTCTTCTCAATTAGAAGTGGAGTAGGTATCTCCATCCAAGAATCCTCAGGATTGGGGAATAAAACATGAACGAGAGTGGACTTACTAATATTCTGCTATGAACTTACTGGTATTCCAGCAATGGAAGAAATTATATAATTGATGTGGAGACTGTGGCTGCTGGAGGTGCTGAGGGCAGTTCTAGGCCTTGTTCTTATTTCAGGTGCAGAGGCTCACAAGTATAGTCATTAGTATCAAGGGCTCATTGTTGGACCTTCATTCTTTCTTGGTCTTTGCCATGGCACTTGGGGGGATTGTTGCTGTATTGTTCAGAGATGTATTCACCAAGTGCAATGAATGTCTCATGATGATGGAGGAGGTTGTTAAGGGGGGAGAAGTGGGGTGAGGGGGATGGGGGTATATGGGGACCTCATTTTTTAAATATGAATGTAACATTAAAAAAATTTAAAAAGAACCAAAGAATGAAAAAAATGCAATACCTACCAAAATCTCTGCAACCTTTTTTTAGGAATGGAAATACGTGATCCTCAAATTCATATGGAATAGCAAGGCACCAACTAGCCAAAACAATCTTTCAGAAGTCTCTATATAATAAGAACACACAATCAAGATATCATCCCACATTATATAACATAACATAAAAAGAACTAGAAAAATCTTATCTATTCTCCAGGGGAAAAAAACAAGCAACCAATACAGTCCCAAATGAACCAGAGAAGAAATTATGCATCAAAGCAGTCTCTGCTCAATGAGAGAGGTAAATCCTCTTGGAATGAAAGAAAAGATAGTTCTCAACAAAGAAACATAAACAACAACAAAAATGTAAAAGGAAACTTTAGATCTATATATAAAATATCCAAAATTCAAGGACAGCTAACAAGATGGTGGCAGAGTAAGGAGCTCCTAGAGTCAGCTCCTGCTACAGGGCAGTTAGTAATCACATGGCTGTGGGAAACAAAGGCATGCTGTTTCCATAGTAGCAAGTTACTTTCTGACCACTGGGTCATGCTGTCCCTAGAGATATACATGCAGGTGTCTAATCTCTCAGGAAAACACAACATTCCAGCAGAACCCAGACTTGATAGTATGAGTAACCTGGGCAATAAGAATCATGAGTAACATCTTGAGCTTTAGTTACTATCTTATCCACTGTGCACTGTGTTTTCAAGAATGAGGTAATGGGAGTAGTTAGCTAGAATAGTTGCTGGTTCTCATGATTGCTTGGGGTATATAAAGAAGCCCCTGACATTAATAAACTTGTCTGATGAGCTTGGGGCTTCAATGCTCACAGATCTCCTGATCCCAATCTTTGTCTTTCATTCCTGATACCCTTCAGGTCTATGACTCTGACATCTGGCACCTGAAATGGTGCCCAAAGTAGTGACTGCAGCAGAGATTCTTCCATGGCAGTATCGGGAACACAGAAACTGAAAACCTTCCTGAAAGGTTGAGGTGTCCATCAAGAGGTGACTCGAGTCTGACAATACAGTGGTAAGAATCTTAATTAATTTTGTTTTCTGCTAACATCAGGGTATGGGTAATCAACCAGGACATCTGGAAAAATATTCACAGGTACTAAAAAAAAAAAACTCTTTTAAATACTGTCAGAGTCTCAGTAAAAACTGATTTACTTGAACTTTTAGATCAAAAACACTGTTACTGGTTTCAGCTGCAAGGGAAAAATCTTTTGAATCTGAAATAGTGGAAACAGGTAATGAAGGCACTATGAAGAGTATATCAAAGAGGGGAATCCATCCTTTATCTGTGTGGCCTTTGTGCCAGCAAATTGCTGCCACCTTAGATCATTTACAATCAGACACTTCACCCTATATTAATAAGATAATTGTTCCCAACTCCATTCCTCAAACACCTTTAATGCCCTGTTTATTGCACAGATCTCAATGAGGGGATCCAGAGGCCATGCAATTATTATCAGCTTTTCTGGTTATATTACAACCAACTCATCAGATGCTAATAATCCTCAGGGAGGTGTTGAGTTCCATCTTGAACCAATACCTCTTAAACTATTGATAGATTTAAAACAGGTAAAAATACTAAATAAAGTCCTTGTTAGTAAAATCAGGCTTGTAAGAAAACTCTCTATTAAAAGTGTTAACTAAGATAAGGAAACTATTCTGGCAGCAACTCTGCAAACCCCCTGCTGTCTACATGACAATGTAGCTGTGGGCTAGTGGGGGTTAATAAAGTTAAGTCACTGAAAAAAGAAAAGCATGGCAACATTTGTGTTCTGTTTTGTTTCCATGCTAATTCTGATTGGGCCTATTTAACCAAGATAATAAAATTAGTACAAAATTTAAAAAGGAATTTTCAGTTTTAAATCAATAGTTTACTCCTGAACTTCAAGTCTCAGTAGAGTCTTACAGAGTAATAATCCAAAAATGTGTGTTAACAGTCTGTCTAAACTGCTAAATAAGAGCTTAACTACATTTATGCTGCTCAAATTATCTTAACTGATTGCTGATAACTAATAAAAATGTTTCCAAGCACAAGCTTGCATGTTACAGGCAACATGGATTCCAGAAGAAATCTTAAAAAGGGAAATCTAAGATGTGATGTAATGGAGAACTTAAAAACAGCTATACCAAGAAAGTAAGAATTATGGGTTAATTGTAAACTGTATGTTTCTGTTAATGTGTTGTGATTGTTCTGTGTTTGTTCGTTCAATGTCAGTGCATATTTTGATACCTCTGGATGGTAATATAAGTTAAAAAATTTTTAAAAAGTGTTCTATTCAAATGTCCAAAAATTAAATAAGTGCTTATATTACTACTTAAGTTTAAATGTTAACAAGATCTCTATAATGATAAAAATTGTAAGTCTTGATTAACAAAATTACTATGTCTTTTTATAAGAAGTTGTTCTTGCCTAGATTGAAATGAATAGATTATTTTTCCTCACAGGATAAAATGAAGGATGTAAAACTTAAATGAATATTAAAAAAGGTTAAACATTTGTGGAAATGCTGACTGATATTTAATAAGTTTTTCTAAAAAGTGTGTTTTGTCCTAAAGTAGGATGGCTAATTTTCATAAACTCTTGGAAGTTAAATGCATGTGGCAAGTTATAGAAAGTATTGTGCTAACTTTAAGTAAAGAAATGTGTTCTGTGAAGGTAAAATTTGTCTTAAAATAATATAATTATAGTCTACATGATTATAAATAATTATAAGAAATTTAATGAAGCATTGTTTAAAGTGTTTAAATGGCTAATTCCAAAAGGTCATTATTAAACAAACCTGAATTAATAATAATAATAATAAAAGGTAGTTTTTCAACAGGAAAACTTGGCAGTGGCCAGCCTCCCCTGACAACTTGCTTCTAGGAGACTTTCTGATATTGCATGCTACTAAGTATTCAAAGTAAAGAAAAGTTCATTATTTTAACAAGCTTGTTTAGTGTTGATGGTATTATGTTATAAGAAGTTTGCCTGATAACTTCATATGTGGGATATATGGAATGTGTTTTTATTATTAAGGAAACAGGAGATGATATTGTCCTAAGATAAAATGATTGATTATTGGGAAAGAGTAGAGTGTGGAACAAAACCTAGGTGAATACTAAAGTGTAGAAGGTTCATAGAAAAGAAATTTTTATGATTAAAGTTAAATAAAATTTGATGGGTCTATCTATAAAATTTTAAAAGGTTTAGTATCAAGTAGTATACTAATGCAAAGTTAAAATTTTGTTCTTTCTCAAAGTCTCTCAAGTCATTAATCTGTTTTGGTACAAATTTTTATCCTCAATAATCAGTATACAAAGAAAGTCTGTTTTATCAAAATACCTTCTTGTGCTTTAACCTCGTCCTTTCCTTGGTGTTCCAAGAAGGAAAAGTCTTATCTCTTTTAAAAGAACATAACGTTCAAAACTGCTTTCTCAAAATCAAATTCTGAAAAGTAGCCTTTTATTCCAAACTAATTATGAGATTTCTTTTACCTTGAAAGAAAAATTAAAGTAATAGTTAAGTTCATTTAATATGCTATAAGTCGAATAGAAGGTGTTTAATAGTGTTATAAAATTAACAGGTTTTTTCTTTAACCCTCTTAATTAAAGTTGTATGAGTAAAAGGTTCCTATGAATACTTAACAGCATATAAATTTACCAATATTTCAGCATAATATTAAACAGAAGCTATGATTATTCCTTATACAGATGATATACTGTTTGCTCATGCTTCAAATGATAAACTGCAACAATTATTTCAGAATGCTGAACAAATTCTTCCTGAGTATGGTTTGCAAATTGCCCCTGAAAAAAATTCAAAGGAATGCATCATATTGTTATTTGGGTATGAAATTGGCTAATGGACGTATTACATCACAAAAAGGTGCAAATATGCCAGGACAAGTTAAATACTTTAAATGGTTTCCAAAAATTACTAGGAGATATTAATTGGATTCAGCCTACCTTAGGAATTCCTAATTATATGTTAACTCATTTATTTCAAACATTAACAGGAGATTCTGATCTGTCTAGCCCTAGGATCTTGTCTAAAGGGGCTGAAAAAGAATTGGCATTAATAAAAAATCAAATCTCTCAAGGGCAATTAACACAAACCCTAATGAAGCTGTTGATTTAATTATTTTCTCAACCCCTCAATCTCCTACGGCTTTATTTTGGCAAGAAAGTATATTGGAATGTTTTGTTTTTTTTTTTTTTTTACCTAATAATAAACAAAAGAGATTGCAAACATATCTCCAAAAAATTATTTCCATACTAGCAAAAGGCCATGTGAGGTTGTTACAATTAAAGGGGTCTGATCCGGATAGAATTATTTGTGATCCTTCTCAAGAAGAAATTCAACATTTGTATATAACTAATCCTCAATGGCAAATTGCTATTAGTAATTTTCAAAGCATTATTAATAATCATTATCCTACTTCCAAACTGTTAACGTTCTTAAAAAGAAACACTTAGATTTTACAAAAAATTGTGAAAACTGTTCCTATTGTAAATGCACATAAAATATATACTGATGGTAGTAGTAATAGAAAAGCAACATACGTTACCTTTCAAAAAGAACAGGTTTGGCAGACTCC
The DNA here is from genome assembly GCF_030445035.2 of Dasypus novemcinctus. Classification (NCBI taxonomy): domain Eukaryota; kingdom Metazoa; phylum Chordata; class Mammalia; order Cingulata; family Dasypodidae; genus Dasypus; species Dasypus novemcinctus. The sequence goes on from NW_026688149.1 coordinate 812,194, forward strand.
TTATTTGTTTGCTCAACACACAGAGCTTTCAGCTACCATTAAGGTTTTACAAATGTTTCAAGAGCCCTTGAATATTGTCTCTGATTCTGAATATGTGTGTTTAACTGTAGCTCATATTGAAACAGCTCATATTTTTATTACTAATGAATTATCTCAACTTTTTGCTGACCTTCAAGCCCTCACTTGGCAAAGAAGTCAGCCCATATATATTACTCATATCCGGTCTCATTCTTCTCTTCCTAGTCCTCTAGCTACCCAACAATGGACTTGTGCAGTGTTTTTCAAGGCTATGTGCATAGCCCAACCATCTCTCCTGGTATGGTAATAATAATCTGGCTGCATAGAAAAAATCTGTAACTGAAATCCTACTGATGACGTTAACCAGCAATCCTTTTTTTTCAGAAAAGAAAACATCAAAAACAGTATCTTAAAAGCCTAAACTAGGCAAACAATTGGAACAAACTGCAAAGTCCCTGCTGCTCTATCAAATTTTTAAATGTAGTTTGGTTGAGTAAGATAAAACTATACTTTCTGCTGTAATTAATAAAGTACAATGTTTTCTCATGTTAAAAGAATTTGTTATATTGTTAAAATACTAAAAATCTTTCATCCCTCATTTAGCTCAAATATTAAAACCACTGTATGTATTAATTGAGAAAAGTCCTTCACAGAAGTAGGAAAACTTTCAGCAAGCTGCTTTAAATAATAATAAAAGGAAAGTAAATTGTGGACATTAACTCAGCCTATGATTTGGATGTGGCAAGCACCAATATTGGCTTTGGGTGGAGTTTGTGGAAAAGGCAAATCTAAACAAGCACCCCTTGGGTCTTAATCACAATTCTAGAAGGAGGCCAAAAGTACAATATAAAAAAGCAATTGTGTGCAGCATAGGAGGTCCTGCTAAAAGTGAAAGATTTAACCCAATAGTGTCTGGTCACTCTTAAGACTGCCATCCCTATTCAGGGGTGGATTGCAAATACTAAAAGCAAGACAGAAATAATGGACTGTTGTAAATCACCCTCAGTTCTATGAAAAAAATGTCTGGAATATCTGCTAGTGCTAACAGGTGACTGTCTGTCATGTCCCTACCCACACCACTAATATTCCTTTTAAGACTGTTGACACAGATGCCTTTGTGAAGATCCAGGGCCCTACCATTAAAACCTGAGAGAGGGTGGGGTGGCTCCACTGAAAAAACAAACATCAAAGTGTGTTGCAGGATGGAGAGGCAATAGTGATGGGCAGAAGAAGAAAAGGCATCTGGATACCTATGAGAATGATGTGGATTTGGCAGTCGTCTCTTGAAAGTCAATTATTGCTACATATGGTACAAGAATTCTTAAAATGGACTAGATGCTTTATTGGACTGCTTATTATAAGCATTTTGGGACTGATTAAAAGCATTACAGCTGCCGCTACTGCTGTGCTGCCTTTAAATAACAGAGTTGATTTAGATAGAATCACCTGTTTTGCATATTGGAAATCAACTGTAAAATTTAAACTTAGGGGATTGAAATGTGGTTAGAATGAAAACAACTTTTGTATTACTCCTCTTGCCTATAAATCATCTGATTTAGAATGGGGAAAATTGAGACTCATTTATTAGACCATAAAAATAATATCTCTTTGGAAATAATTGATTTACAAAGAAAAATATTAGAAATGTCTCAAAATCAAATTCATGTAGTTAATGATAAGGATATGTTTAATGATTTGATTTCTCATTTCAATAAATTTAATCCAGTAAATTGGTGGAAGTCTCATCATTTTCTATCAGCATTAGGAATAGGACTTTGTGTGTTAATCTTGTTGCTCATTGTTGTTGCTTGCCTGGGATGAGAAGTATGCCGAAGACTGCACCCTGCTGATGCCATGAACAAGCTAATAATTTGGTACTTGCAAAAAATCTGATATAGTTCCCCATGGTCAGAGTGCTTGGCTGGTAGTCAATGATGGGTAAGAATCTCAGAGGAGGGCAACCTAAGACAGGCACGACCATCCTGACTAAAACAAATAGGGGGAAATGTGGGAAACAAAGGCATGCTGTTTCCATAGTAGCAAGTTACTTTCTGACCACTGGGTCATGCTGTCCCTAGAGATATACGTGCAGGTGTCTAATCTTTCAGGGAAACATAACATTCTGGCAGAATCCAGACTTGATAGTATGAGTAACCTGGGCAACAAGATTTATGAGTAACATCTTGAGCTTTAGTTACTATCTTATCCACTGTGCACTGTATTTTCAAGAATGAGGTAATGGGAGTAGTTAGCTAGAATAATTGCAGCTTCTCATGATTGCTTGGGGTATATAAAGAAGCCCCTGATATTAATAAACTTGTCTGATGAGCTTGAGGCTTCAATGCTCTCAGATCCCATGATCCCAATCTCTCTTTGTCTTTCATTCCCGATACCCTTTGGGTCCATGACTCTGACATATGGTACTATCTAAAGCACCTGTTTGGGTGCTCCAGGAAGCCAGAAGAGCATCCTGCAACATCCTCAAAAGAATGGAAGGAAGGAGACTGCCCATCTGCAGAGAAGATTCAGAAGTAGAGCACCCCATGCCCTGGAGGCTGGTGCCCATCTTCCAATGGAGGTACAAGCCACCTCGTGAGCTATTCTGCAGCTGGAATAGGAAGCTCCACTTCCCAAAAATGGGGAAGGAAAAGGTAGTTGGGCGCCAACTTCAGCTACTGATGAGTAAATTGAGAGGGCTACAGTATATAATCCTAGGAATAGCTAAAGTTTGAACCTGACCAAGTCAGAAAGAGGCTGGGACCTGCCATCTGAACTCCATCCTGGGCATAAGGGGAAGCAGGACAGAATAAAAATCCCAGTGCTGGTAGGGACCAGCACTTTTCCATCCAGATCAGATTGCAGCTCTAGCATAGGACCCAGCCTTACCTCCAGCAGGGAGGAAGCTGGGAGACCTGCATTAGACTCTGGGAAATTACCAGCCAAGTTGAGATGCCACAAGTTGAGATGCCACTAAATATCCTACTATGGCAGTACAAGCTGCCCCAAGAGCTATCCTCTGGCTAGAAATGGAAGCTCCATTTTCCAAAACACAGGGGAGGAAGAGAGTTGGCCACTGATTTCAGCTACTGATTAATAAATTCAGCTTGCTAGAGTCTAACCCTAAGAACAGCTAAAGGATGAACCTGTCCAAGTCAAAAAGAGACTGGTGACCACCATTTTAACTCTGCCCCCAGCATGAAGGGAAGCCAGGCTGATGGAAAATCATGACGAACAAAGGGACCAGTTTCTTTAACCCAGATCAGCCTGCAGTCCTATCCTAGGCTTCAGCCCCACCTCTGGCAGGGAGGAACCTGGTGGGCCCTGCACCAGCCTACCCAGGTAACTGCAGGAACTTTTAGCTGACATGGACTGAATAATCAGAAGTCTACCAGGACAACTGCGGTCATCTTGGACCTGCCATGCATAGATTGCTGTCCACGCAGGGATGAAAGGGGTGTAAAGCTTCATCAGTCTCTCTGGGCAGCTACAGTCTAGGCCTGCATGACTTGAATTATTCCACACAGCTGTGATTCTGTCCCTACCCCTAGCAAAGGAAAAAGTTGAGAGAAGCTTCATAGGTCCCTGGGTAATGAGGGCAGCTTAAGCCTCCACAGCTTAGAGCACCAACAACATCCTTGGCTCCTACTGCACAAATAGCAAAGGAGAAAGGGCAGAAAGCCATAAGCTAAAGAGAAAAACTATACCCAGAATAAATACTCTACTACTCCAGATGCCAAGACAACAACAAAAAATTATAATCCACACCAAGGAACAGGAAGATACGGCCTAGTTAAAGGAGCAAGATAACATTCCAAATAACAGAAAGGACTTGACACAACTAATCATAGAAGTTCAAACAAATCTCCTTAATAAATTCAAAGAGATGGCTAAAGAGATTAAGGATAATAAGAAGACATTGGAGGAGCACAAAGAATTTAAAAGCATGTATAGCAAATTAGCAGATCCCAGAATGAAAGTGCAATGAATGAAATTTAAAAACATTGAAATCATATAAAGGAGATTTGAGGAGGCAGCAGAAAGGATTGGCAAGCTGAAAGAAATGGCCTCTGAAAGTGAATACAAAAAACAAAAGAACAAATGAAGAATGGAAAAAAATTGAACAAGGAATCAGGGAACTAAATGACAGCAAAAGATGTACAAACATACATGTCATGGGTGACCCAGAGGAGAAGAGAAGGGAAAAGGGGCAGAAGGAATATTTGAAGAAATAATGGTAGAAAATTTCCCAACCCTATTGAAGAACATAGATATCCATGTCCAAGAAGCACAATGTACTCCCATCCAAAAAAATCCAAATCAACCAAATCTGAGACACATACTAACCAGAATATATGATGCCAAAGAGAATTCTGAAACCAACAAGAGAAAAGCAAAGTATGACATAAGGGATACCCAATAAGATTAAGTGCTGATTTCTCTTCAGAAACCAGGGAGGAAATAAAACAGTGGCCTGATATATTTAAGATACTACAAGAGAAAAACTTCCAGATCTTATATCCAGCAAGACTGTCTTTCAAAACTGAAGGTGAGATTAGAATATTCACAGATAAACAGAAACTGGAGAATTTCTAACCAAGAGACAAGATTTTCAAGACATACTAAAGGTTATGCTAAACGCTGACAAAAAAAGACAGGAGAGAGAGGCCTGGAAGAGAGTCTAGAAATGAAGATTATATCAATAAAAGTAATTAAAAGAGAAAAAGAATAGTGAAAATAAAATATGGCAGATAAAACTTAAAAAGTCAAGAAAAAACTTAACGAATGATGTAAGGCACTTGTATTCATAAAACTGCAATTCAATGTTTAAAAAAAATCAAAAAAGTTCTAAATAACTGGAAGAATATTCCATGCACATGCATTGGAAGACTAAATATCGTTAAGATGTCAAGTCTACTCAAATTGATATACAGATTCAATGCAAGCCTAATGAAAATTCCACCAGAATTTTTTTTAATTGAAAACACAATTATCAAATTTATTTGCAAGGGTAAGGGATCCTGAATAGCCAGAAACATCTTAAAAAGGAAAAGTGAACTCTCACCTCCAGACTTTAAATCATATTTCCTAGCTACAGTGGTTTACAAAAAGCATGGTACTGCCATAAAGACAGACACATAGACCAATGGAATCAATTTGATGGTTCAGAAACAGACCCTAACATGTATGGTCAAGCCATTTTTGACTAGTCTGTCAATCCCACACAGCTCAGGCAGAATAGCCCATTCAACAAATGGTGCTGAAAGAACTTGATATTCATAGCCAAAAGAAAGAAAGAGGACCCCTATCTCACACCTTATCCAAAAATTAACTCAAAATGGGTCAAAAACCTAAAAATAAAAGCAAGAACCATAAAACTTCTAGAAGAAATGGTAGGAAAGCATCTTCAAGACTTGGTGGTACATGGCGGATTCTTAAAGGAGATAAGAGGACTGAGATGGACTACTGATGGTTAATGTACATAAAAGTTTTAATTAGCTTTGTTGTGAAAGTGTGGAAACGTATAGAGTGGATGGTAACACATAGTGAGTAAAAGCTAGTTGACACAACCAATCCAAGGTCCACAGAGAAAAGGTGGCATTGGAGTGGGAAAAGTGGACATGGGTGGCTGATGGGTATGGGGAATGGCAGGAAGAGATGAGAGGTGGAGGCGCCTTTGGGACTTAGAGTTGCCCTGGATGGTGCTTCAGGGGCAATCACCGGACATTGTAAATCCTCCCGGGGCCCACTGGATGGAATGTGGGAGAGTATGGGCCATGATGTGGACCATTGACCATGGGGTGCAGAGATTCCCAGAGATGTACTTACCAGGTGCAATGGATGTGTCATGATGATGGGAGTGAGGGTTGCTGGGGGGGGGGGAGTGGTGGGGTGGGGGTGTTAGGGTTGAATGGGACCTCATATTTTTTTAATGTAATATTTTTACAAAATCAATTAAAAAAATAAAAAAAAATTTATAAAAAAGCTAGTTTATAAATGGGGATGTGGCTGAAAATGGTAGTCTACATATGAAATGCCAACTGACAGAATGCTAAAGAATAATCTAGGAACTGAATAGTATGGTAAACCAAGAAGTAGATGAGAATTGTGTTTGATGGTACAGATACAAGAGTGTCCTTTGTTAGCTAAAGCAAATGTACATCACTACTGTAAGGTGGTGGGAATGTGGAGAAGCATGGGAAAAATACAACTGGAGTGACCTACGGACTCTCGTTAGCAGTAATAATATAATATTGTTGTATCTATGTCAAAGATGTACTGTGTTGATAATGGGGCAGTATGGGAAAATATGTGCCAAATGTACACTATGGTCATGGTATCAGATGATATTATTTTGTCTGTAATAAATGTTCAGATAGAGGGGTGTTGTTTGGGAATTCTGTACATGTGCATGATTATTTTATAAGTTTACAACTTCTGCCATAAAAATATACTTAAAAAATAATAATAGAGTAGGTTGGGGGAAAAATACACCAAATGTAAGATAAGGACAATAAGATTTTGACAACAATCTTTCATAATTTGTAAGAAACATCTCACGAAAATTCAAGGAATTGGTGGAGGGTTGATGTATGGGATGCCTGAATGATGTTACACATGTTTGCTTTCTAACTTCACAATTTTTACCATACTTATTATTTATGAATGATCATATATAAATGACATAAAGAAAATAATAGGGTTGGTTGGGGAAAAATACTTTGGTTAATATTAATATTGTGACAATGCTCTTTAATCATTAGTTAAAAATGTTTAACAATTCAAGGTATTGGTGATAGGGTGAGGTATGAGAGTCCTGTATGATGTTATATATATTTGTTTTGTAAATTCACAACTATTATTATACACTTAATGTTTATATATGCTTATATATGAGTGGTATACTTTAATAAATTTAAAAAAAAATTTAAGCATGGGACACACTGAGTCTATCATGCTCCTTTCTGGGGAACAGGATTGGAAGGAGTCTATATGGGGAGTCAGGCAAGTTGAAATTAGATTTCAATTATAAAACAAGGTCTAAAAATTAGGTATGTTTTTTTAAATCACTATTTTACAGATGAGGAATAGGTACAAAGATCTCAAAGTAATCTTCCTGAAGTGACCCACCAAGTACATGTCAGGATCTAAGTACAGGGAAGTCTGACTTAAGGTAAACCACTGTGGAAATGACTTCACAAGAGTCACAATTCCATCCGAGTTGGGCTTCCCTCAAAGCCCATGGTGAGCCTCAACTACATCCAAGGGCTGCAAATATGATGGTCTGAAACCATCTCCCCAGCCAGGAGTCATCATAGAGATGGTGGTAAGACCCACTGTCTCCCCTCTTTACACTCTATTAAATAAAGTGAGTGCATGGTGACTGTTTAGGTGACCCTGTGCTAGGCACAGGGCAGGGAGAGATGAATGTAAACCTTATGGGAGTGATTTACAATCCAGTGAGCAAGAGATAAAGAATCAGCCAATACGACTTAAAGAAGAGGGGTCAGTGGTAGGATAACAGAGCAGGTAAGAAAGATGCTGCGAGTGGATAAAGTTTAACCTGCTGCCCACATAGAATGTCCCAGGTTTGGTTCCTGGTGCCTCCTAAAAACAAACAAGCAAACAAATGAATAAACCAACTCAAGGGTGCCTAAGTGGCTCAGTGGTGCAGTGCCAGCTTCCCACATACAAGGTCCCAGGTTCAATGCCCAGTCCTGGTAACTCAAAAAAAAAAAAAAAAAAAAGGTTACCTAAGTCAGAGAAGAAGCTGGGGATCAAAGGAGGAGGAGGAAGCAGCCAAGTGGCAAGAGTCTATTTCCACATCAAGGAAATAGCCAGTGACAAGTGGAGAAGGAAGACAGAGCTTGATCACTCAATTACCTCCAAGGGAGTTGGGCATGACAAAAAAAAAACAAACATTAAAAATGTGCAAAGTATTTAAATAGACATTCTATAAAGAAGATACACAAATTGTAAATAAGCATATGAAAAGATGCTCAAGTCCATTAGCCATGAGGGAAAGGCACATCAAAGCATGATGAGCTATCCTTCACACCCATTCAAAAGGTTATTATTTTTAAAATTGCAAAGTAGCAAGTGCTGGTAAGGATGCATATAAATCAGAAACCTTGTACACTGTTGGTGGGAATATAAAATAGTGCATTGGCTGTGGAAAACAGCTTGGCAGTAACTCAAAGTTAAACTAAAATTACCAAATGAACTGGCAATCCCACTCTGCATATATATCCAAAAGAATTGAAAGCAAGGATTCAGACAGGTATTTGTATGTCAATGTTCAGAGCACATAAAGAAAAGGTAGAAGCCAAATAACTACCAGTAGATGATTGGATAAACAAAATGTGGTAAATACATACGATGGAATATTATTCAGCTCTAAGAAAGAATGAAGTCCTGATGAATGCATCAACATGGATGAACTATCAGGACATTATATTTGGTAAAATAAGACAGACACAAAAGGACAAATATTGTATGATCTCACTGATATGAACTAAGGACAAGAACCAAACTCAGAGATTTAGAATCTAGAATATAAATTACCAAGGGATACAATGGGTTAGAGAATGGAAAGCTGAGACTTAAATTGTGCAGAATCTCTATTTAGGTTGATTGTAAATGTTCGGTAATGGATAGTGGTGATGGCAGGAACTTACTGTGAATTATATGTTTGTGCATGTGGTTGAGAGAATTTGTTTAAGGTCATGTACATTACTAGAAGAAAAGCTAGAAGCCTAAAGATGGGATTGTTTAAGTGAACCTGTTATGGATGATGGACTGAGGTTAACAAATATAAGATTGCTCTTTCATGAATTATAACAAATGAATGACACTATTACACATTGTTAATAATAGGAAGGTAGATGGAAAAAATACACCTAATGTAAACTAAGGATTATAGTTGTCAGTAATATCTTATATTCTTTCATCAAGCCTCACAAAGCTGACACACTAATGCAAAGAGTCAACAATAGAGGGATACATGGGAACACTGTATTTTTTACATGAATTTTCTGTAAACATAAAACTTCCCTCATTTTAAAAAAAATGTAGTAATTTAAGAAAGCATTATGGTAAGTGAAAGAAACTAGATGTAAAGCACCACATATTCTATGATTTCATTAATATAAAATGGAAAGATAAATTTATAGAGATGAAATTTATAGGGCTGGGGAATGATAGAGGGATTTGAGAGGTGCCTTCTAAGGAGTATATGGCTTTCCTTCTAGGAGAGATGAAAATGTCCTAAACTTGATTGTGGTGAGGAATGCACAAATCTGTAATTATACTAAAGTACACTTAGGATACATTATATGGTATGTAACTATATCTCAATAAAACTGCTTTTAACACTTGGGGCACACATTGTGGATGTTCTTGTAGTCCAGTATAATACCCTTGCATGTTGCTGTAAGCTGGGAAGGCATGGGGGTTTCAGTAAAGAAAAACAAGGGCCAAGACTTGCCTTAGGTTTTAACAGGATCATTCTGGCTGCTGGTAAGAATGGACCACAATGGCAAGTAGGTCAAAAGGCAGACCAGTTAGGGAGCTACCACAGTAGTCCAGGCAAGTGATATGGTGGGTTAGACAGAGGAGCAGCAGTTAGGGAAACCAGGTGGTCGGGTTCTACACTTATTTGAAGTAGCTGTTGCTGTATTGCTGTGGGGTAAGAAAGTGACACAATCCCAACTCCAAAAGATAGAGGAATGAACAAACAGGAGGAATGCAACTATGGATTAAGTAGACTATTATTATTCTAATAATGGACAACATGTAATATTGATATAAAGACAGTGGACACAAGAGGTTCTGAGGGGAGGGAGAGGGAATAGGTGTTACATGGGGCATTTTTCAAACACTGGAATAATTTTGCATGATACTGCAATAACATACATGACATTATACATTTTCTCAAAACTTATTAAAATGTGCTGTGCAAAGTGAAACAATGCAAACTATATACCATGCTTAACAGCAGTACTTCAATATGTGTTCATCCCATAAAACAAATGGACCACACTAATGAAGGATAATGTTCATGGGGAAAACTGTGTCAGGAGGAGGGAGTAGGGTATATAGGAACCCCTTATATTTTTGGTGGAACATCTATGGCAACTAAAGCTCCTTTAAAAATAATGAAAACAAAATGTTTTTTAAAAATTGTGACATTGAAGCAGAAGTATCAGTGGAGTTGTGATGTTAGGCAAGAGAAAGACTGGGGTATCAGCAAAACTGGTTGATATTTGAAAACATGGAAACAGATTCTGAAGAGAGAATGCATTGAATGAGATCTGTAAAAAATAAAATGATACACCGCTTCATGACCGAATTTTAAAACTACAGATCTGAAAAAAAGAAACTATAAAGCAAACTACAGGCAGGGAATAATATTTGCAAACTTAACTATGACAAAGAAAGAACACATACATAAATTATCTGAAACTGATATCTGGAACAGCTATCTACAATATTGGGAGTGGGTGTGGCTCAAGCAGTTGGGTGCCTGCTTCCCACGAGAGGTTCTGGGTTCAGATCCAAGTACTTGCTAAAATAAACAAAAACAAAAAACAAGCAAACAAAAAAATTTCAGGGGAGCCCATGTGGCTTGGTGGTAGAGCATTGGCTTCCCACTAAGGAGGTCCTGGGTTCAACCCCTGGGCCTAATACCAAAAAAAAAAAAAAAAACCATAAAACACACACACAGATATCTAGAATAAATTAAAAGAATTTTCAAAATTCTCAAAATTCAACCATGAAAAAATGATCCTGGGAAGCAGCTGTGGCTCAATCACTTGGGCTCCTGTTTACTATATGGGAGGCCCTGGGTTCACATCCCAGGGCCTCCTTGTGAAGGCAGGCTCACCCACAGGCTGCAGATTGCCAACCGGCCCCACAGGCACTGCAGAGAGCCGACTCAGCCAGGTGATGCAACAAAGGAGGGAGACAAGCAAAAAAAAAAAAACACAGAAGAGTGTGCAGAGAATGGACACAGCAAGCAAGCTGCAAGGGGGGAGGGGAAATTTAAAAATTAAAAAAAAATCCTTTAGAAAATGGGCATTATATATGAGCAAACATTTCACCATAGTAGATGAATGGATGGGAAATAAGTACAGGAAGAGATGCTGGATATAATTAGCCATTAGAGAAATGCAAACTACGCTATTATGATATGTAACTACACACTATTAAAACAACTAAAACATAAGGTGACAATACCAAATGCTGGTGAGAATGCAGAAAAATGGAATCTCTCATACATTGCATAAGGGAATGTAAAATGGTAAAGTCACTCTGAAAACTAGTTAGCAGTTTCTTATAAAACTAAACATAAACTTATCACACAGCCCAGTAAGTGCACTCCTCCACATTAATGACATATAAATGAAAATATATGCCCAAACTAAAGCCTTAGTTTGTTGTTTGAAAATATCTAATCAAGCTGGTAAATCTCTAACTAGGCTAACCAAACATAAAATAGAGAAGATAAAAATTACCAACACCAGGAATGGAAGAGGGGTCATCACTACTGCTTCCACAGACATTAAAAGGATAATCAAACAAGACTATGAACATCCTTATGTCCAATAATTTGATAACTTAGATGTAATGACTCAAAAGTTCTTAAAAGATGCAAATTATCAAAACTCACACAAGAATATATCAGAATAGCCCTACAGCCATTAAAAATTTGAATCATTAATAACATTCCAAAAAACAAAGGGCCTGGTTCAGATAGTTCAATAGCAAATTCTACCAAACATTTAAGGAAAAATGAAACCAAATCCCACAATCTCTTTCAGAAACAATGCAGAGGGAACACTTCCTAACTCACTAGATGAGGCCAACATCACTCCAATGGCAAAACCAGAAAAAGATATTAAAAGAATGGAAACTACATACCAATATTTCTCATGAACATAAAAACAAAATTTTGTCCCATTGCCTGGAATTGTCCAGCTGACTAGAGGTCTCCTAGAAGGAAAATTCACATAACAGGACAAATGCCTATAATGGTCCCTTCCCAGAATCTTATTATTGTGTATTTTGTAGGAAAAACACTCATTTTAATAAAAATCAAATGTTGAAAAAGCTACACAATGAAAGGTAAGCCTTCCTCTCATCCAGCCCCTGTTCCATCAGTTCTACCGCCGCCCAGACACCCACTTACTAATTTCACACACCTCCTTGCTGGATAAGCCATCCGGACACAAGTATATATGCTTGTGTCTCATTGTACACCCTATGTTTTGCAAGTTTTTTAACTTAAGTTATTCAGTCGTTAAGTCAACCTTTCTTAAAGAAATGCCCAAAAGAAACCTGATAGCCTGACCATGTAACATAAAGTCATATCAGGATACTCTTAGAGGGGGTGACATGATAAGGCAGGACAACGGACATAAACTAGGACTGCCCTAAACAAGAGGGAGCACACAGTCATCCTGGAGCTCATCCATCTGTTTAACAGCTCTGTGAAAACCCAGTTCATGGACTTTCTTTAATTGACAAATCAGTGATCTGGAGTCCCCCAGCTCCACCCAGGCGAATGCACCACCTCCCGCTCCAGCAGCAGGAGGTCCAGTATTAAAAGATGAGACTCAGCACAGGTCTGCACCCTCCCTAGTGCACAGGACTAACACCTCCCACAAATGCCCCCAGGTACAGAGCTCAAGGCAACATAGCACCTGAGGAGCCACAGCCATCACCAAAGGCCAGGCTGAAGGAGCCTGGACACCACCTGCCAAGGCCTGCAGCCTGGAGCTGAGAATCATGGGAGGGAGGGATGGGGCAGCTTCCAGCATTGCCCATGTGCAGGCCCCACCCAGACCTCAGGGCCCACCAAAGGCCTCCAGACTGGGAATGGCCCCGCCCACTTCCTGCTTCAGGCACCCAGGGTTCAGCTAGTGGATCATCTGAACAATTCTTCAACTTTGTACTGTTTTTCTTTAATCTTTAACATTCTCCATTTAATTTTTCAGCCATTTCAGCTTTTCACTTTTTCTATCTACTTAAGCATTATCTTCTCACTCTATTTCTTAGAGATTATACTTCAATTTTGAGCTGTATTTCCATTTTTCTTATTTCTTCTCATTCACTTTGAGTTTTTTTAATTTATGATATCTTATCATGTATTATTTCATTTTCCTATGCCTCTTATCTACTTTTCAGAAAGTATATTTCAGTACATAATATAGATCATGACAAAGAGCTTTCATTCATTTGTTGTGGATTACTCTGCACCTACTCCTTTTCTCCCTATATTACTTTGATACTTGAAAATAACAATGTTTTTTCTCTTGGTTTTCATATGATTAAAAAACTTTATAGACAGAAGTGAGACTGAAAATAGCTTTCTAACAATACAGCTGTTTCTCTTTCTACATGCGTTATAAAATATTTTAAAGTAAAGAAGCTTTCTTCCTGATATTTTCAGATTCTATACTTCCACCACTCTTCCAAAAAGGGTCTTCACTCAGTTCCTTACCTCTACTGCACCTTTTGTTGCCTATTTTCTTTTGCCATCTGACTACTGAATTTTCCTTTTACATGTACTCTTCTCTTGAGAAACATTACCATTTTGCCAAAATTTAGGCATTCTTTATACATCTATAGATTTCCAAAATCAATGATCTATAAAAGTCTATATATATTCAAAAGCAATATGTATATGTTATTTCAATAAGTTATACTATATTTCCTTTCTGAATTATCTTGGTTTTGTATATTTAATGTATTATATTCTCACAATCATTAGATTTTAGTTTCTTATACTTTATGACTGCAGTTATTTTCTATTTAGTTTTAAATCAATCTATTTTTATATATATTTGGTGTTAGCAATCATGATTCATATTCAGCAAATTGTGAACATTTTTTATTGCTTAGATTCATAATCAAATAGGTTCAGCATCACTTATATCTGAACTACAATGTTACCACTATATGGCTTGATACCTATCATCAGTCACACACATGGTCCTCAAGGATTCTGGCTAATACTTGTTCTTACTCCAATTAAAATACTATTTTATAAATAACCTGTAGAAAGAAAAATTCATTTAATAGGGTTTATTGAATTTTTAAAATTTAAGAACACATCAACATATTTCAGGTATAGTTTATCATGATCTTATTATTAAACCTTGAACATATGGACATTAGCGAGAATTAAGTTCTTCAAAACCACAAAAATGTAGGTATCCTATAACTAACTCACATGCCAGGATTTCAGAAATGCACTCACAGGATGCCTATAATCTGGGGACTTTCTGCTGCTCACTACGTGGATGGTCATTTGTGGAAGTCATTCTACTCTGTTCACAGCTGCATTTAAAAAATCCATGGCTAACATTATGCTCAACAGTGAAATACTGAAAATCTTTCCCAACAGTTCATGAACAAGATGAGTTAACTTACTTTCATCACTGATTTTCAACATTGTACTAGAAGTTCTAGCCAGAGCAGTTGGGTAAGAAAAAGAAATAAAGTCATCCATATTGGAATGGAAGAAGGAAAGCTATCCCTATAGATGACATACTCCTTTAAATACATAATTCCAAAGAAGCCACAATACTAATGCAATGATAAAGGCATTAAGCAAACTTGCATAATAAAAGATAAATGCACAAAAGTCAGTATCATTTATATAGCACAGCAAAAAAAAGTACATTCAATTAGCTGCTAACAAATAAAATAGCTAAAATGACTTTAATGAAAGGATAAAACACATGAACACTAGCAAACATAACTGAATGAAACTAAAGAAGATCTAAACATATGGCAAGACATCCATTGTTCAACAATGATAAGACTGTATTGTTCTAATATCAATACTACCCACAGGGAACTACAAATTCAATATAATAGTTATAAAAATCCCAGCAGCCATTTTTCTTTACAGAAATGGAAAAATCGATTCTCCATTTTAAATGGTTTCAATAAGTGTCTTTAATAGAGAAAACAATCACCTTTCTTCCTTCTGAGACTGCGATAAATTAATTTATATAACATGAGGAGGGTTTTCATTGAGATCTGGTTGACTTGGGTAGGAATATGTGGGATTCTCTGAGGGATATTGGGGTTCACAGAAATTTGAGTTGTAATTCTCCCTGTCAATGGAGGGCAATATTTTCCTGTAAATCTCATGGTCACTCAGAGGTAAGGATGCGGAATATCTCTGAGTACAGAGCTGTTTCTCCATTGGTGGATTTTCATTCAGGCTGGGTGCATTTTTGGTTCTTAGAAGGAAGTAGAGGTCTCTGAAAACACAATAATTGACCAAGTCCCCTCCTCTTTATACCCTAAACCAAAGGATCTGCAGTGAGTTAAGCATGAGCAAGTATGAAAATTCATTCAACATCACTAGTGACCAGTAAAATTAATAAGAAAACTAGGTCTCCCTGCTACATCTTCTGGAGTGCACATGATCTGGGAGAGGAAGGACTGAAATAGGAAGGTGCACACTCCAGGCTGCTGAGGAAGTTGTTCAGATCTTTAGTCAGAGAAACACCTGGTGACCACCCCTAGAGAAGTTCTCATATCATTCTACCTTTCAACTCCAGAATTTCTATTTCCACCAAAATTATACTTTCTAGCCCTTTATTGATATTCTCTACTTGGGGAGACATCATTCTCATGTTTTCCTTTCACTCACTGAGCAGATTAAAAATTTGTAGATGCACTAATCTGGAAAATGGTGTCGATGGAAGTGGGTACTGCTCACCTCTTTTGGAAAAAAAATGGCAGAGAGGGAGCAGGGGCCTAACTTGAGTGAGCTGTTTTGGGAATCCAAGGAGCAGGAGGCAGCAGGCATCATTCAGGAGGGAGGTGAACAAAGAGATAAAGAGCTCAAGGGAAAACTGTGAGGTGCTCACCCCTGTGGTTGGAAAAGGTGGTGGGCAAACCCCACCCTCAAGGCAAATAGCCTCCATGGACCCGCTGGCCTTCAAAGGCCAACTGAGGGGGAGGGAACATTCCCTGCAGGAAGGGAGTCTGGTGCAGGGTGGGGAGTGGTTTCCCTTCTGTTGGTTTGGAAACCTCAGCCCCCTTTAAATCTTGGGGAGGACACCAGCCAGCACTGGGGTGGCCATGGGGAGAGGGGAGGGGCAGTCTGCTCAGACAGGCTGTCACATCCAGCCACCCTGGGAGAGAGGAACTTGATCAAGGAGAGGCAGGGACAGGCACCCGACTAGCCCAGGCCCTGAAAGCTGTTAGAAAGTCCAACTCTTAAGGGAAACAGGGCCAGGGAGAGCCAGACAAGCTTCCAAAGGCCTGTTTAGCTCGCAGAGCTGCTGCAGCACAAGAGGGAAGTCCCTGCCTTGCATGTAGGTTCCTGGTTGGAGCCCTGGTACCTCCTGAGTGAAGGGATTCAGAGACAGTAGGCACATTATGAGCACCTCATGATAGGGACATAAGGCTGAGATTCTATTGTTTTTTTAATGGTTTCTTGGATTTTTTTTTCTTTGTCCTTTATTTTACTTGGTAAAACTGGATGCATCACATGCAGAAGGCAGGCTGTAGGTGACTGATGAGCACCAGCAGCCTATGAGGTCTCTGGGGGAAAAGAGGGAAGGCTTCTCTTCCAGGGTGGCTTCTTTGTTACTCTTGTTTTCTTTGTTCTTTTCCCTTTCTTTGTTCCTTTTTTTAAACTTATTTTTCAATGTATTTTATTTCTCTTCCTTTTGTTTTTCTGCCTTCTGAGTTGTTGCTTTTCTTATATTCTATTAGTTTTTGTTTGGTCTTCATTTTCTCTTTTTCTCTTTCCTTTTTAATTCCTTCTACTTTCTTCTGATGTGCCTGCCATTTTAATTCATCCTATTTTTTTTCTATTTTCATTCTTGTTTAATTTTTTCTATTCCAACCCTTTTTATTTTTATTCCTTTGTATTTTTTATGTTTTTTTTCCTTCTGAGAACTTTATTTTTCTCCAACACTTGATTCCACTTCCTTTATTTTTTCTCCAAATTCTACTCAATTTATTCATTTTCTTAAAAAGATATTACATTCAAAAAAGAAATATGAGGTCCCCATTCGTCCCCACCACCCCCACCCCACCACTCCCCCCACAGTAACCCTCTCCCCCATCATCATGTCATATCTATCACGTCTGGTGAGTACATCTCCGAGCATCACTGCACCCCATGTCTCATGTTCCACACCATAGCCCACACTTCCCCACGTTCCATCCAGTGGGCCATGGGAGGACATACAACATCCAGCAATTGTCCCTGGTGCACCACCCAGGACTACTCCAAGTCCCGAGAATGCCTCCACATCTCCTCTCTTCCTCCCATTCCCCACACCCAGCAGCCACCATGGCCACTTTTTCCACATCAATGCCACATTTTCTCAAATATTAACCACAATAGTTCATGAATAGAATATCATTAAGTCCACTCTGATCCCCACTGCACTCCTCCTTCCTGTGGACCCTGGCTTGGCTGAGTCCATTCCTTATCTATGTCAAGAGGGGGCCCAGACTCCACATGGATATTGGATGCAATCCTCCTGCTTTCAGTTGTAGGCACTCTAGGCTCCATGGTGTGGTGGTTGACATTCTTCAACTCCATGATAGCTGAGTGGAGTAAGTCCAATAAATCGAGTGTAGGAGCTGAAGTCTGTTGAGGCTCAGAGCCTGGCTATCATATTGTCAGTCCAGAGATTCAAATTCTCTAGATATATCTTAAGCCCCAGCACCAAATACAATTCCAGTAAAGTAGCATGAAAGGCTTCTGAAAAGAGATCCCATCTGAGTCCAGCTCCATGATGCAGAAACACCAGCACCAAAGAAGGGCCAACTGGCATGGCAGTGAACCCCATCAGTCATGGCTATAGAACCTGTGGGTCTCTTTACCAATAAAAAGGACCAATATCTGGGGTTGTATCTACTTTATCTGTCTCTGAGATTCTGTTCAGGTGTGCATAAGAGCAATCCTTCTGACAACCTCCAGACTCTTTTTTAGAGACTCATAGCCATATGAACTCATTTGTCTTTTCCATTTCCCTCTTACTTTAGGTTAAACAGCATTTTTAACTCCTGTTATTATATGTAGACAGGGATATTCTGCTGGTCCACATTGAACCTTTAGTTTAAGGTCATTTTCTAGTTACATCATCAGCTGGTACTTGGTAGTGATCCCTTGGTGCCAGGGAGGTTCATCCCCAGGTGTCATGTCCCACGCTGGGGGGAAGGCATTGCATTTACTTGCTGAGTTTGGCTTTGAGACTGGCCACATTTGAGTAACTCGGAGGCTGTCAGGATGGAACACTTAGGCACAGTGCTGCTCTAGGCCTTGTTCTTATTTCAGGTGTATAGGCTCACAAGCATAGTCATTAGTATCAGGGGCTCACTGTTGGACACTCATTCCTTCCTGGTCCTTACCATTGCACCTGGGGGGCTGCCGCTGTTCCCCTAGTGACCATGACAGAGCCCCCCAGCCAGTAACCCTGTACTCCCTCCAGCTGTTGTTTTTAATTGTTTCCACTATGAGTATATCCAAACATTTCCATGCACCCTGGACATATGCCCTGTATAACTCCCTGTCAACCATATATCGCCTGTCAATAACATCCCGTACCAGTTTTCCTTCGCTGCCATTGTTGAACCACTCTGTGATCCAAAACTTCCTGAAAAGTGAAGCCCAATATAATGTCAGGTTCCCTTACTAGTAAAATGGAATATAGTGATGAGTTTAAAGGTTAGATATAGAATATAAATTGATTTGGAAAAATTCTACTTCCTATCTTATTCTTTTCTTTTTTCCTAATTATTGAGCTTCTCTTCGCAAGAGCCCTAGATCACAGTAATTCATATATACAATATACAGTACTCCCACACATCCACCATAAACCTTTTCCCTTCCACAGCGATAATCTTTTAACTTATTCATATCATATTTACTGAGACTGATGTACAGACTCCAAAACAATAGCTTTCAAACAAGGTGACATCTGTGCTTACATTGTGGTCCATACTTTAGGATATACAGTTTTTTAAAATTTTTAGTTATCCTATGTTTTACATTATGGTTTACATTATTAGACTGTCATCCCCTATATGTTTTTGGTATAATATTTCAAGTTTTATATACATCCTTATGTACCCTCGTGAAACTCCTCTCTTGCCCCCACATTTACCTTGGTTCCATCCATTCAACATCCATTTTCCCCTCCCCTTGGGACCCACAGTGATACCCAATCTCCATTTCCCAAGGAGCCATGCCAGAGATACTTGCAACAGTGTTCAGGGCCTGACTTGCTCAACTGCCCTAATGCCCTGGAAGCCACCCTTTCTCTCAAGAGATACAGTTCTCTCTATTTGATGGCATTAGTCCTCCCCAGGATGTGGGTCCACCCCCATTCTCACTACTTGGGTCTCTACCTAATGGTACAACCACACTGTCAAAATGAGCCCTCAGACACTCCCCAGGAGCCCGTCCCACATCAGACCGTCCCTTCCGAGCATCCTAAACAGGTAACCCCCCTAATTATATTTTGATACGGTTTTCTCAGCATTTTACTCTCAACCAGTACCTGACATTCTCCTATGTTCGTATGTTGCCCCTCCCTCCCCACAATTTTTTGGAAAATATTACCCATCCGCCCATCCCCAGCCCCCCTCAAACCCACAAAGCCCCACTCAAAGGCAACCCTGTGCCCCCATTTTATCTCTTCTTTGTGGTCATACTTACCACCAGTTCATCATAGATTCCACCCCTGCAGACGTCAGCTCACATCCTTCCTCCATCCCCTGATTTCCTGTAAACCCATCTTCCAGTCTCTAGGTCTCTGAGGCAGCTTGCTTATTTCATATCATTGAGGTCATGCAGTATTTGTCCTTTAAGGCCTGGGTTGCTTCACTCAGCATAAGGTTCTCAAGATTCATCCATGTTATCACATGTGTTTGTAGAGTATCTGTTCTTAAAGCTGAGTAGTATTCCATTATGTGTATATACCACATTTTATTGATCCACTCATCTGTTGATGGGCATTTGGGTTGATTCTAACCTTTGGCGATAGTGAACAATGCTGCTATGAACATTGGTGTGCATATATCGGTTTGTATCCTTGTTTTCAGTTCTGCTGGGTATATACCCAGCAGTGGTATTGCTGGGTCATATGGCAAATCTATGGTTAGTTTTTTGAGAAACCGCCAAACTGTCCTCCAGAATGGTTGGATCCTTCTGCATTCCCACCAGCAGCGGATGAGTATTCCCATTCCTCCACATCCTCTCCAGCATTTGTATTCTTCTGTTTTTTTCATAGCTGCCAATTGTATGGGAGTAAGATGGTATCTCATTGTAGTTTTGATTTGCATTTCCTTGATAGCTAGAGATTTGGAGCATTTTTTCATGTGCTTTTTAGCCATTTGTATTTCTTCTTTGGAGAAGTGTCTGTTTAAATCTTTTTCCCGTTTTTAAAAAGGGTTGTTTACCTTTTTATTTTCAAGGTATAGGAGTTCTTTATATATGCAAGTTATAAGTCTCTTATCGGATATATGGTTGCCAAATATTTTCTCCCATTGTGTAGATTCCCTTTTTACTTTCTTGACAAACTCCTTTGAGGTGCAGAAGGCTTTAATTTTGAGGAAGTCCCATTTATCTGTTTGTTCTTTTGCTGCTCGTGCTTTTGGTGTGAAGCCATTTCCTATTACAAGTTCCTGTAGATGTTTCCCTACACTACTTTCCAAGGTCTTTATGGTCTTGGCTCTTATATTTAGGTCTTTGATCCATCTTGAGTTGATCTTTGTATAAGGTGTGAGATGGTAATCCTCTTTCATTCTTCTACATATGGATATCCAGTTCTCCAGGCACCATTTGTTGAATAGGCCATTCTCTCCCAGTTGAGAGGGTTTGGTGGCTTTATTGAATATTATATGGCTATATATATGAGGTTCTATATCAGAACTTTAAATTCAATTCCATTGGTTTGTGTGTCTCTCCTTATGCCAATACCATGCTGTTTTCACTACTGTAGCTTTGTAGTATGTTTTGAAGTCAGGTAGTGTGATTCCTCCAATTTCGTTTTTCTTTTTCAATATGTCTTTGTCTATTTGGGTCCTCTTTCCTTTCCAAATAAATTCCATAGTTTTTCTAGTTTCTTACAGAAGGCTGTGTTTATTTTTATTGGGATTGCATTGAATGTGTAGATCAGTTTTGGTAGGATACACATCTTAATAATATTTAGTCTTCCTATCCATGAACAGGGAATATTCTTCCATTTATTTAGGTCTTCTTTGATTTCCTTAAACAGTCTTGTATAGTTCTCAGATGTTTTTTACATCTTTAGTTAAATTTATTCTTAAATACTTGATTTTTTAATTTACTATTGTGAATGGTATTTTTTTTCTTGATTTCCTCCTGATCTTGTTCATTATTGGTGTACAGAAATGCTACTGATTTTTGCACATTGATCTTATAACCTGCGACTTTACTGAACTCATTTATGAGTTCTAGAAGCTTTGTTGTAGACCTCTCAGGGTTTTCTATGTATAGGATCATGTCATCTGCAAATAATGAAATTTTGAATTCTTCCTTTCCAATTTGAATGCATTTATATCTGGTTCTTGCCTCAGTGCTCGAGCAAGTACTTCTAAGACAATGTTAAATGCGGTCTCCCCTCGGGCTGAAGTGTGGTTTGCTGGCCTGGTAGGGGAGCGGCCATGGTAGGCCAAGCTGCTGCCCCATAATAGGGTGGCTGGTCGGACTCACCACCACCCCTGAAGGGAGCTTGGCATGGGCGCAGAGTGCCCTCGGGCCTCCCCTTCTCGGCAGCCATGCTTCCGCGGCCGCCCCTCCTCCCGGATAGAACCACACGATGCCTTATGAGGCAACACCCTTCTTCTTCTTTCTCCCTGTGCAGGCGCAGGGTGGAAAATTCCAGTCTGCCCTTTCCCCCCCCCCAACAGCAGCAACAGCCAGGCGTGGGCGGGAAACTCAAGTCTGTCCTCTACCCCAGCAACAGCAGCCACCAATCCCTAAACCCTGCCACTTCCCCCAGCAACAGCAACAGCCAATCCCTAACCACCACCCCTCCCCCATCCAGTACCTCCCACTGACCTTTCTCCGGCAACCAATCAGAACAGGGCATGGCTTCGACCAATCAGCCTTCCCCAGCCCCTATAAAACTGTTGCCTCTCCCTCAATAAAGTTGGACTTGTGTGTTTACCTTGTCTCCGTGGTAGTTCTTCTGCCATGCGCCCTCCAGTCCTGAGAGCCCCCGATAAGGGCCTGGCCTCCCTTGTCCCCAGTTCGTCGCCTGCTTCTCCGGGCGACCGCCTCGTCGCCGGCTTCGCCGGGCGACCCGGTCAGCCGAACCGCGCAACCCCTGTGAGACCGACCCCTCGTCTACTGCTGGACCGACCCCTTGTCCCAAGCGGGACCGACCCCTCGTCCCAAGCGGGACTGACCCCTCATCCCAAGTGGGACCGACCCCTCGTCCACAGCCAGACCCCACCTCTACCAACCGAGCAAGCCGTCGCAGTTAAATAGAAGGGGAGAGAATGGGCATCCTTGTCTTGTTCCTGACTTTAGAGGGAAGGATTTTAGGATTTCTCCACTGTAAACAAGGTTGGCTGTAGGTTTTTCATGTATACTCTTTATCATGTTCAAAATATTTCCTTGTATTCCAATCTTCTGGAGTGTTTTTAACAATAAGTGGTGCTGTATTTTGTCAAATGCTTTTTCTGCATCTATAATCATGTGATTTTTTTCCTTCAATCTGTTTATATGGTGTATTACATTGATTGATTTTCTTATGTTGAACCATCCTTGCATACCTGGAATGAATCCCACTTGGTCATGGTGTATAATGCATTTAATGTGTTGTTGAATATGATTAGTAAGTATTTGTTAAGTATTTTTGCGTCTAGGTTCATTAGAGAAATTGGTCTGTAATTTTCCTTTCTTGTGGTGTCTTTGTTTGGCGTTGCTACTAGGGTAATGTAAGCATCATAGAAGGAGTTAGGCAATGTTCCTTCTGTTTCAATTTTTTGGAATAGTTTCAGCAGGATTGGTGTTAGTTCTTTCCGGAATGTTTTGTAGAATTCACCTGTGAAGCCGCCTGGCCCAGGACTCTTCTTAGTTGGGAGGTTTTTAATGACTGATTCTATCTCTTTACTTGTGATTGGTTTGTTGAGATCATCAATTTCTTCTTTTGTCAATATACGCTGCTTATGTGTTTCTAGGAATTTGTCCATTTCCTCTGAATTGTCATTATTGTTGGAATATAGTTTTTCAAATTATCCTTTTATGATAGTCTTTATTTCTGTGGGGTCAGTGGTGATATCTCCCTTCTCATTTCTTATTTTGTGTATTTGCATCTTCTCTCTTTATTTCTTTGTTAGTCTTGCTAAAGGTTTGTCAATTTTATTGATCGTCTCAAAAAACCAGCACTTGGTCTTGTTTATCTTTTCAAGGGCTTTCTTTTTTTCTATTTCATTTCGTTCTACTCTTATCTTTGTTATTTCCTTCCTTCTTCTTCCTGTTGGATTACTTTGTTGTTTTTTCTAATTCCTCCAAATATGCAGTTAGTTCTTCAATTTTTGCTCTTTCTTCTTTTTTTTAAATTTTTTTATTTTTTATTGACTTTGTAATAATATTACATTAAAAATATATATGTGAGGTCCCATTCAACCCCATCCCCCCCCCCTCCCCCCCCCCAACAACACTCGTTCCCATCATCATGACACATCCATTGGATTTGGTAAGTACATCTTTGGGCACCTCTGCACCTCATATACATTGGTTCACATCATAGCCCATACTCTCCTCCATTCCATCCAGTGGGCCCTGTGAGGATTTACAATGTCCGGTGATTGCCTCTGAAGTACCATCCAGGGCAGCTCCATGTCCCAAAGATGCCTCCACCTCTCATCTCTTCCTGCCTTTCCCCATACCCTTCGTCCACTATGTCCACTTTTCCCATTCCAATGCCACCTCTTCTATGTGGACATTGGATTGGTTGTGTCCATTGCACCTCTATGTCAAGAGGAGGGTCAGATTCCACCTGGATGCTGGATGCAATCCTCCCATTTTCAGTTGTAATCACTCTAGGCTCCATGGTATGGTGGTTGTCCTTCTTCAACTCCATCTTAGCTGAGTGTGGTAAGTCCAATAAATCAGATTGTAGGTGATGGAGTCTGTTGAGGCTCAGGATCTGGCTATCACATTGTCAGTCCAGAGATTCAAATCCCCTAAATATATCTTAAACCCCAACATTAACTGCACCTCCAGCACATTGGCATGAAAGTCTTATGAAGGGAGATCCCATCTGAGTCCAGATTCATCACACATAAACACCATTTCCAAAGAGGGGCCACCTGACCTGGTAGTTAACCCCATCAGCCATGACCATAACTCCCATGGGTCTCTTTAGCCCTCAAAGGAACCAATATCTGGGGGTTGTATCTGCTTTATCTGTCTCTCTGACTCTGCTCAGTTGTGCATGAGGGCAAACCTTCTGTCAGCCTCCAGACTCTTTTATAGAAACTCGTAGCCATATAAACTCATTTCTCCTTTCCATTTCCCCCTTACTTTAGGTCAAACAGCATTTTAAAGTCATGGTATTTTATGTAGACATGGATATTCTGCTGATCCGCATTGAACCTTCCGTATAAGGTCATTTTCCAGTTGCATCATCAGTTGGTAGTTGATAGTGGTCCCTCGTTGCCAGGGAGGCTCATCCCCGGGTGTCATGTCCCATGCTGGGGGGAAGGCATTGCATTTACATGCTGAGTTTGGCTTCGAGACTGGCCACATTTGAGTAACATGAAGGCTGACAGGAGGAAATTCCCAGGCACAAAGTTGCTCTAGGCCTTGTTCTTATTTTGGGTTTATCAGCTCACAAGCATAGTCATTAGCATCAGGGGCTCACTGTTGAACCCTCACTCCCTCCCGGTCCCCGCCACTGTACCTGGGAGACTGTTGCTGCTCCCCTAGGGACCACGACAGAGCACCACTGGCCAGGAACCCAGTACCCCCCCTACTGTGGTTTTTAATTGTTGCCACTATGAGTATATCCAAACATTACCATGCACCCTGGACATATGTTCTGTACAGCTCCCTGTCAGCCATATATCACCTGTCATTGGTACCCCATACCAGTATCCCTCCATTGCCATTGTTGAAACACTCTGTGATCCAGAACTCCCCGAAATTTGAAGCCCAATATAATTTCATGGTCACTTACTAGGGAATGGCATATAGCGATGAGTTTAAAGGATAGATAAAGAGCTTGGATAAAGTTAGATAAAGAACTTAGATAAAGAATGTTGACTTGAAAAAATTCCACATCCTATCTTTTTCTTTCCCCCCCCCCCCCCAATTATTCAGCTTTTCTTCACAGGAGTCCTAGACCACAGCAATGTATATATATAATATACAGCACTCCCACACATCCACCAGAAAACCTTTTCCCTTCCACAGTGATACTCTTACACCCTATTCATATCATATTTACTTAAAGTGGTGTACAGAGTCTGAGAAATTAGCTTTCTAACAAGGTGACATCTGTGCTTACATTGTGGTGCATACTTTAGGATACACAGTTCTTTACATTTTTAGTTATCCTATGTTTTACATTATGGTTTACATTATCAGTCTGTCATCTCCTATATGTTATAGTGTAATATTACATGTTTTATATCCATCCTTGTGTACTCTCAAGAAACTCCTCTCTTACCCCCCATTTACTTTGGTTCCACACATTTAACGTCCATTTTTCCTTCCACCTTGGTGCCCTCAGTGATAGCCAACCACCGTTTCCTGAGGAGCCACTTCCAGAGATAGATGGAATAGTGTTCAGGTCCTAACTTGCTCAACTGCCCCAATGCCCTGGGAGCCACCCTTTCTCTCGAGGGATACAGTTCCCTCTATTTGATGGCATTAGTCCTCCCCAGGATGTGGGTCCACCCCCACTCTCACTACTTGGGTTTCTACCCCATGGTGTCACCCACTCTGGCAGAATGAGCATTTAGACATTCCCCAGGAGCCCGTCCTGCATCAGACCCTCCCCTCCGAGCATTCTAAACAGGTAACCCTCTTTATTATATTTTTAATATGATTTTCTCGGCATTTTACTCTCCACCAACACCTGACCCTCTCCTGGTTCGTATGCTACCCCTCCCTCCCCCCACTTTTGGGCAACGTTACCCATCCGTCCCTCCCCAGCCACCCTCAAACCCGCAAAGCCCCAAGCAAAGGCAACCCCTTGCCCCCCTTTTATCTCTTCTTTGTGTCCATACTTACCACCATCTCGTCTTAAATTCGACCCCTGCAGACATCGGCTCATATCCTTCCTCCACCCTCCGATTTCCTGTAAGCCTATCGTTCAGTCTCTTGCTATCTAGGGCAGCTTGTTTATTTCATATCATTGAGGTCATGTAGTATTTGTCCTTCAATGTCTGGGTTGCTTCACTCAACATAAGGTTCTCAAGATTCATCCATGTTATCACATGTGTTTGTAGTGTGTTTGTTCTTACAGCCGAGTAGTATTCCATTGTGTGTATATACCACATTTTATTGATCCACTCATCTGTTGATGGGCATTTGGGTTGATTCCAACTTTTGGCAATAGTGAACAATGCTGCTATGAACATTGGTGTACATATATCGGTTTGTGTTCTTGTTTTCAGTTCTGCTGGGTATATACCCAGCAGTGGTATTGCTGGGTCATATGGCAAATCTATGGCTAGTTTTTTGAGAAACCACCATACTGTCCTCCAGAATGGTTGGATCCTTCTGTATTCCCACCAGCAGTGGATGAGTGTTCCCCTTCCTTCACATCCTCTCCAGCACTTGTATTCTTCTGTTTTTTTCATAGCTGCCAATCTTATGGGTGTAAGATGGTATCTCATTGTAGTTTTGATTTGCATTTCCCTGATAGCTAGAGATTTGGAACATTTTTTCATGTGCTTTCTTGCCATTTGTATTTCTTCTTCGGAGAAGTGTCTGTTTAAGTCTTTTTCCCATTTTTTAAATGGGTTGTTTATCTTTTTATTTTCAAGATATAGGTGTTCTTTATATATGCAAGTTATATATGCAAGTTTCTTATCAGATATATGGTTGCCAAATATTTTCTCCCACTGTGTGGGCTCCCTTTTTACTTTCTTGACAAACTCCTTTGAGGTGCAGAAGGCTTTAATTTTGAGGAAGTCCCATTTATCTATTAGTTCTTTTGCTGCTCGTGCTTTTGGTGAGATATTCATAAATCCATTTCCTATTACAAGGTCCTGTAGATGTTTCCCTACACTGCTTTCTAAGGTTTTTACGGTCTTGGCTCTTATATTTAGGTCTTTGATCCATCTTGAGTTGATCTTTGTATAAGGTGTGAGATGGTAATCCTCTTTCATTCTTCTACATATGGTTATCCAGTTCTCCAGACACCATTTGTTGAACAGGCCACTCTCTCCCAGTTGAGAGGGTTTGGTGGCTTTATCGAATATTATGTGGTTGTATATGTGAGGTTCTATATCAGAGCTTTCAATTCGATTCCATTGGTCTATGTGTCTCTCCTTATGCCAATACCATGCTGTTTTCACCACCATGGCTTTATAGTATGTTTTGAAGTCAGGTAGTGTGATTCCTCCAATTTCGTTTTTCTTTTTCAGTATGTCTTTGGCTATTCGGGGTCTCTTTCCTTTCCAAATAAATTTCATAGTTAGTTTTTCTAGTTCCTTAAAGAAGGCTGCATTGATTTTTATTGGGATTGCATTGAATGTGTAGATCAGTTTTGGTATGATAGACATCTTAATAATGTTCAGTCATCCTATCCATGAACAAGGAATAGTCTTCCATTTATTTAGGTCTTCTTTGATTTCCTTGAACAATCTTGTATAGTTCTCGGTGTATAAGTTCTTTACCTCTTTAGTTAAATTTATTCCTAAGTATTTGATTTTTTTATTTACTATTGTGAATGGTATTTGTTTCTTGATTTCCTCCTGATCTTGCTCATTATTGGTGTACAGAAATGCTACTGATTTTTGCGCATTGATCTTATAACCTGCGACTTTACTAAACTCATTTATGAGTTCTATAATCTTCGTTGTAGATCTCTCAGGGTTTTCTATGTATAGGATCATGTCATCTGCAAATAATGAAATTTTGACTTCTTCCTTTCCAATTTGAATGCCTTTTATTTCTGGTTCTTGCCTCAGTGCTCGAGCAAGTACTTCTAAGACAATGTTAAATAGGAGCGGAGACAGTGGGCATCCTTGTCTTGTTCCTGAGTTTAGAGGGAAGGAGTCTAGGATTTCTCCATTGTAAACAATATTGTCTTTAGGTTTTTCATATATAATCTTTATCATGTTCAAAAAATTCCCTTGTATTCCAACCTTTTGGAGTGTTTTTATCAAGAAAGGGTGCTGTATTTTGTCAAATGCTTTTTCTGCATCAATAGATATAATCATGTGATTTTTTTCCTTCAATCTGTTTATATGGTGTATTACATTGATTGATTTTCTTATGTTGAACCATCCTTGCATACCTGGGATGAATCCCACTTGGTCGTGGTGTATAATACGTTTAATGTGTTGTTGAATACGATTAGCAAGTATTTTGTTAAGTATTTTTGCGTCTAGGTTCATTAGAGAAATTGGTCTGTAATTTTCCTTTCTTGTGATGTCTTTGTTTGGCTTTGGTACTAGGGTAATGTTGGCATCATAGAAGGAGTTGGGTAACGTTCTTTCTGTTTCGATGTTTTGGAATAGTTTCAGCAGGATTGGTGTCAGTTCTTTCCGGAATGTTTTGTAGAATTCACCTGTGAAGCCATCTGGCCCTGGGCTCTTCTTAGTTGGGAGATTTTTAATAACTGATTCTATCTCTCTGCTTGTGATTGGTTTGTTAAGATCATCAATTTCTTCTTTTGTCAATATGGGCTGTTTATGTGTTTCTAGGAATTTGTCCATTTCCTCTAGATTGTCATTTTTGTTGGAATATAGTTTTTCAAAATATCCTCTTATGATAGTCTTTATTTCTGTGGGGTCAGTGGTGATATCGCCTTTCTCATTTCTTATTTTGTGTATTTGCATCTTCTCTCTTTTTTCTTTGTTAGTGTTGCTAAAGGTTTGTCGATTTTGTTAATCTTCTCAAAAAACCAGCTCTTGGTCTTGTTTATCTGTTCAAGTGCTTTCTTATTTTCTATTTCATTTAGTTCTGCTCTTATCTTTGTTATTTCCTTCCTTCTTCTTCCTGTTGGGTTGCTTTGTTGTTGTTTTTCTAATTCCTTCAAATGTGCAGTTAGTTCTTCAATTTTTGCTCTTTCTTCTTTTTGATATATGAATTTATGGCTATAAACTTCCCTCTCAGTACTGCTTTTGCTGCATCCCATAAATTTTGGTATGTTGTGTTATCATTATCATTTGTTTCAAGGTAGTCATTGATTTCTTTTGAGATTTCCTCTTTGACCCACTGTTTTTCTAAGAGTGTGCTGTTTAATTTCCAAATCGTGGTGTGAAATCTGGGCTTCTGTCCCTTGCAAATCTCCAGCTTGACTCCACTGTGGTCAGAGATAATGTTTTGTATGATTTCAATCTTTCTGAATTCGTTCAGCCTTTCTTTGTGGCCTAGCATATGATCTATCTTGGAGAATGATCCATGTGCGCTTGAGAAAAATGTATATCCTGCTGTGTTTGGGTGTAGCGATCTATATATGTCTATTAGATCGAGCTCCTCTAATATACTATTCAGATGTTTTGTTTCTTTGGTGATTCTCTTTTGAGATGTTCTGTCCAGAGTTGATAGTGGTGTATTAAAATCCCCCACTATAATTGTAGATGTATCTATTCTTTCACTTAGTTTTTCCAGCGTTTGCCTGACGTATTTAAAGGCACCCTTGTTAGGGGCATAGATATTTATGATTGTTCGATCTTCTTGACAGATTTTCCCTTGGACTAAAATGTAGTATCCTTCTTTGTCTCTCACAATTGTTTCACATTTAAAGTCTATTTTGTCTGATATTAATATAGCTACTCCTGCCTTTTTTTGGTTATTGTTAGCTTGTATGATTGTTTTCCAGCCTTTCACTTTCAATCTCCATGCGTCTCTGGGTCTAAGATGTGTCTCTTGTAGACAGCATATGGATGGGTCATATTTCCTTATCCAATGTCCCAGTCTGAATCTTTTGATAGGTGAGTTTAATCCGTTGACATTCAGTGTTATTACTATCAAGGAATTATTTGTGTTAGCCATACTTTGATTGGATTTGTGTTTGTCATATTTTGTTTGTATATTTTTTTTGTCTTTTTTTTTGTTGTTGTTGGTCTTATACTCTCCTCCAACTTTGCCTTTCCTGTTTTTTCCTTTCTTCCTGCAGCACTCCCTTTAGAATTTCTTGAAGGGGAGGTTTCTTGTTGGTATACTCTTTCAGTTTCTGTTGTCTGCGAATATTTTGAACTCTCCATCATATTTGAATGCTAGTTTAGCTGGATAAAGTATTCTTGGTTGGAAATTTCTTTCCTTTAGTACCTTGACTATATCATACCACTGTCTTCTTGCCTCCATGGTTTCAGAAGAGAAATCAGCACTTAATCTAATTGAGCTTCCCTTGTATGTGATGGTTTTCTTTTCTCTTGCTGCTTTTAGGATTTTCTCTTTGTCTTGAGCATTGGATAATTTGACAAGTATATGTCTTGGGGTGGGCCTGTTGGGGTTTATGACTTGTGGAGTGCGCTGTGCTTCTTGGATATGTACATCTGTCTCTTTCAGTATATTTGGGAAGTTTTCAGCCATTATTTCCTGCAACACTCTTTCTGACCCCTTTCCCTTCTCTTCACCTTCTGGAATGCCTATAATAGGTATGTTTGAGCGTTTTGCATTGTCATTCAGGTCCCTAAATCCTAACTGGATTTTTTCTATCTTCTTATTGACCCCTTCTACTATCTGTTTGATTTCTGATGTACTGTCTTCCACATCACGAATTCTCTGCTCTGTCTCTTCTAGTCTGCTGATATTTGCTGCAAGTGTATTTTTGATTTCTTGAACTGTGGTGTTCATTCCCATCATATCTGTTATGTTTTTGCGTATGTCTGCAATTTCCCCTCCAAGTGATGTCTTCATGTTGTTAACCTCTTTCATTACTGCATCAAATTTGTCGGTGATAAATGTTCTGAGATCTTTCATTGCTTGTGCCAAGTTTTGCTCCCCTTCGTGATTATTGGTTTGTTGATTGGATTCAGCCATGTTTTCCTGATTATTGGTTTGGTTTGTAGATTTTTGTTGCTTTCTGGTCATCTCTTTATTTTGACGAATTTAATCAGTTCCTTAGCTTCTTTGTCTGCTCTTGGAGGTTAATTAGTTGTTATTTTTGCATAGGTGTTATATCTTCTCTTTGTCAGATTTTTCTTCTTATTCTAGTTACTTGTTGTTGGTTAAGTTCACTTTAGAGGAAAGTATTAGTGTTGGGGAAAGGCAATTGTGTAAGCAAGGGAAAAGTGTAAAGTTGTATTGGTGATGTATGTTAACAAAGCAAGAATATGAGATCTGGAAGGATGGAGGTTAGATTCATGTAGATTGTATAGAGTTATAGCTGTAGGTAGAGTACCTTTTATGAAGTAGATGACTGAATTTGGGAGGAATATGGTATGAACTACAAAGCTATTGTTTTCATGAGAGAGGGAAAAAGAAAGGAGAGGTAATAGTTTCAAGAGTGGATAATAGACAGAAAACAGAACAAAGGTATTAGAAATTAAGAGTTAGACACTTTGTGGGTCAAAGAACGGGAGGTGGGGGGTGGAATATAGGAGAGACAGTAGATGATAGTGGATATCAAGATGCAGGGGAAGGGGGATAGTGTAGGTAGCCTAAATCAGTTCACACAGAAATGAGGCAGTGGAGGATCGGAAAACCCAGCAAATGTGAGGGGTTCCCTGTAGCACCTATTGTATACCAAGGAGGGAATCCTCTACAGGTAGCTGGGATCTCCGTGTATATTTCACAGACGAATCCTCTCTGTTACCTTCCCTCCAAATTGATGTCCAGACACCTCTGGACCAGCAAAAATCCCGAAACAATCCAGTCCCAAAGAGTCTCCAACGCCGCCCAGCCGATTCCCTGCAGAAGACCCTAACAGGGATGTTCACTCAGCCGCCATCTTGCACCCCTCTGCATGAATTTTTAAGATCACTCCTCTTTCTTCTTTTTTGATGTATGAATTTATGGCTATAAATTTCCCTCTCAGTACTGCTTTTGCTGCATCCCATAAATTTTGGTATGTTGTGTTTTCATTATCATTTGTTTCAAGGTAGTCATTGATTTCTTTTGAGATTTCCTCTTTGACCCACTGTTTTTCTAAGAGTGTGCTGTTTAATTTCCAAATTATGGTGTGAAATCTGGGCCTCTGGCCCTTGCAAATTTCCAGCTTCACTCCACTGTGGTCAGAGATATTATTTTGTATGATTTCCATCTTTTTTAATTCATTGAGCCTTTCTTTGTGGCCTAGCATATGGTCTATCTTGGAGAATGATCCTTGTGCACTTGAGAAAAATGTATATCCTGCTGTGTTTGGGTGTAATGATCTATATATGTCTATTAGATCCAGCTCCTCTAATATACTTTTCAAATATTTTGTTTCATTAGTGATTCTCTTTTGAGATGTTCTGTCCAGTGTTGATAGTGGTGTATTAAAATCCCCCACTATAATTGTAGATGCATCTATTCTTTCACTTAGTTTTTC
This sequence comes from Dasypus novemcinctus, assembly GCF_030445035.2. Classification (NCBI taxonomy): domain Eukaryota; kingdom Metazoa; phylum Chordata; class Mammalia; order Cingulata; family Dasypodidae; genus Dasypus; species Dasypus novemcinctus. The sequence continues at coordinate 844,893 of NW_026688149.1, forward strand.
CAGTGTTTGCCTCATGTATTTAGAGGCGCCCTTGTTAGGAGCATAGATATTTATGATTGTTCAATCTTCTTGACAGATTGTCCCTTTCACTAAAACGTAGTATCCTTCATCTCTCACAATTGTTTCACATTTAAAGTCTATTTTGTCTGATATTAATATAGCTACTCCTGCCTTTTTTTGGTTATTGTTTGCTTGTAAGATTGTTTTCCAACCATTCACTTTCAGCCTCCATGAGTCTCTGGGTCTAAGATGTGTCTCTTGTAGACAGCATATAGATGGGTCATATTTCCTTATCCAATGTCCCAGTCTGAATCTTTTGATAGGTTAGTTTAATCTGTTGACATTAAGTGTTATTACTTTCAAGGAATTATGTTAGCCATATTTTGATTGGACTTGTGTTTGTCATATTTTGTTTGCTTTTTTTCCCCTTCTCTTTTTGTCTTTTTCATTGCTCTTACACTGTCCTCCAACTCTGCCTGTCCTGTTTTTTCCTTTCTTCCTGCAGAACTCCTTCTAGAATTTCTTGAAGAGGTGGTTTCTTGTTGGCATACTCTTTCAGTTTCTGTTTATCTGTGAATATTTTGAACTCTCCATCATTTTTGAATGCCAGTTTAGCTGGATAGAGTATTCTGGGCTGGAAATTTTTTTCTTTTAGTACCTTGACTATATCATACAACTGCCTTCTTGCCTCCACGGTTTCAGATGAGAAATCAGCACTTAATTTTATGGAGCTTCCCTTGTATGTGATGGTTTTCTTTCTCTTGCTGCTTTTAGAATTTTCCCTTTGTCTTGAGTGTTGGATAATTTGACAAGTATATGTCTTGGGGTGGGCCTGTTGCAGTTTATGACAATTGGGGTGCGCTGTGCTTCTTGGATATGTACATCTGTCTCTTTCAGTAGATTTGGGAAGTTTTCAGCCATTATTTCCTGCAACACTCCTTCTGACCCCTTTCCCTTCTCTTCTCCTTCTGGGATGCCTATAATACATATGTTTGAGTGCTTTGTATTGTCATTCAGGTCACTAATTCCTAGCTGGATTTTTAAAATCTTTTTATCAATCAATTCTACTATCTGTTTGATTTCTGATGTACTGTCTTCCACATCACTAATTCTCTGCTCTGCCTCTTCTAGTCTGCTGATATTTGCTGCAAGTGTATTTTTGATTTCTTGAATTATGGTGTTCATTCCCATATCTGTTATCTTTTTGCGTATGTCTGCAATTTCCCCTCCAAATGTTGTCTTCATGTTTTTAACCTCTTCCTTTACTTCTTTAAATTTGTCGGTGATAAATGTTCTGAGATCTTTAATTGCTTGTGCAAAGTTCTGCTCCCCTTCCTCGTTTTTAGTTTGTTCATTGGATTCAGCCATGTTTTCCTGATTACTGGTTTGATCTGTAGATTTTTGTTGCTGTCTGGTCACCATTTTATCTTGACGGGCTTAATCAGTTCCTTAGCGTCTTTGTCTAATCTTAGGGATTAATTAGCTGTTGTCTTTGCATAAGTGTTCTATCTTCTCTTTGTCACTTTGTTCTTCTTGTTCTAATTTCTTATTGCTGGTTGAGTTCACTTTAAAGGAAAGTTTTAGGGCCAGGAAAGGCAATTGTGTAAGAAAGGAAAAAGTGTAAAGTAGTGTTGGTGATAAATGTTAACAGAGCAACAATATGAGATCTGGGAGGATGGATATTAGATTCATTTAAGTTGTGTAGAATTATAGCAGTAGGTAGAGTACCTATAATGAGGTAGTCGACTGAATATGGGAGGAATATGGTATGAATTAAAAGGCTAGTGTTTTCATGAGAGAGGGAAAGAGAAAAGGAAAGAGAAATAGTTTCAAGAGTGGGTAAAAGACAGAAAACAAAACAAAGGTATTAGAAATTAAGAGTTAGACACTTTGGGGAGCAAAGAAAGGGAGGTGTAATATAGGAGAGACAGTAGATGATGGAGGATATCAAGATGTAGGGGAAAGGGGATAGTGCAGGTAGCCAAAATCAATTCACATAGAAATGAGGCAGCGGAGGATGAGGAAACCCAGCAAATGTGAGGTGTTCCCTGCAACACCTATTGTATAATTAAGATAAAATAAAATAAGAAGAAAATGAGGGACAAGGAGAGAGAAAAGAAAAAAAAAGAGAAGAAAGGAAGGAAGAAAAAGGGGGTGGGTAAAGGGAGGGGAACAAGTATGGAGAAGATAAAATGATATAGAACAACAGCAACAACAAAAGAACCCCCCTAAATAACTGAAAAAAAAAGACTTTGGGGATACACTGGGAGAAAAGACTAGGAGATAATGCAATGTTAGCAATCAGGACATTAAAAAAATAAAATAAAAACACAACAAAGCAAAACAAAACAAAAAAGAAAAAATGCAAACGTTGAGGGCTAGGACATTCAAGGACCTCAGATGGACCTCAGGGCGTGATGGATTCAGGGATGGAAAGTCTGAGATATTGAAGACTGAAGAGGTGTGAATCTCTGGGGTGTGGGCCACCAGAGTTTAGGGGACTCAGACCTGGCACCCTCAAATCTGGTTAACAGGGAGCCTGGGAGCACCACAGTGCAACACAGCCTTCAGGGATCCCCACAGCTGTGTGCCAGCCCTATGGGAGAGGTCACTTCTGCAAACTTTAACCTATGTGTCTGAACCCCTCAATTCACTCACTCACTGGGTCTATTCTGTGGCTGTATCACCAATTCAGCTTCAGGACACCTCCCACCCTGTAAGCCCCTGGAATGGCCATGTGGGCGCACCTCTACACTGCAGCCAATTTAATGATGCAGATCAGTAGTGGGGCCCAGGGGTGGGGCTCCAGCTGGAAACGCTGATAACAGAGTCCAAAACTGAAATTCCCACGCTTCAGAAAATATTCCCCTAATCAGCTTCCAGATGTTTCCCACCCTGCAGGCCCTGAAAGTCTCCTGATGATGTCTCTTTATTGTGAAAAATTTTAAGGCTGCTTTAGATCGGCAGCCGGCCTTCGGACGGTGGGGCTCTAGGCAGAAGCGCTATTATTTGTGTCCACAATAAAAAATTCCCTGCTTCACAAAAAAACTCCCGTTTGCCTCCCCAAATCGGTCTGCGAAGGCCTCCTGTCCTATTAACCCCACAACAGCCCGCTCAGGGCTTATGAATTCCCCAGTACTGCAGAGCCTCCAAAAATCGCCACTGCACAGCTGGTGCCATGGCTCCACCCACCCCAGGAGGGAGCATCCCCCACACAGCTCACACCTCTGTGTAATAGAGTCTCAATTATATCTTATTCAAGAGTTTTCTTTGTTACCTTCCCACCAAATCGATGTCCAGACACCTCCTGCCCTGCAAAATCCCAAAACAGCCTAGTCCCAAAGAATTTCCAACACTGCCCAGCCACTTCTTTGCAGGAGAGAATCTCAAGTGTGCTCACTCAGCCACCATCTTGCCCTGCCCCCTTTATGGTTTTTTTTTACTTATATTCCTTAGTTTCCTAGCTCTTATGCAGTTCCTCTTTACCTTTTTTGCATTATTATTACTATTATTCTTCTTATCTCTTTCCTTTCCTATGGGTCTAGCATTTTTTCCCCAAGGGAATAGAGACAACTGGGAGGATATTCTAGAGGACCAAACATCAAAAAAAAAAAAACAAAACCTTTTTTAAAAAGATTTATTTATTTTTATTTCTCTCCCCTCTCCTCTCCCCCATTTGTCTGCTCTCTATGTCCATTCGCTGTGTGTTCTTCTGTGACCTCTTCTATCCTTAGCAGCACCAGGAATCTGTTTCTTTTTTTATTGCATCATCTTGTTGCATCAGCTTTCCATGTGTGCAGCACCATTCTTGGGCAGGCTGCACTTTCTTTCATGCTGGGTGGCTCTCCTTATGGGGTGCACTCCCTCCACGTGATGCTCCTGTACTTAGTGAACATGCCTGCATGGCATGGCACTCCCTGTGTGCATCAGCACTGCACATGGTCCAGATCCACATGGGGCAAGGAGGCCCAGGGTTTGAACAGTGGACCTCCCATGTGGTAGGTGGATACCCTATTCATTGGGCCAAGCCCACTTCCCCCAAAAAACTTTGAGGACTGCCAGGAAAAGGGATGAAGAAGGTAGGTAGAGATGGATACGCCTACAAAAAAAAGCACCCAGAAGGCAGATACCTATCTAAAGGAGGGACTCTGGATATTTATAGAACAGGAAGGTGCCCTGAGTCATCTGGAAGGTACTGGAAAGATAAAGAAGAAAACCAGGAGTTGCTCACCCCTGTGGCTGGAAATCACACATGTACCCCACAATCCCAGCAAGTAGCCACATGGCCCCTGGCTTGCTGCTGCCAAGGGACTGGGAAGGGGTGTTCACTGGGAGGAAGAGGGGTCTGGCAGATGCTGCACAGTGGTTTCTTTGTGGTGAGTTTGGCCAGCTCAGGCCCCTTTGAATCTTGGAAGAGACCCAGACCTGCCTGGGAGAGGGGAGGGGATATCTCCTCAGGCAGGCTGTCACACCCAGATGCCCTCCTGAGGAGATAAAGCCATTAGACTAGAGAGGGGTTGGGCACAACCGCCTCATCAGCAGGACTCTAGCAAGTACAGAAGTCTACAAACACCTGGGGAAGGTGGCACCTAGCTCTCTAAAGACCCATTAACCTAAGGAGACAATTTAGCTCAGTGAGGGAGTCCTGCCTTACATGTATGAGGCCCCTGGTCTAAGGTGTGACCCAACTGGTGATCAGGCATCAGCTTGTAGTTTATGACAAGGAATGTACTGGCACTCTTTTTCATTTAAGTGCTCTTGGACCTGTTATTTCTTTGCTTTAATAAAGTCCCCCTTCTTCATTTTAACTTTTTTAATTTTAATCACTAAAACTGGGTACATCACCTGCCTGCAGAAGGTAGGCTGCAGCGTGAATGATGAACACCAGCAGCCTAAGAAGCTCCTTAGGGGCCTAAAGAGAAGGCTGTCTTTCCTCAGTTGTTTTGTTATTGTTGCTGTTGCTGTTTCACTTCTTTTGTGGTGTTTCCCCTCTCTTTGTCCCCCCAATTTTATATTCTACTGATTTTTTTCTACCTACATAATTCCTTTTCTTTATTTATCTATCTTCTGTTTTCTGTTCTTTTTCATGCACCTTGCCTATTTTGCTTGGTCTTCAATTTTTTTAAAAATTTTATTTCTTTTTCACACTCTGTTTTTTTGTTTTCTTTCCTTATTTTTTTTTACATTTTGCTTTTCTTTTCACCTCTCTACTCATCATTCCAGGCTTTTAATTCATTATTTTTCTCTACTTTTTCTCATTTCATTTTTTTATTCCACTTTTTAAAACTTATTCCACTGTCCTTCTTAAGATTTTTTACTCATGTGGAGTATTTATTTTCCTAGGTCTTGTATGACCCCTATTCTACCTTTTATTATTATTACAGCTATTATTATTTCTTTTCCTCTTCTTATCTCTTTCCTTTCCTCTGGTCATATTTTTTTCAGAACACAGACAAGGAAATACAATAAGGGGAATGAAGTATCAAAGTGAAAACTTACAACATGCAAAAACAATAACAAAATAAAACACTAGAGCAGAAAGAGAAGCTAACCAACTGAATAAACCCATCAAGATAAACAGGTGTTTAGACACCCAAAAAAATTATGACCCATACTAAGAAACAGGAGGACATGGCTCAGTCTAATGAACAAATTGAAAAAAAGGAGGAAATACAGAACATGGAACTAATCAACGATGCTCAAATATCATGAGTCAACTTAACGAAGTGAAGGAAGAGATTGAGGATATTAAAAAGAAATGGGGAAGCAGATTTGGCTCAACAGATACAGCATCTGCCTACCACATGGGATGTCCAAATTTCAAACCCAGGGCCTCCTGACACATGGGATGAGCTGGCCCACATGCAGTGCTGATGTGTACAATGAGTGTCATGCCATGCAGCAGTGTCCCCTGCATAGGGGAGCCCCATGCACAAGGAATGCACCCCATAAGGAGAGTTGCCTAGCACAAAAAAGTGCAGCATGCCCAGGGTGGTGCTCCACACATGGAGAGGTGATGCAGCAAGATGATGCAACAAAAAGACACAGATTGCCAGTGCCACTGACAAGAATACAAGTGGACACAGAAGAACATACAGCAAATGGACACAGAGAGGAGACAGCTCAGGGGAGGGGAGAAAGGGGAGAAAAATAAATAAAAAATAAATCTTAAAAAAAAGACACTGGGAGAACATACTGAAGAAATTGAAAACATACATACATAAAAAGATAATGGATATGATGGTGATTAATGGCACAATGCAGGAAATCAAAAATACACTGTAAGCACAAAACAGCAGATGTGAACAGAGGAAAGAATCAATGATGAGGAAGGCTGTACATCTGAAATCAGATAGCAAAACAGAAGGATGAAAAGACAGTAAAAATCCAGCAGGAACTTAAGGATTTGAATCACAGACACATATGCACTGTAGGAATCTCAGAGAGAAAAGAGAAGGGAAAGGGGACAGAAGGAATGTTGGAGTAAATGATGGCTGAAAACTTCCCAACCCTACTGAGGGAGAGGGATGTATATGTCCAGGAAGTACAGCACAACCCAAAAAGCACAAATCCCAACAGCTCTACCCAAGACATATACTTCTCAAATTGTCCAATGCTCGTGACAAAGAGAGACTACTGAAAGTAATGAGAGAAAAGAGATCCATCACATACAAGGGAAGCTCAAAAAAATTAAGTGCTGATTTCCCATCTGAAACTATACAGGCAAGAAGGCAGTGGTATGACAGAGTTAAGGTGCTAAAAGAAAAAACTTCCTGCCAAAAATTCTCTATCCAGCAAATCTGGCATTCAAAAAATGAAGGAGATTTCAATATATTAACAGATAATGAGATATTAACAGAATTTGTCAATAAGAAACCTGCCATTCAAGAAATACTAAATGGAGGGTAGTGGACTTGGCCCAGTGGATAGGGCATCTGTATACCACATGGGAGGTCCATGGTTCAAACCCCGGGCCTCCTTGACCTGTGTGGAGCTGGCCCATGTGCAGTGCTGATGTGTGCAATGAGTGCTGTGCCACACAGGAGTGCCCCCCACATAAGGGAGCCCCAGGCACAAGGAGTGCACACATAAGGAGAGCCACCCAGCATGAAAGAAAGTGCAGCCTGCACAGGAATGGTGCCGCACACATGGAGAGCAGACACAACAAGATGATGCAACAAAAAGAAACACAGATTCCCATGCCACTGAAACAACAGAAGTGGACAAAGAAGACGATGCAGCAAATAGACACAGAGAACAATGGGGGGTTGGGGGAAAGGGAAGAGAAAGAAAATTAAAAATAAATCTTTAAAAAAATCTTTAAAAAGGGAGTTCTTTTGGATGAAAGGGGATAAAGGAGAGATGTGGAGGAGAGTGTAAGAATAAAAAGATAAGAAGAGAAATAAAAACAATATATGGCATACACAAGTCTAAAATATATGGCTAATATAAGTAATTCCCTGACAGTAATAACATTGAATGTTAAAGGCTTAAACTCTTCAGTCAAGACACACAGATTGGCAGAATGGATAAGAAAATATGAACCATCCATATGCTGCCTACAATAAACTCATCAAGGACCCAGGGGTGCAAGGAGACAGAAAGTGAATGGATGGAAAACAAATTTACATGCAAACAATAATCAGAAGCAGGTGAGAGTAGCTATACTAAAACCACAGAAAATCCACTTTAAATGCAAAAATATTATGAGACAAAAAAAAAGACACTATATATTAAAAAAAGAAGAAATCTACTGAGAAGAAAGAAAAATCATAAATATTTATGCACCAAACAAGGGAATCTCAAAATACATGAGAAAAACAAGGGAAGTAACTAAGTGGGGATATACATGCCTCTACAATTACTCTGGGGAACTTTAATACACCATTATCACCATTAGGCAGAATATCTCAATGAGAATCAATAAAGTAGCAAAGACCTTAAATAATACATTAGATGATCTGGACCTAATTGACATACACATAACATTACACTAAAATACTGTGCAATATACAATCTTTCTAAGAGCACATGGATCATTCTCCAGGATAGACCATAGGCTAGGTCACAGAATAGCTCTCAATGAATTTGGAAAGATTGAAATTACACAAAGTAACTTATCTGACCACAAAGGACTGAAACTGGGAATCAGCAAGGGGCAGAGAAGCAGATTAGGCACAAAGACATAGAAGTTAAACAATATACTCTTAGACAATCAGTGGGTCAAAGTGAAATTTGCAAAGAAATCAGTAACTACCTTGAAATGAATTAAAAAATAACACAACATAGCATAACCTATGGGATGCAGCAAAGCTGTACTGAGAGGAAAATTCACAGCCATAAATGCTGATATTAAAAAGAAGAAAGTGCTAAAATCAAAGAACTGCACACCTGGAGGAACAAGGAAAAGAACAACAAGCTAACCCCAAAGGAAGTACAATGGAGGAAATAACAAAGATTAGTGCAGAACTAAATGAAATTGAAAATTAGAAAGGACTGGAAAAAATAAAACCAAAAGCTGGTTCTTAGAGATCAATAAAATTGACAAACCCTTAGCTACACTAACAAAGAAAAAAAAAGGAAGATGCAAATACATAAAATAAGAAATGAGGGAAGGGAAATCATCACTGACCCCACAGAAATAAAGTGTATCATAAGAGGATACCTTGAAAAATTATATGCCAAAAAGAATAATTTAGATGAAATGGGCAAATTCCTAGAAATACACAAGTAGCCTACACTGGTGAAAGAAGAAAAATGAACTCAATTAGACCAATCACAGGTAAAGAGATAGAATCAGCCATCAAAATCCTCCCAACTAAGAAGAGCCCAGGAGCAGAGAGTTTCACATATGAATTCTACCAAACATTCCAGAAAGAACTAACACCAATCCTGCTTAAACACTTCCAAAAAATTGAAGTAGAAGGAACATCACCTACCTCAGTCTAGGATGCCAACGCTACCCTAATACCAAACCCAAAAATGCTACAAGAAAGGAAAATTACAGATCAGTCTCTAATGAACCAGACACTAAAGTCCTCAACAAAATACTTGCTAATCATATTGAACAACACATCAAGCAAATTACACACCATGACTAAATGGGTTTCATCCTGGGTATGCAAGGAGCATTATACATAAGAAAATCAATCAATAAAATACACCACCTAAAGAGATCAAAGGAAAAAAAAACCACACAATCATCTCTACAGATGCAGGAAAAAGCATTTGACAAAACACAACCTTTCCTGATTAAAACACTCCAAAAGATAGGAATAGAAGGAAACTTCCTCAACATAATATAAGGTATTTATGAAAAACCCACAGCTAAATCATAGACAATCGTGAACTCCTAAAAGGTTTCCATCTAAGATTGGATACAAGAGAAGGATGTCCCCTGTCACTGCTCTTATTTAACATTGTGTTATAAGTACTTGCATGAGCACTGAGGCCAGAAAAAGATTTAAAAGGCATCAAAATTGGAAGGGAAGAAGTAAAAAGGGGCGACGGACTTGGCCCAGTGGTTAGGGCATCCATCTACCACATAGGAGGTCAAACCCCGGTTCTCCTTGACCCATGTGGAGCTGACCCATGCATAGTGCTGATATGCGCAAGGAGTGCCGTGCCATACAGGGTTGTTCCCGCATAACGGAGCCCCATGCGCAAGGAATCCCCCCCCCTAAGGAGAGCCTCCTAGCACGAAAGAAGTGCAGCCTGCCCAGGAATGGTGCCACTCACACGGAGAGCTGACACAACAAGATGACACAACAAAAAGAAACACAGATTCCCATGCCACTGACAACAACAGAAGCGGACAAAGAAGATGATGCAGCAAATAGACACAGAACAGACAACTGGGGTTTGGGGGGAAGGGGAGAGGAATAAATAAATAAATAAATAAATCTTTTTTTAAAAAAAGTAAAAGTTTCACTATGAAAAAAAAAGTTTCACTATATACAGATGACATGATCCTATACATAGAAAGCTCTCAGAAACAAAGCTTTTAGAACTTATAAATGAGTTCAGTAATGTCAAAGGTTATAAAAACAATGCAAAACATAAGTAGCATTCCTCTACACCAATAATGAGCAATCTGATGAGGAAATCAAGAAAAAAAAATACCATTTACAATAGAAACTTTAAAAAATCAAATATCTAGGAATAATTTAACTAAAGAAGTACATTACTTATACACAGACAACTACAAAGAATTGTTAAAGAAAATCAAAGAAGACTTAAATAAATGGAAGAATATTCCCTGCTCACGGATAAGAAGACTAAATATCATTGAGATGTCTGTCCTACCCGAACTAATCTACAGATTTAATGCAATCCCAATAAAAATCAACACAGAATTTTTTAATGAATTGGAAAGACTTACTATGAAATTTATTTAGAAGGGCAAGAGTCCCTGAATATTCAAAGACATATTGACAAAGTAAAATGAAATTGGAGGAATCACACTACCTGACTTTAAAGCATACTACAAAGCTACAGTGGTCAAAACTGCAAGGCACTGGCACAAGAACAGACTTAATAACTAATGGAACTGAACTGAGAGTTCTGATATAGATCATGGCATATACAGTCATTTGCTCCTCAGCAAAGCCACCAAGCCCACTCAACTGGGAGAAAATGGTCTCTTCAACAAATGGTGCTTGGGCATTGGATATGAATATCCAAAAGAATATCCATCTCACACCTTACACAAAAACTAACTAAAGATGGATCAAAGATCTAATTATAAGAGCCAAGACTATAAAGATCTTGGAAAGTAAGTACAGAAGCTTCCATAAGACCTTGTAATATGAAATGTATTCATGAACTTCAAACCCAAAGCATGAGAAGCAAAAGAAAAAATAGATAAATGGGACCTCCTCAAAATTAAAACCATTTGCACTGGAAAGGAGTTTGTGATGAAAGTGAAAAGACAACCTCAACAAAATGGCAGAAGTATTTGGTAAGCAAATATCTGATAGGAGCCTAATATCCAGCATATGTAAAGAAATCCTATATCTCAAAAATAAAAAGACAAACAACCCATTTTAAAAATGGACAAGTGATTTGAACAGACACTTCCCCAAAGAAGCAATACAAAAGGCTAAAAAGCATATGAAAAGATACTCAACATCACTAGCTATTAGGGAAATGCTAATCAAAACTACAAGATACCATCTTACTTCCATCAGACTGGTGGACATTAAAGAAATCAGAGGACTAAGGTGTTGGAGAGGATGCAGAGTAATGGACACCCTTATCTACTGCTGGTGGGAAGGTAGAATGGCCCAGCCATTGTGGATGACAGTTTGGGATTTCCTCAAAAAACTAACTGTAGTTCTGTCATAAGACCCATCAATTACACTGCTGGGTATATATCCAGAAGAACTGAAAATAAAAGACAAGAACTGATTATGCACAACAATGTTCATAGCAGCTTTATTCACTATTGCCAAAACTGGAATCAACCCAAATGCCTATTAAGAGATGAATGGATAATCAAAATGTAGTCTATACATACAATGGAATATTATTCAACTGTAAGAAGGAATACAGTACAACATGTGGGATAACATGAATGAATCTGAAGGGTCTTATGTTGAATGAAACAAGCCAGGCATTGAAGGACAAATACTACATGACCTCTTTGATAAGAATTAAGTTAAGTGAGCCAACTCAGGGAGCTAGAGTCTGGAAGATAGGTTTACAGGAAACAGAAAGGGAGAAAAAGATTGTGACCCAATGCCCATAGGGGTGAAATCTATGATAAGGTATGAGTAGTTGTGCAGTAAAGGGATATGACAGGGGTGTAGGGATACTATTGGGTTGGGTGATGCAAGCTTGACAGGGAGCTAGGGTAGGGAGGATGGGTTGGATGGCCCATGGAAATGGGGGAAGGGTTGGGGAAGGTAGCAGGTGAACACTGGGGATTGGCAGGTATGTGGTTGAAACTACAATGCTGAGAAAATTGTTTTGGCAATATGACAAGGAAGGGCTACTGGTTTAGGGTGCTGGATGGAGGTACATTTGGGACAGGGCACACCTAGGGCAGTCTTCTAGAGAAGGTGCAAGTGATGACTTTGTCATAGTGTGTTGGATCAGTGGAGGGAGACCCACATAATGAGTGGAAAGGAGTTAAACTCCCATACAGGGGAGTCTTGATATGTTCTCAAACACAGGGGAGGGTGTCTCTGGAGAATATGGGTGGTTCCTAATAGGGGAGGACAGACTACTGCATCAAGCCATCAGCATTGTTGCAAGAATTACAAATCCTGTCCTTCAAGGAGTGAAGCGTTATGGGCACAGTGGGTCCTGATGGGAGGGAGAGGGAGGAAAGGGATCAATGGAAGAGCAGGTATTTAGGGGGCAAATGAAGTGTTCTGTATGATCTTGCAATGATGGATACAGGCCATGTTAAATTTCATCAAAAATGCATAAAGGTATATGGTCTCAAATGTAAACCATAATAGAAAGAACTGACATAGTTTGCAGCTATGTTTTAATATTTGTACATCAGTTGCAACAAATGTACCATCCACATATAAAAAAGGTTCTTAAAAAGCAAAGGGGGAAAAGGGGGGGGGATGTTGGGTATATGGGAGTCCCTTATATTCTGTATGACTTTACTGTGACCTAAAACTTCTTTGAAGACAAAATGAAAAAGGTAAAATACTGGGGAAGTAATGGAAGAAAATGCAATTGTACATATAGGATAACATATGTTAGAGTGATGAAAGGCAAAACTTAATTTTTTAACTATTTTTCATTTTTTAAATACCCCTTTTTTAATCTTATTGTAGTTTTAGTTTTCTTAAATTATTGTGTATTTTATTTCTGATGTTTAAATCTTTCGTTATTATTTCATTTTCCTATTAAGCGAATTTGAAAATATTCTTGGCTTCATTTTTGAAGAAGTTTTAGATCACAAAAGGGTTACAACTATGGTAGGGGAGGACCATTGATGTGGGTGTCTGTGATGGGGGATACATGGGAGGAAGTTCACCTGGGGATATATACAAGGTATATAAATACATTCAAATGTTCATGGGACATTGCCACAGTGGATAGAGATTCACACAATAACTGAAAGAATATTGAAGTCCTATCCTTGGGAGCTCTGCCACATTCTCTAATGCTACAGCAACAATCCCCCAAGGAGCAAGGACTAGTGAAAAAGGATGGTCCATTGATATACTCTTGAGATTGATGACTATGCTTATGCACTTTTTGCTCTTAAATTTGTAACTTAGCCTAGTGATGTAGGAAACCTAAGAGTTATTTCCTGAGAGCCTCCATGTTACTCAAATGTGGCCTCTCCCTAAGCCAAACTCAGCATATAAATGCATTACCTTCTCCCCCAATATGGGACATGACTCCCAGGAATGAGACTCCCTGACACTGAGGGATTACTACCAAGCACCAGCTGATGATGCAACTAGAAAAGGACACAGAACTAAAGGGGGAGGGGGAAGGTAAAGATATGTGAGTTTATATGGCTAAGAGGCTTCAAAGTAAGCCAGGAGGCCATCAGAGATTTACACTTAAAATGTCTCCGCAGGAAGTCATAGACTGCCAAAGCAGATGCTACCACACATAGTGGGACACTTGAGGGATCTAGAGATTCCCAGCTCCTATGTTCAGGGCAGATAGCTCCAGAGATTGATGTCTGGCCACTGGGTTTTCCTTTGGAGTTTGTGCTCCTGAGTGTGACAGAGTTGGTCAAATGTGACTTCTCTACACATGCCTCTTCTATCTCTTTTATTTGAACCTATAGTTGATGCTGGAATTGGTAGGTGTACATCCAAAAGACTTGAATCTCTGGATGGTTCATATGTCAGCTGGGCCCTGAGACTCAGTGGAGATGTAACACCTACTCTCCAGTCCATTGGCCTCACCCAGGACAACTAACAAGGAGGTGAGGATGGACAACCACCATACCAAGGAACTGAGAAGGTCAACAACTGCAGGCAAGAAAGTCTCATCTTTTAGCCAAATAAGATCAAAGTCACCTCTCAGGTAGAGTAGGCATCACTATTCCAGAACCCTCAGGATTGGGGAATAAAATATAGATTAGTGTGGACTTACTGGTGTTCTACTATAGACTTACTGTGGTTCTATCAATGGAAAAACTATTTATCAATGTGGAGACAATGGCCACTGGTGGTACTGAAGTCAGGGAGAGGGAAAAAGAGGTATAATATGGGGGCATTTTCAAGACTTGGAATACACCTGAATGACATTGCAATGACAGATACAGGCTGAAGCAGTTTGATATTATGGATGAATTCCAAAAAGAAATATTGGATTATGTATGTAAACTGATCTTTTTTGGGGGGGCATATTAAATTATGTTGGATTCATAGGTTTACTTGATTAGGTAATTATGTTAATCACTTGTGCCAGAAGGGCATTGAGTGATTTGGTGAGCAGGGACACACAGATAAAAGGCAAAGCAAAGGATAGCGTTAAGGGTTCCTAACGTTGTAGTTTTGATGTTGGAGTTTGATGCTGAAGCTGGAGCCCTGGGAAGCAAGGAACCCTGAACCCAGAGAGAAGCAATACCTTGGAAGGGAAGAAACACAGGAAGCCTGAACCCTTGCAGATGTCAGCAGCCATCTTGATCCAACACATGAAAATAGACTTTGGTGAGGGAAGTAACTTATGCTTTATGGTCTGCTATCTGTAAGCTCCTACCCCAAATAAATACCCTTTGTTAAAAAACAACCAATTTCTGGTATTTTACATCAGTACCCCTTTGCCTGATTAATATGCAGGCCATTATATATTCTGCCAAAACCTACAGAATTGAGTGCGAGAGAGTGCAGACTACAATGTAAACTATAATCCATGCTTAGTTGCAATGCTTAAAATCTGTTCATCAATTGTAATGAATGCAGCACAGTAGTGCAAGAAGTTGGTGATGTTGGGAACAGTGGGAGGTGTAGGGAGTAGGGCATATGGGAATCTCTCATATTTTTTAATGTAACATTTTATGTAATCTAAGGATCTTTGAAAAATTAATTTAAAAAGGACACAAAGGCCTCTGAGCTGACTACAAAGGGGTATCCAGGGATCTACCATCCCTGGAAAGGGGAGAGAAAGGGGCACTGCCTAAGGCTAACAGCTTCTGACCCACAGTTCTGGTCTGCTGTGTCCCATCAGCCCTTCCAGGATGAGTGGGACCACACTGTTGTCTACCTTGGGACACTAAACAGGACTGGAGAAATCTAACATTCTCAATCTCCCTCTCTTACAGCTGGCACTGATTGTTGAGGATGTACCTTCCCAGAAAACAGGGAAGAGAGGGACAAGATCTAAGGCTGACTCGGGTTTTGACCCACAAATTTGGTTTGTTGTGTCCCATGGGCCTTCCAGGCCAGGGAGGCCTTGCCATTGTTTGCCTTAGAAGGCTGCAAGGGAGTAAAGAAATCTGACCCTCTCAATCCCCTCAATGAACAGAGACTGATTGTTGAAGATGCAGAAGGGAGTGGAATTATTTCTTACCCAGAAAATGGGAGGGGGCTGCCAGAGAAGGCTACATACTTTTTAAAAGAAAGTTCAAATTACAAGGCTCTTAGGCTCCAGGCAGGACCCTTTCAGATTGATCCAGGCTGCATTACAGCAAAAACACTCTAAACATGCATTGAACTGAGAGTACTGCCAAAGAGTGCCATCTGCTGGCAGAACTAGGTAGTCCATATGAGAAAATAAAAAATAAATGAGGCATTTTCTGACCTTTATAGCTTTCCTCCCAAGGCCCTAGGAAGTAGGTCTGCAACCCATTACTGGGTGCAGAGCACACCTTTGAGCAACTAACAGGGACAAACCTAATGATCCAGGTTGAATCAAGAATAAAGAGCAACAGTAACACACAGCCTCCTGCCACTAAATCCCAACAAAAGACAAAGAAATTGAGCATCTGAGTAAACTACATACTAATCAGATGCCTAGAATCAGCAAAAATTTATGAGCCAGAAGAAGAAAATGGAAGACATAGCCCAAGAAAAGGAATACATCTCAAAGTCCCAGAAGAGATGCAGGATTTGAGAGAACTAATTAACGAGATGCGTACCAATTTCCAAAATTAAATTCATGAGTTGAAAGACAATACAGCTAAAGGGATGAATGACATCAAGAAGATGTAGAGCAAGCAAAAAGCAGAATTTGAAATGTGGAACAGAAAAGCAACAGAGCTCATGGGAATGAAAGACACAATAGGTGACATCAAAAACACATGAAAGGTCTACAACAATTTCAGGCAGACTTGAAAGGACAAAAGAAATTATAAGTGATACTGAAGATAGAACAGCTGAAATTGAAGAGAGAAAAGAACAGAGGGAGGGAAAAAATGGGAAAAAAATTGAGCAGAGGCTCAGGGAGATGAATGACAACAGAAAACACAACAACATACATGTCATGGGAGTTCCAGAAGGAGAAGAGACGGGAAAAGGGTTAGAAAGAGTATTTAAGGGAATAGTTAAAATTTCCCAACACTCAAAAAAGGAATGACCCTGCATGTCTAAGAAGCACACCTTATCCTAATTGGAATAAATCCAAATAGACACACTCCAAAAGATATATTATTCAGAATGTCAAATGTCAAAGATAAAGAGAAAATTCTGAGAGCAGTAAGGGAAGCAAATCATCACATACAAGGGATGCCCAGTAATAGTGCGGATTTCTCATCAGAAACCATGGAGGTGAGAAGACAGTGGTATGATACAATTAGGAGACTGAAAGAGAAAAACTGCCAGCCAAGAATTCTGCACCCAGCAAAACTGTCCTCCAAATATGAAGGTGAGCATGAAATATCCACAAACAGAAAATAAGAGTTTGTAAAAAAGAATCCAAATTGCAGGAAGTAATAAGGAAGCCATAGAGCCTGAAAGAAAATGAGGAGAAAGGCCTGGAGGAGAGTAGAGAAAAAAGAAGAGCAGAATGGATAACCAAGAGAAAAAAGACCAAAATATGACATGACACATGAAAACCAAAGAATAAAATGTAGGAAGTAAACAATGCATTTACAGTCCTATCATTGATTGTTAATGGCTTAAACACACCAAACAAAAGATATAGATTGGCAGGATGGATAATAAACACATGAGCCATCCATATGCTGCTTACAAGAGACCCACCTTTGACTCACGGATACAAACCAGCTATAAGTAAAAAGTTGGAAAAAGATACTCCATGCAAATAGTAACCAAAAAAGAGTAGGAACAACTATACTATTATTGGACAAAACAGACTTGAAGTGAAAAAAAGTTATGAGTCACAGAAGGCAATTATATATTAATTAAAAGAACAACCCTCCAGGAAGATATATTTATGCACCTAACAAGGGTGCCCCAAAATACATAAGACAAACTCTGTCAAATCTGAAGGGAGAAACAGGCATCTGTACAATAATCACTGGAGACTCTAATACACCACTCACATTATGAGACAGAACAACTGGACAGAAGATCAACAAGGAAACAGAGAACTTAAAGAACAATAAATGAGTTAGACCTAACAGACAGAATGCTGCATCTAAACACAGCATGTTATACATTCTTCCCATGTGCCCATGGATCCTTCACCAGGATACACCACATGTAAGGCACACTGCAGGTCTCAATACATATGAAAAGATTGAAATTATACAAAGCACCTTCTTAGATCATAATGGAATGAAATTGGAAATCAAGAATAGACAGGAAAAAGGTAACTTTGCAACTGTGTGGAGTCTAAACAACACACTCTTAAATGATCAGTAGATCAAAGAAGAAATTGCAAGTGAAATCAGTAAATGTATAGACAAATGAAAATGAGAACACAAATTACCAAAACTTAAGGGATACAGCAAAGCCAGTCTTGAGAGGGAAATTTATAGGCCTAAACACCTATATTAAAAAAAGAAGAAAGAGCTAAACTCAAAGACTTAACTGAACACCTAGAGAAACTGGAAAAAGAACAGCAACCCAATCCTCAAAGCAAGCAGAAGGAAAGAAATAACAAAGATTAGAGCAGAAATAAATGAAATTGAGAACAACAACAACAAAAAAAAAAACAGGTAAAATCAAAACCAAAAGCTGGTCCTTTGAGAAGATCAGTAAAATTGACTAATCGCTAGCAAGATTAACAAAGGAGAAAAATAGGCAAATAAATACAATCAGAAATGAAAGGAGGGAAGTAATGACTGACCCCACAGAAATAAAAAGAATCAAAAGACGATATTATGAGAAACTGTATGCCAACAATGACAACCTAGAAATGGGAAAATTCCTAGAAAGGCACAACCAACCTACATTGACACTACAAGAAATACAAGAATTAACAAACCAACCACATTTAAAGAGACTGAATCCATCATCAAACACCCCCAAACAAGGAAAAGCTCAGGACCAGATGACTTCAGAGATCAATTCGACCAAACATTTCAAAAAGAATTAACAATCCTGTTTAAACTCTTCCAACATGATGAAGAGGAGGGAAAATTACCCCACTCTTTTTATGAAGCCAACATCACCCTAACACCAAAGCCAGATAAAGACACTACACAGAAAGAAAAGTACAGACCAATCTCTTCACTGAACACAGAGATGCAAAAATTCTCAACAAAATATTGACAAATTGAATCCAGCAGCATTATTTAATACTTACACATCACAACCAAGGGGGATTTGTTCCTGGTTGCAAGGCTAGCTCAACATAAAAAAAAACCATCAACATAATACACCACATTAAAAAAAAATTGAAGGGAAAAAACACATGATGATCACAATAGACACAGAAAAGGCATTTGACAGAATCCAGCATTCTTTCTTGGTAAAAAACACTTCAAAAGGTATGAATAGAAGGAAGATGCCACAATATGATAAAAGGCATATATGAGAAACCCACAGCCAACATTGTACTCAGTGGGGAAAGGTTGAAAGCTTTCCACCTAAGATCAGGAACAAGACAAGGATGCCCCCGATCACCACTGCTATTCAACATTGTACTACAGGTTCTAGCTAGAGCAATTAGAGAAGAAAAAAATTAAAGGCATCCAAATAGGAAAAGGGGACATAAAACTTGCACTATCAGCAGATGACATGATCCTATATTTAGAAAATTCTGAAATGTCTACAATGAAGCTACTTGAGATAAGAAATGAGTCCAGCAAAGTGGCAGAATACAAGATCCACATGCAGAAATCAGTGTTCTTGTACAGTAGTACTGCACAATCTGAGGAGAAATCAGGGGAAAATTCCATTTACAACAGCAAAAAAAAGATTCAAAATGTAGACATCAACTTAGTCAAAGAATTATAGGACCTAGATGCAGAAAACTACAAAACAGTGGTAAAAGAAATTTAAAATGACCTAAACAAATGGAATGACACTTCATGTTCATGTACTCTAAGACTAAATATCATGAAGATGTCAATCCAACCTAAACTCAATGTAATATCAATCAAAATTCCAACAGCCTACTAGAAAGAAATACAAAAGGCAATTACCAAATTCATTTGGAAGGGAAAATGCACCCAAGTAACCAAAAGCATTCTAAAAAAGAAGAGCAACATGGGAGGAATTTTACTGCTAGACCTTGAAACATATTACAAAGCTACAGTGGTCAAAACAGCATGGCACTGGCATAAAGAAATACTCATCGATCAGTATAATAGAATTTAGAGTCCAGAAATAAACTCTCACCTCCATGGTCAACTAGTTTTTCAGACACCTACCAAGTCCATGTTAATGGGGAAAAAGTCCCTTCAATAAATGGTGCTGGGAGACCTGGATATCTATAACCAAAAGAATGGAATGAAACCCCTATCTTACATCACATACAAGAATCAACTCAAAATGGATCAGAGACCTAGATATAAAAGGACCATAAAACTGCTTGAAGAAAATGTAGGGTAACATCTTAAAGACCTTGTGCTACATGGTGGCTTCTTGGACCTTACACCCAAAGCACACGAAACAAAAGAAAAAATAGATAAATGGGATCTCCTCAAAATTAAACATGTGTACACCTCACAGGACTTTGTCAAAAGGGTGAAAAGGTAGCTGCCTCAGTGGAAGGAGATACCTGGAAATCACATGTCCAATAAGGGATTAATATCCATGATATGTAAAGAGATGTTACAACTCAAAAATAAAAAAAGACTCAATTAAAAAATGGGCAAAAGACATGAATAGACATTTGTCCAAAGAAGAAATACAAATGGCAAGAAAACACGTGAAAAAAATGTTCAATATGAATAATGATTAGGGAAATGCAAATCATAACTAAGAGATATCTTTTCACACCTATCAGAATGGCCACAATTAAAAAGTCAGAGAACTACAAATGTTGGAGAGGATATGGAGAGATAGGAACTCTTACTCACAATTGGTGGGAATGCAGAATAGTACAGCCACTGTGGAGGACTGTTGGGCAGTTCCTAAAGAAGTTGAATATAGGGAAGTGGACTTGGCCCAGTGGTTAGGGCATCCAACTACCACATGGGAGGTCTGTGGTTCAAACCCCGGGCCTCCTCGACCCATATGAAGCTGGCCCACATGCAGTGCTGATGTGCACAAGGAGTGCTGTGCCACGCAGGGGTGTCCCCCCCATAGGGGAGCCCCACGTGCAAGGAGTGTGCCCCGGAAGGAGAGCTGCCCAGTGCAAAAGAAAGTGCAGCCTGCATAAGAATGGTGCTGCACACATGGAGAGCTGACACAACAAGATGATGCAACAAAAAGAAACACAGATTCCCATGCCACTGACAACAACAGAAGCAGACAAAGAAGAAGACACAGCAAATAGACACAGAGAGCAGACAACTGGGGCAGGGTGGGGATGAGGGGAGAGAAATAAATAAATAAATAAATCTTTTAAAAAAAACAAGTTGAATATAGATTTGCCAGTGACTCAGCACTATCACTATTGGGTCTACACTCAGAATTGAAAGCAGTGATACAAATACACATCTGCACACTCATGTTCATAGCAGTGCTAGTCACAATGTCAAAAGCTGGAAAGAACCCAGGTGTCCATCAACTGACAAATGGATAAACAAACAGTGGTATATTCCCACAATGGAATATTATGCAGTACTTAAGAAGAAATGGGCAAGCGGATTTGGCCAGACAGATAGGGCATCTGCCTACCACATGGGAGATCCAAGGTTCAAACCCAGGGCCTCCTGATCCATGTGATGAGCTGGCCCACGCACAGTGCTGATTGTCCCAAGGAGTGCTGTGGCACACAGGGGTGTCCCCCGCATACGGGAGCCCCACATGCAAGGAGTGCGCCCTGTATGGAGAGCCGCCCAGCACGAAAGAAAGTGCAGCCTGCCCAGGAGTGGTGCCACACACAGAGAGCTGACAGAACAAGATGATGCAACAAAATTGAGGCACAGATTCCGAATGTCACTGACAAGAGTACCAGTGGACACAAGAAGAACATACAGCAAATGGACACAGAGAGCAGACAACTGGGAGTGGGGTGGGGAAGGGAAGAGTAATAAATAAAAAATAAATCTTAAAAGAAAAGAAAGTCCTAAAACATTTGACAACATCAATGAACCTGGAGGACATTATGTTGAGTGAGGCAAACCAGACACAAAAGGACATATACAATAAATAGAGGATCGCTATGAACTAAATATATTGTATAACATATTGTAGGATTCCATTTACATAAAATGTAAATGTAAATCAATTTATAGAGGGGAAATAAAAGTATCTGTGCAAGAATAGCCAAAAGGGGAAGCTGTGAACAGTAGGGGATGCACAGATGGAGAAGTGATGGATTTACTTTTTAAATTATTATTCAAATTAAGAAAATGCTCTAGTAATGATGGAGGTGATGAATGCACAACTATGTGATGCTGCCAAATACCACTGATTGTGCGGTGAACGGTATGCTTTGTTGATACGTATCGATAAAAATGATTTGTTAAACAAATGACAAACAGCACTTAAAAATGGGAAACTATGTAAATAACACTTTCATCAGAGAAGAAACATTCAATTCTTTTCATCACTAGGGAAATACAAATTAAAATCTGCTATGACTTATCATATAGACAGTAAAATGGCTAAAATCAAGAAAGATAATACCAACTGTTTAAGAAGATGTGGAAAACCTGGAGCCCTCATACATTTCTAGTGAGAATGCCAAAAGGTGCTACCACTTTGGGAAACATTTCGTCAGTTTCTTAAAAATATAAACTTACATCATTGTTGCTAGTTCCACTCCGAGATATCTATCCAAGACAAATTGCTGTACCATGATTCCCACAGCAAGTTCATGGCCGCCAAAACTGGGGAAAAAATACAAATGCCTATCAACTGGGGCTTGGATAAGAGAAGGTGGTACATCGTAAATAGCTCTGCAGCTCTAACTAGGTAATTTCATTCAACTAACTTTCACAGATAAACAAGTTATCCGCGTCTGGAAAAATGCCAAAGACTGAAGCAGGCCCGGAGCCCCCCGCCGCCCACGGGCTCCCGCAAAGGCGGCCCCCAACCGCACAGAGAGGGCAGGACCCGCGGGGGCGCCGCGCACAACCGTCCAGCGAGCGGTAGCTTCGGCGGCCGCGCGTCCAGGCGCTCCCGCAGCGCAGCGCAGCGCGGGGACGGCCGCTCGCCCGCTTTTTTGCGCTGCCGGCGGCCCCCGCAGCCCCGCGCCCCAGCCCGCCCCGCCGCCGCCAGGTGGGGTCCGCACACGTACCGCGCTCCGAGCCGGGGGCAGGCGGGCGTCTGAGAAGGGGCAGTGCGCTCCGCCCGAGGGTTCCGGGCTGGCGCTCGCTGCCCCGCGCGGAGCCTCTGCCCATCCCGAGCACCAGGACACCGCCGGGACCCAACACCCGAGGTCCGAAAGGTGCAGCGGCCGCGCCGCGTGCTGGGCGGGGCCTCAGGGGCGGGGCTGAGCGGTGGGGAAAGCGGCTGCGCGGCCAGCAGCGGGGCTGAGCGCCCGCCACGCCCTTGCCAGGAGCCCCATGCCCGCCGCGGCCCCAAGCGGGCCCGCGCACTTAAGGCTCCTGCGCGCTCCCGTCCCACTAGACTTCGGGGCCCCTACCTGCGTCCTCCAGGAGGAGGGTCTCCCCACCCCCGAGATCCGGCCAGCGCCCGGCATCCACGTGGATCCCCCTGGCCAGGAATGGGGACGGCTCCCGGGAGGAGCTGCCAGCCCCCTCTGTTGTGAGATAAACATTCTTCTACATCACAGAAGACTGAAGCTCAGGGTGCCGCGCAATAAAGGGCAGCAGGAGGTGCGCTGGGTGGGGGGCAGCGGGGAGTCTCATTGTAAACAGAAGGTTACTGCCTCCTTTTCAGCTAACAGGTCATGATTCTAGGACCCAAGATGATAAAAATAGTTAAAATGGACAGAATTATTGTAGTTTCCTAAGGTACACATGATTTTAAAGTGGAAAATCTTCAAGGGAAATTAAGACCTTTATAAGTGAATTATAAGTGAATCAACACTTGGAATATTTTGGAGCAATACTTGGGACAAACTATCAGTAATTCATCTTTTAGGACTTGTGTAATCACTCCAAACAGATTATTCCTGTAATGTCAAAAAACTATCATATAAATGGAAACTTAAATTTTTTTTAAAAATTTAATTGCCTTTTTTAAAGCTACCTTGAGCACAAAAAAAGTTACATTAAAAAATATGAGGTTCCTACCCCCCACCCCCCACTATACTATGCAAATAAAGAGAGACAGAACAAGGATTAATGGCTGGCAGGGGTTGAGGGGAGTGGGGAAGGTGGAGTAACTCCTTTTGGGTCTATGAGCGTTCCTTCAGAGTGGATAAAAATGTTCTGAAATTAGATAAATTTGATGCACAACATAGTGAATGTACTAAATGCCACAGAATGTACTGTTAAAATTGTTGATTTTATGTTATGTCGCTTTCACCTAACAAAAAAATACAGATAATGTGAAGTGGAGGAAAAAGAAACTCTCATAATTATAATGCTCTTATAGTGCTTGAAAGGAACTCTTTCTTTCTACTATATCTCTCACCTGCACAGTTCTGAGTTGTCACCTGCTGATGGTAGAGTTCCATGCCATCCAAAAGGACCAGGTGTGCCTACATTGCAAAGGAGCCACAAAAATACTGACTGGTTCCTCTTCAAGGAATAGGTTTCTCTAGTTCTAAAAATGGCTAAAAGCTAGGGTATTAAGTTAAACAAGTATTATCAACACAGACATACTCAAGATGAATTAGGAGGAAAAAGGAATTTTGCAATTGAGC
The DNA here is from genome assembly GCF_030445035.2 of Dasypus novemcinctus. Lineage (NCBI taxonomy): Eukaryota > Metazoa > Chordata > Mammalia > Cingulata > Dasypodidae > Dasypus > Dasypus novemcinctus. The sequence continues at coordinate 869,121 of NW_026688149.1, forward strand.
AAGTCTCTTGCTAGTCTTCATTACTAGAACTAATTAAAGCATTTTTCTTTTCTTCTCTAGTACAGAACCTGGTCAGAGGGTTTTCTCCTAGCTCACTTAAGCTTCTCCTGTTCTATTAGTGCCTTTGCAGGGTCCTCTCTCATCACAGGAACCTTCCCTGCCATTCTTTATGTCCCATTTCTCCCCTCCTCCCTCCAGTTCCTCCTCCCCCTCCTCCCTCTCCTCCTCCTGCCTCTTCTCTCTCTCCTCTCAGGCTTTTCTAAACCACAAGAGGCAGTGGCCTCATTTCCATTGTCATAGAACCCTCAAATCCCAAAGAAATGCAGAATCATTCATCAAACTTTGCAAGTTTTTTCTTTTACTTGTGTAGAGGACGTGATCTTTTTTGGTTACTGTTAGCATGGAGTATCTTTTTCAAAGATTTCACTTTCAGGCAGTTTTTATCCCTGGATCTAAGGTGAGTCTCTTGTAGGCAGCACATGGATGGCTCATGTTTTTCCATCCATTCTGTCAGCCTGTATCTTTTTTTTTAAGATTTATTTTATTTATTCCTATCCCCTTCCCCCTCCATTGTCTGCTCCCTGTGTCCATTTGCTGTGTTTTCTTCTGTGTCTGCTTGCATTATCTGGCAGCACTGGGAAACTCTCTCTTTTTTTGTTGCATCATCTTGCTGTGTCAGCTCTCCATGTGCAGTGCCACTCCTGGGTGAGCTGCACTTTTTTTTCACATGGGGTGGCTCTCCTTGTGGGGTGCACTCCTTACACATAAGGCACCACTATGCAGGGGCACCCCTGCATGACAGGGCACTCCTTGAGTGCAGCAACACTGCATGTGGGGCAGCTTACCACACAGGTCAGGAGGCCCTGGGGATTGAACCCTGGACCCTCCATGTGGTAGACGGATTCTCTAGCAGGTGAGCCATGTCTGCTTCCCAGCCTATATCTTTTGATAGGGGAGTTTAATCCTTTCACATTCAATGATATTACGGTAAATGCATTATTTACTTCTATCATTTTATTCTTTGGTTTTCATATGTCATGTCTTATTTCTGTCTGTATTTTTGCTCTCTTGATTATCCTAATTACATCATGCTATTGTCTTCTCTTCCCCAAGTTCTGATGAGAAATCCACAAAAAAATCTTTCTGGGCATCCATTGTATGTGATAGTTTGCTTCTTCATTGCTGCTGTCAGAATTTTCTCTTTATCTTTGACATTTGGCAATTGGAGTAGTCCTGTTAGACCTACTATAACTCTGAATAGACCTATTGGAGTTTTATTCCAATTTATTCTGATTGGGGTACACTGTGCTTCCTGGACATGCAAGGTCATTACTTTCATGAGGATTGGGAGATTTTTCAGCTCTTTTTACCTCAGATACTCTTTCTGCCCCTTTTCCCTTCTCTTCCCCTTCTGGAACTGACATGACATGCATGTCGTTGTGTTTTCTGTTATCACTCAACTCCTTAAGTCCTTGCTCAATTTTTCACATTCTTTTCTCTTTCTGTTCTTTTCTCACTTCCATTTCTGCTGTTCTGTCTTCTGCATCACTTATTGTTTCTTCTGTTATTTCAAACTTGCTTTTGTATGCCTCTAATGTTTTGTTGTTATTGTTTTGTTTGTTTCCTCTTTAGGAGGTACTGTCAATTGAACCCAGGACCTTTGTCCCGGCCTGCGGGACAGCAACGGAGACCCGAAACCTGCCGAGAAAGAATGGTGGGACAAGAGACACAGAATGACAGCAAGACAGGGTTCTGATCAAACTGCAACTTTATGAAAGGGGGCAAAGTATATATACCCTCGGGAGGGGGAGGAGTGGGGAGTGAGGTGGTGGAGGCTAAGGATTGGTTGTTGCTGTTGCTGGGGTGGGAGGCAGACTTTAGTTTCACGGCTTGTGCCTGCGCACTCTCTTATCAGTCTGGGCAGTGGCGGGAAGACGGAGGACAAAGGAGCAGGGAGGGAGAAGAACAAGGAAGTGGGCTCTGCTCTGTTGGCCATGTTGCCGGCATTGCTGAACTCAGTGTATACTCGTATTGACAGCTCCCAATAGACCTTGTGCATTGTAAGCAGATGCCCAAGCACTGAGCTACATCTGCTGTGCAGTGAGAGTTCATTTTTTCATTTCTTGTTTTTAGAAGGTGCCAGGGATCAAACCTGGGACCTTGTACATGAAAAGTAGATCCTCAACCAGGTGAGCTACAACTGCTGCCCTCTAATTTGTTTTTTATCCCACTATTGTGTCTTTCATTCCCACGAGTTCTGTTACTTTTCAATTCAGGCTTCCAAATTCTGCTTTGTGATCACTTGTTGTCTTCTTGATATCTTTTATCTTTTTTTTTTCATATCATCTTTCAATTACTAATTTGATTTTGGAAGTTTGTGTGCATCTCCTTGTTAGTTGTCTGAAATCCTGTGTCTCTTCTGGGGACTTTGATAGATTCCTTTTCTTGGGTTATTTCTTCTCTTTTCTCAGAATGACTTGTAACTTTTTCCTGATGTCTAGGCATCTGATTTGAATGGTGAGTTTACTCAGATGCTCACTTTCCTTTCATAGGGATTTAGTGGCAGGAGGCTGTGTGTCAATTGGTGTTCTTGATTTTTGGTTCAACTTGTTCTGGGTCTTTATGATTGTCCCTGTTAGTTGCTCAGATCTGGGCCCTGAGCAGAGTAATATGTTGCAGACCTGCTTCCTAGGCCCTTGGGGAGGGAGACTGTAAAGACCAGAAAACGCCTCTTCTGCTTATTTGTGTTCCTTATGTGCTTTTCCTTGGTCCAGCAGATGGCACTCTTTGTCAGCCTTCTCAATTCAAAGCCTGGTCAGAGTGTGTTTGCATCCTCCAGACCAGATCGCTGCGATAGAGGATCCTGCCTGGAGGCTAAGAGCCTCCTAATTCGAACAGTCATTCCTGGTCAATAGAGAGGGCAATTAGTCTCCTGCTGGCTCCCTGGCAAACAATAGCAGGGCCCCACCCAGACTGCAGGAGCTCAAGGGCAGAGCAGACCCAAGTTGGGGGTCAAAAGCAGCCAGCCTCAGGCTTTGTTGCTCTCTTCTCACTTCTGGGAGGTGGGTCCCCCTTTGTAGCCAGGGGCACTGAGGCCTGAGAATTCAAAGTGTGTGTATGGTGGGGGTGGATACTGGCAGCTGCAGCATATACTCACAGTTTTGCCATCATGGTTCTTTTCCTTGCCCCTCTCTTTGCTGGGTGGTGTCCAGCCTTCCCCTGGGGTCCTGAGCCCTAGAAATTTCTTTCCAGGCCATTTCTGCCTGTCCTCTAGCTATTTTTCTGGAAGAGAAGAGAGTCCTCTGTCTTGCTAGTCTGCCATCTTCCCAGAAGAAACATTGTAAAGTAGTCAAAGCCATTTGAGTTCACATGATTTCAATAAAAATAATATTAATGAATATGCATTCAGACTGTTTGTATCCCATCTTTCCCTAATGGTTTTTTAGTTTAGGAACACAAATACATATTTATAGAAATAATGGTTAAATCTCTTGAAACTAAAGCACTAAGGAAGTTAAAGCCATAAAGAAGGAAAAAGTAAACATGCTCACAAAGAGAGTTAATACAATATTGTATTAAATTTGACTGAATTTCTTAGTGTTCCATACAAACTGAGAATTGTGGACATTTGAAATACTGATTTCCAGAGTGATTTTTCACTTAATGATTTTTAAACTGCTTTCTGGGTCCCATTGCAAAGGTGAGTTGTCAGAGGGTATAACTGGTGTTGGGGATTGCATAATGTCCCCCAGAAAAGGTATGTTCAGGTTCCAACCCCTGTTCTGTGGGTGTGAATGCTTTTGTAAATAGGACGGTTGAATATATGGGCCTTCATCCAGTGTGGCTGAAGTCCTTATAAGCAAAGGAAATTGGACATGGAAAGGAAGCTCTGGGAGCAGCTAAAGCTGGAAGTCAGTGGAACCCAGAAGAGAAAGGAGAAGACACAGCCATATGCATCAGCACATGACAGAAAAGCCAAGGAGCACCAACATGGCTGGTGAGTTCTAAGTACTGACTCTGGGAGGAAGCAAGCCTTCTAGCCTCTGAAACCTTGAGTCTGTAAATCCCTGTTGGTAAGCCAACCCATTGTATGGAATCTGTTACAGCAGGTAGGAAATAAGTGCAGGAGTCATGGAGGAAACTGAGAGTACACAGTTCTGACCCTCAGCCCCTTCCATCAGACCAGCCCTGCTTTTATCATTTTTGTTAAATAATTTCTCAGGCCAAAAATGAATTACTTATTTGTTTTTCACAAAGAAGAAAACATACCATTCTTAAGAAAAAGTTTCCAGCAAAAATGTTGAAAGTGGTAGCTTTTACAGTAGAATTAACTAACAGACAAGTGTTGTTAAAGACAATGAATAAAAAAGAATAATAAGAATAAAGGTTTTGTTTTGTTTTGTTTTTTAGCAAATAAGAACCCTTTCTTGGTAAATAGAAATCAAAAGTATAATTATAAAGTATCACTTGATAAAGACCTTTTGGCAGGAGTTTAAGCTCTGGTCCAGGTATGTAATATTTTAGTAATCAGTGGAAACTTGAAGAAGCCAATATATATGACTTATGTCAGTAATTCTGAACCTTTCGATGAATTCATTACTATCTCCCAACAGAAAGGATCAATCATTATTGTACGTGAAACTCTTGTAGGGAACATACTTTAAATACTATTTTCTGTACCTTTTACCCAGATATTTTTATCATTTATCCTTCACTGCTGGGAGCAATGCAAAGTGGTGTATTCACTGTGGATGATATATTGATCGCTCCTCTGAAAGCAAAGTATAGAATTATCATGTGATCCGGCAACTGCACTACCAAAGAATTGATAGCTGCATCTCAAAAAGATTCTTGGACACAAGTGTTCATAGCAGCATTATTTGCAATTGCCAAATGATGGAAGCAACACAAGCATCCCTCAATAGATGAATTGATAAATAAAATGTATAATAGTATAGACATACAATGGATTATTATTCAGCTGTACAAAGGAATTAATTCATGATGTGACGATATGGATGACATCCTATTGAGTGAAATAAACCAGACACAAAGGACAAATATTGTAGTATCACTTTTTAAAAATATATAGAAAAAAAAACCCTCATAGCATCAGAATGTATTCATTTCTGTGGTGAGTGTACAGAATGAGAAGTAAAGGCTTAAAATCTACAGCATTCCTATTTGGAATGATGGAAACATTTTGGCAAGTTATGGTGCTCCATCAAGGTGACAGACCCTCATTAATAAAAAGGCTCCCTACCAAGTTCTTCTAATTTCTGGTACTATAGATAAAGTACAGGATATTGAACTATGAACCCACATTTCTCAATTAAGAAAGGCCCAGCCAGAGTCCTGAATTGTTCTACCTCTGGAAACTCAAAAGAAATTCAAACTACATGCCAGGCTGTTTTATGTATTTCTTTATCTTGCAATAATGTAAGAGGCAAGAAGGCAAGAAAATTTCTTTTTGTTCAGCTATTTACCTCTCTAGCAGTTGGACTAGTGCCTAACTCATTTTATGGTGCTGAGGTTTGAGAGTAACTACTTAATATCATCTCTTTTCACCACTGCAATTCTGATCTTAAAGGAAGAGGAAATGACAGTTGAACAGATATCTGAATTTTCTTTATTTGACAACTTTTGGAGTACATAATTTCATTGTGTGCAAAGAGGTCCCTAACTTTATACCCTATTAACAAGCAGACATGACCTTATCATGCATTATGTAGCCCTAACTGACCAGCTTCTTTCTCTTAACAATATGAATTTGTGATGCATCCGTGTCTTTCTGTGGCAAGATAGTGCTTTCCTTTTTACTGCCGAGTAATTATGTGGGAATAGTTGTACCACAGTTTGGTTATCCATTCACCTAGTGAAGGACATCTTGGTTTCTCCTAGTTTGTGGCTATTATAACTAAAAGTTGCTATGTATAGATCAGTGCTGTTTTTTGTTTTTTTTTTTTATGTGGACATTAGTTATCAAACAAACTTGGGTACATGCCTAAGAATGTGATTAACAGGTCACATGCTGAGATATGTTTACCTTAGTAAGCCATGCTAAAATGTCTTCCAAAGTGGCTGTGCCATTTGCATTCCTTCCAGCAAGGAAGGAGAGTTCCTGTTCATTGCTAGCAGTTGGATTGTCTGTTCTTTGTTGTTTTAAGTTACTTTTCAATAATGACAAATGATGTTAAGTGTCTTTATATGTGCTTATTTGCTAGTTGTATACTAATTTGGTGAGGGGTCTGTTCAGTCACTTTCCAATTTTCTTGGTTACCAGGTTTGATTTCTTTTTATTGAGCTCTTAGGCCTTTTGTATATTTTGGTACAAAATATGTGTTTTACAAAACTTTCTCCCAGTACAGGATTGAGGTCTTTTCATTCAATTAACAGTGTCTTCCACATAGTAGAATTTTTATTTTTTTCAAATGAAGTTGCATTGCCATTTTTCCCTTTCATGACTCTTTCTTTAGGTGTTGCATTTCAAAACTCATCAGCAAACATAAGGTCATTCTCCTGTTGGAACCTCATTTTTTTTTTTTAAATCATTTTGTTTCTTAGGCATTAACTTATAAACTATTTTAGGTGAGTTTGTATATAAGATGTAAAGTTTACATCTTTTTTTTTCAATATGGCCATCCAGTTGTTCCATTCCATGTGTTGAAAGGATTATGTTCATTTTGAACACATTTTAATGGGTCTACATATGGGCTCTATTTTTTGTCCATTGTTCTGTTCTGTGTATCAAGGTCATACTCTATTATTAATTATTGCAGACATGAATTGGCAGTATGGGCTGCTCAATTTTATTTTTCTTAAGCACTTTGCATGGTATTCTAGGAGTAGAAACAGTTCATAAATATATACAAAATATCTTCTAGGATTTTGTATAAGATCTTAAAAAGATCTTAAAAAGTCTACCCACCATGAATAAGGAATATTTCTCCATTTATTTAACCTTTTACTACTTGAAATTTTTTCATAGATTATGAGAGAAAAATACATATGTATTTTCTTAGATTTGACCAAAGGAATTTATTATGTGTTTTTACAACTATAAATGCATTTGTAGAAGGGGAAATCAATTGACTTTTGTATACTTACCTTGTACTTTGCTTCTTGTTATCTCCATGCAGTCTCATCAAGGCACTGGATAGTTAGCTCCATTTCCTTTGAACTTGCAAATTTATAGCACTGAATAATATAGAGATTCTGTTGGTAGCCTGAAGGGGGTGCATGTGGGCACTGAACAGTGAGCACCAAGCACTTCCTCTCCTGAACCCTGGCTGCCAGGAGAGGTGCCTGGGCCATCTTTTTTTTTAATTATAATTTTTAAAGTTAATCCAGCACACAAAATGTTACATTAAAAAACATAAGTGGTTCTCATATACCCCACTCCCCACCCCCACACCCCATCAATTTTTTAATTGTATTTTTTAAGATATTTAGAGCACACAAAAAAGTTACATTAAAAAATATGAGAGGTCCCCATATACCCCCCACCCCCTCACCCCACTCTTCCCACATCGGCAACTTCCCTCATCATTGTGGCACATTCATTGCATTTGGTGGATACATTTTGGAGCACTGCTGCACTGCATGGATTATAGTTTACATTGTAGTTTACACTCTCCCCCAGTACACTCAGTGGGTTAGGATATATAATGTCCAGCATCTGTCCCTGCAATATCATTTAGGACAACTGAGCCATCATTTTGACCCAACTGAACCTCAAACCCAGTCAAGAAGGCCTCCCTGTGGGCCCCAAGACCTCGTTGCCCTGTCCCATGTGGACAAACACTTCATTCTGCAGGCCCCACTGGCTCCAGTGACCATGGGACAACACTTGTCCTGTCCATAGTGAGTCAAAAGCTTCATTCATAAGTCTTCATAATGTTAATTCCTAAAATGGCTTCCCCAGGTCCCCCTCCTTGAATGTGTCTCATCAATGGTTTGTAGTTTTCAGGTAACAAATCTTGCACCTCCTTGGTTCAATTTCTTCTTAAGTATTTTATTCTTCCTGATGCTGTTGTAAAAGAAATTGCTTTATTAACTTTCTTTTCAGATTGTTTGCTTTTATGTTATAGAAATACAGACTTTTGTGCAACTTTCTGACATTGATTATTAGCTGTAACAGTATTTTATGAGTCCTAGAGGGATTTTTATATATAAATCATGTCATTTCTAAATAGAGACAGTTTTTGCTCTTCTTTTCCAATTTGGATGTCATTACCTTCTTTTTACTGCCTAATTGCTCTGGCTAAGATATCCTAGACTTGAGGAATAGTGGTGGGAAAAAACAGCATCATGGATTTGGCCCTGATATTATTGGCAAAAGCTCACAGTCTTTTACCACTGAGTGTGGTGCTAGTTATGTAGTCCTCATTTTGCTTGCTTGTTTGTTTCTTTGTATTTCATCAGGAAAAGGTATTGGATTGTGTTAAATGATTTATCTGCAGCAAATGACATGACCACTGTATTCTTTTTTTCTTTTCCTTTTCCCTTCTTCCCTGTCCTGCTGTTTTCACTGTCTGTGTCCCTTTGCTGTGTGATCTTCTGTATCTATTTCTCTTTTTGTCTTCTCTTCTAGTTTTTCACCCTAGGATTGACCAGGATTCAATCCTGGGGACCTCTGATGTGGAGAGAGGCTCCCTGTCACTTGTGCCACCTCAGTTCCTGGTTTCTACTGTGTTGGAGATTTGGGCCTGGAGGGTATCGGGAATGAAAGCAAGAGAAAAAGGAGAGTGAAAGAGAGAAAGAAAGAAAAAAAGGAGAGTGAAAGAGAAAGAGAGAGAGAAAGAAAGAGAGTTGGGATCAGGGGTCTGCAAGTAGAGACTCATCAGACAACTTTATTGTTTACAAGGGGCTCTATATATACCCCAGTCTATGTGAGAACAAGCAGCAACATGCAGTTAACTATCAGCATTACTCATAGTCTAAGGAATTCAAAAAATCTTATCTCAAGGTACGAAGTCTAAGTGTTCTATGTGCTCATCTTTTCTTTCAGCCTTTAACAACTTCATCCTGTTTGCAGAAAACTCTTAATTACCACATTCCTTAGGTTGCAAGGGTAGCCATGGAAACAGCATGACTTTCCTTGTGAGACCACTGTGCCTCAGTTTCCAACATTTCCCCCTTTTTGTTTTAGTCAAGGTGATCATGCCTGCCTTAGGTTGCCCTCCTCTCAAGAGTCTTACCCATCATTGACTACCAGCCATCCTCTTCGACTTGGGGAAATTATTGAAGTACCTTGGCTAGCTCCAGATTATTTGCATGTCCTATGGCTGTTATGCTTTGCAATTTTCTTCAAAAACACTGTCTGGCACAGGTGAGAATCATGAGCAACAGAACAAATATGATTAGCTCTCTTCCTAAAGCTGACAGGAAATGCTGTGATTTCCACCAGTTAACTGGGTTAAATTTTGCAATATCTGAAATCATATCTGATAAAATATCCTTATCATTTGCTACATGAATTTATGAGACATCTCTAAAATTTTCCTTTGTAATTCAGTTATTTCCAGAGAGATATTACTTTTATGACCTAATAAATGATTCTTAATTCTTCCCTACTATATCTGATTAATTATATGCAAGTGGATTTATACAGAAATTACTTTCATTCCAATCACACCACAACTCCCTTAACAAATTTAAATTATACAATTGATCTCCAATATATAACACAGCTGATTCCAAATCATTAACTAGATTATTTAACTGCTCATCTATATGCTCCTGACGATGTCACAAATCAGTAGCATTTTTATGCCAATCATACATATTGTTGTGTTTGTACTTCCATGTAAAGCTACTGCAGCAGTAGCAGAAGCCGTAATCATTCCAAATCTGTCCCAAAATGCTTATAATAAGCAGTCCAATAAAGCATCTAATCCATTTCAGGAATTCTTATGTAGCAATAACTGACTTTCCAAAGACAACTGCAAAATCTGTGTCATTCTCACAGGTATGCAGATGCCTTTTCTTCTTCTGGCCATTGCTATTGTTTCTCCATCCTGCAACACACTTTCTGATAGGCATATATACAATGCACCATTTTCATAAAACAATGAGTCATTCTTAACAGTTATCTTGCCAGTTATGAAAACAAATGGTTCTCTAACACAGGCTTTAAGATGATGTTTGATTAAGGGTCAAATACTGTCCTGTCTTATTTATATTTCTCAACCATTCATAAGTAGGGGCAATTCCAAGGAATATTTTCCACAAATTCTTTTGTAGGTTATGACTATGAATTGTCATTAGCCCAAGGGGCTGGTATCCATTTTCCTTTGTAATGTTAACAGTTCCTGCCACAATAGCACAAGGAGAGGGCACACAGTCCCAAACCCCATAGGCAGACATAAGCTGCCAGTTCACAGTTCCAGCATGTGTAAAGTTAATGTGATGAATGGCAGCAATCGCCACAGGTGTCAGTGAAGTATTTTTAACCTCAGGCCATATTTCCACATTTCCCCCTTTTTGTTTTTGTAAAGTAATGAATACAGTTTGGGTGGTTTTTGTTGTATTATTCCCCAGAGGGTTTGAATCATGCATCTGGGAGCTCATTCCTTTCAAGAGCAGGAGGAATCTGATGTCACAGTCATTGGAGTGAGCATGAAGGAAGTTATGGGGGATGTCTATGAGCTGTTGGTGAGTAAAAGGAGCCAGAACTGCTGGGCTAGCACCATAAGGTTTGGTAATCATGATGTTTGCCTTTTCAGTGGAGCCACTTTGCCTTTTCTCAGGTTTCAGTACTAGGGTCCTGGATCTTTATAAAGGCATCTGCATGAACAGTCCTAAAAGGGATGTTAGTGGAGTGGACAGGGACATGACAGTCAATTGTTACTACTAGCAGGTATCCCGGATGTGTTTTTTTTAATCCAATTATTATTCTTTTTTTAAAAATTTTTTATTCATTTTTAAAAAATATTACATTAAAAAAATATGAGGTCCCATTCAACCCCACTGTCCCCACCCCACCATTCCCCCCACAGCAACACTCTCTCCCATCATCACGACACATCCATTGCATTTGGTAAGTATATCTCTGGGCATCGCTGCACCTCATGGTCAGTGGTCCACATCATAGCCCATACTCTCCCATGTTCCAATCAATGGGCCCTGGGAGGATCTACAAGGTCTGGTAATTGTCCCTGAAGCACCACCCAGGACAACTCCAAGATCCCGGATGTTTTTTCATAGATCTGAGGGTGATTTACAACAGTCCATCATTTATGTCTTCCTTTTAATATTTGCAATCCACCCCTGGATAGGGATAGCAGTCTTTAGAGTGACCAGACACTATTGGGTTACATCTTTCACTTTTAGCAGGGCCTCCCAGGCTGCAAACAATTGCTTTTTTATATTTTGCTTTTGGCCTTTTTTCAGAATTGTGATTAAAATCCAAGGGATACTTGTTTAGAATTCTGCTTTTGCTGCAAACTCTACCCAAAGCCAATATTGGTGCTTGCGACATCCAATTCATAGGCTAAGTTAATGTCCACAATTTACCTTCCTTTTATTATTATTTAAAGCAGCTTGCTAGAGGTTTTCCTACTTCCATGAAGGACTCTTCCCAATTAATACATACAATGGCTTTAATAGTTGGGCTAAAGGAGGGATGAAAGATTTTCAGCACTTCAACAATATTACAAACTCTATTAACATGAGAAAACATTGCACTCCATCAACTACAACAGAGGGCATTGTTTTATCCCACCAAGCCAAACAACCTTTAGGAATTTGATTGAGCAGCAGGGATTTTGCAGCCTGTCCCAATTGTTTGCCTAGTTCAGACTCTTAAGATACGATACACTTGTCTCTGATGTTTCTTTTCATTCTGAAAAAAGGATTACTGTTTAACATAATGTCATCAGTAGAGTTTCAGCTACCAATTTTTTCTACACAGCTAGATCATTATCACAATGCCAGGACAGATGACTGGGCTATACACACAGCCTTGGGGAGGCACTGCAAAAGTCTATTGTTGACTTTTCTACAGGTAGGAGAATGCAGGCTGGCTTGACTTGCTGAAGGAAATACTAAAGAAAGTCTTAGCATGTTTTAAAACAAAGTGATAGTGACATAGTTGGATATTAATTTTCTTGCAACAAACTAGCAATATTTGGGACTGCTGCATACTACAGTGTTGTTACTTTAATTTATGATAAGAGGCTGTTTCTGTGATGCATACCTATTTATAATAATTAAAACCATAATTAACCACATTGTACTTCTGTTTAATATTATGCTGAAATATTGGTAAATTTATACACTCTTATGTATTCATTTGAGACTTTTTACTCATACAACTTTAATTAACAGAGGGTTTAAAAAAACCTGTTAATTTTATAACACTTTTAAACACCTTCCATTCAACTCATAACATATTAAATGAACTCAACTGTTAACTTTAATTTTTCTTTCAAGGTAAAAGAACAAATCTCTTGTAATTAGTTTGGAACAAAAAGCTACTTTTCAGGTTTTGATTTTTGAGAAAGCAGGTTTGAACATTATTTTCTTTTAAAAGAGATAAGACCTTTTCTTTTTTGAACACCGAGGAAATGATGAGGTTAAAACACAAGAAGGTATTTTGATAAAACCGACTTTCTTTGTATACTGATTATTTAGGATAAAAACTTTCATAAAATTTTACTAAAACAGACTAATGACTTGAGAGACTTTGATAAAGAACAAAATTTTTACTTTGCTTTAGTATAAGTTGGCAGGGGAGGCTGGCCACCAACAAGTTTTCCTGTTATAAAATTACCTTGTATTATTATTATCAATTCAGGTTTTGTTTAATAATGACTTTTTGGAGTTAGCCATTTAAATACCTTAATTTAAACAATGCTTCATTAAACTTCTTATAATTATTTATAACCATATAGACTATAATTATATTATTTTAAGACAAATTTTACCTTTACAGAACATTCCCTTACCCAAAGTTACTACAATAGCCTTTATAACTTATCACATGCATTCAAATTCTGTTCTGCATATGTTCTTTCTGGTTTTATGAAGACTAGCTGTCTTATTTTAGGACAAAATACACTTTAAACAAACTTATCAACTTTTAGTTAGCACTTCTACAAAACTTTACCTTTCAAAATATTTATTCAAGGTGTACATCCTTTATTTTGTGAATAAAAATAAACTATTCATTTCAATTTAGGCAAGAACCATTTTTTATGAAGAGACAGTAATTTCATTAATTAAGACACAATTTTTATCATTGTAGAGATCCCATTAACATTTAAACTTAAATATTAACATAAGCACTTATTTAATTTTTGACCATTTGAATAGAGCTCTTTTAGAAATTTTATTTATTAATTTATATCACTATCTGGAGGTATCAAAATATACACTACATTGAACGAACAGAGAAACACAAAACAATGACAACACATTAACAGAAACATACAGTTTATAAGTGACTCATAATTCTTACTTTCTTACTTTTTTGGTATAACTGTTTTTAAAGTCTCCATCATATCACATCTTAGATTTTACTGTTTTTAAGATTTTTTTCTGGAATCCATGTTGCCTGTAACATACAAGCTTGTGCTTGGAAACATTTTTATTAGTTAAGATAACTTGAGCAGCATAATGTAGTTAAGCTCTTATTTAGCAGTTTAGACAGACCATTAGCACACAGTTCTTGGATTACTACTCTGTAAGACTACATGGAGACTTGAAGTTCAGGAGTAAACTATTGATTTAAAACTGAAAATTCCTTTTAACTCCTTGATAAAAATTTTGTACTAGTTTTATTATCTTGGTTAAATAGGCCCAATCAGAATTAGCATGGAAACAAAACAGAACACCAATGTTGCCATGTTTTTCTCCTTTTCCAGCAGTTTAATTCTATTAAATGCCACCAGCCCACAACTATGTTATTATGTAGACAGCAGGGAGCTTACAGAGTTGCTGCCAGAATAATTTCCATATCTTAGTTAACACTCTAACAGAGTTTTCTTACAAGACTGATTTTACTAACAAAGACTTTATTTAGTATTTTTGCCTGTTTTAAATCTTTCAATAGGTTAAAAGGTATTGGTTCATGATGGAACTCAGCACCTCTCTGAGGATTATTAGCATCTGATGGGGTGGTCATGACATCACCAGAAAAGCTGATAAGAACTGTGGAGCCTCCAGGTCCCCTTGTCAAGATCCTTGCAATAAACAGCACATCAAGGGTGCTTGAGGAGTGGGGTTGGAAACTACCTTTTTAACATAGGGTAAAGTAACTGTCATATCTGAAAAAATTCCAAGTGCTGAGGTTGGGGCAGCCATAAGTGGTGGCTCATCAGGTGCAGTAGGTTGAACTGGATATAAGCAGGTTGAACTGGATATCATCAGGTGCAGTAGGTTGAACTGGATATAAGGATAAGTGCCTGGATGAGATAGATGGAGATTGGATATTTCATTAGAGCAGACAGCTATTTTCTTATCTACAAAAGGATTAGTACTAGGATTAGGCATAAAGCCAGGAAACTCTCCTCTGCTTTTTGGCTCAGAATTTAGTTCTTTGAAATGGCTCTCCATTTTCTGTTTGTCTATGGGTTTTGAAAATATAGTAATTTCTTCTTTGTCATCTTCCTGATTGTAAAGGATCTAAGGTAGCAGCATTTTGCTGGCACAAAGCTCACACAGATAAAAGGAATGTATTCCCCTCTTTGATATGCTCTCCATAAAGCTTTCATTACACATCTCCACTGTTTCAAATTTAAAACATTACTCCCCTGAGGCTGAAACCAACCACAATGCTTTTCTATTAAAGCAAACAATTATATTCACTCACAACTTTTTACAGGCACCCCACTAGCATTCAACAAAGTTTTTAACACTTGCGAATATTCTTCCACACTTCCCATTTGGATACACATTACCCTGATGACTTTGTGGAAATGTTACTTACCTAAAAGAAGACTTGAGTCACACTGCTTTGGATGTCATTCACAACCCTTGTAGGAGTCCTTTCCATGGTTCCCAATACTGTTTTGGAAGACTCACTTCTTCGGGCCCCACGTTGGGCACCATTTGTTGGAAATTTGGGCCCAAAGGGTATCAGGAATGAAAGAAAGAGAAAAAGGAGAGTGAAAGAGAGAGAGAGAGAGAGAGAGAGAGAGAGAGAGAGAGAGAGAGAGAGAGAGAGAGAGAGAGCTGGGATCAGGGGGTCTGCAAGTAGAGACTCATAAGACAACTTTGTTACTTACAAAGGGCTCTATATATACCCCAGTCTATGTGAGAACAAACAGCAACATGCAGTTAACTATCAGCATTACTCATAGTCCAAGGAATTTAAAAAATCTTATCTCAAGGTACAAAGTCTATTTACTACAAAAGGTATGTGCTCATCTTTTCTTTCAGCCTTTAATAGCTTCATCCTCTTTGCTGGGAACACTTTTTTAAAAATTTATTATTTATTTATTTATCTCCCCTTCCCTCCCCCCCTCAGTTGTCTGTTCTCTGTGTCCATTTTGCTGTGTGTTCACCTTTGTCCGCTTCTGTTGTTGTCAGCGGCACAGGAATCTGTGTCTCTTTTTGTTGCGTCATCTTGCTGTGTCAATTCTCTCCATGTGCGGTGCCATTCCTGGACAGGCTGCACTTTCTTTTGTGCTGGACATCTGTCCTTATGGGGTGCACTCCTTGCACATGGGGCTCCCCTATGTGGGGGACATCCCTGAGTGGCACGGCACTCCTTCCACACATCAGCACTGCACATTGACCAGCTCCACATGGGTCAAGGAGGCCTGGGGTTTGAATCGATGACCTCCCATGTGGTAGGTGGATGCCCTAACCACTGGGCCAAGTCCTCTTCCTGAGATATCTTAATTACTGCATTCCTTAGGTTGCAAGCATAGCCATGGAAACATTGTGTCTCTCCTTGCAAGACCACTGTGCCTCAGTTTCCAACACTACTGTGCCTCACCTTGACTCTCCCCTTGTCTCTCTTTTGTTGCACCTTCATCTTGCTACATGACTCCCTTGCACAGGAATGGGTTCACCACATGGACACTTGATTTGCCAAGTGAGCACTCATCTCACCACATGGGCACTCAGCTTGCCATGTGGACACTGGCTTGCCATGTAGGCACTCTTGCAGGCACTCAGCTCACTGCATAGGCACTGGCTCACCACACAGGCATGCTTTTTTTTTACCTTGAGGCCCCAGAGGTTGAAACTGGGGCCTCCCATATGATAGGCAGATTTCTCATCTGTCTTCTTTTTTTACTTGGCATGATTATTTGAGGTTCATCTATGCAGTTATATGTATTAATGGTTAATTTTTTTATATTGCTGAGGGGCATTCAATAGTATGGATATACAGCAATTTGTTTATCCAGTTATCTGTTGATGTACATTTGCATGGTTTCTAGTTTGGACCTATTGCAAATAAAGTTGTTATGGGAAAAAAAAGGACTCATGTTTAGAAGGTGACAACATCATCTGTTGAAGCAAATCTATACTGGGTCATTTTAAATAAGCTATTATTAATACTGCTCATATAGAATTTGTTTTCCCAACTAAACTTTTGTTATATTTTGCCTTTAAATTTTTTGAAGATATTTGTCATAATAAAAATTCTTCAACTACTTTTGGCCAGAAAGGAGTGAAATAGAAAATAAAATCCCATTTCCAAACTGAAAAAAAAAAAAAACCCAAAAACCCAGAACTATTGATTTAATCTCTTATCTACTTCTCCAATCAGGAAATAGGCAATACATCTTATACTCAGGGAAGAAATTTAGAAAAACAAGTAAAGCTCGGGCTTAGTTTAAAATATCAAGAAACTTTGTTAAAATGTTCTACATGCTAACAATCCTTACATGGAGAATGGATTTGAGCATATCAAAATATTTTCTAAAGTTTTCTTAAGGATATGTCCTGGTCAAACTTATATTCTTGGCAATCTGTCTTGCATCATTATGATTTGACCACTTTATAATATTTGATTCATACAGGATCCATGGCTAACTCAGAATACTGATGCCTTGTAAAAGAGAAGTGGGGGTGGGGGCTCAAAGAAGTTAATACACAGTGTTGACTTCCAGTTGGAAAACTATTCAATGCAAAGTGCTACAATTCTAAATCCATGACAATGTTCCACACTGTCACTCCAACCTAAATGAATGTTAAACAAGACATTATATTTGATTTGCATTTCTTTATTAAAGGAAGACCACTAAGCTCTCAAACCCATAAGAACCAAGAGAATTTCTAGTCTGGTGGTGTTCAAATAGCCCAGTGAGGACCATCAGGGCCTGCCACATGGTAAGGAGAGTTATTTATTGAGCACTGACTGTGTACTACACACAGTGCCCAGAGAGTCAGCTCTTGATGGCACGAAACAGGTTCCTGTCTTCCTAAAGCTTCCATTCTAATGAGGAGAGGCAGATAATAAACATGAAAATAAATAGCCAAGGGTATTACAGACTGTGAAGGAAATAAAGAAGCTTAAAGGGGATGGTCCTTGGAGACCTCTCTGAGGATGTGAGACATGCTAATCCAGGCCTCAAGGAGGAGGAAAAACTATTGCAGGAACAAAGAAGCAGCTTCCCAGGGGAGGGAATGGCAGGTACAAAGACCTAAAGTACAGAAGCTCCTGGATGGCCCAGGAAACAGAGAGGCCAGGGCGCTGCAGTGTGAAGAGTGGGGGGAAGGTGGTGAGATGCAGCTGGAGGAGCAGGGAAGGGCCAGCTCCTGCCAGGCCTGCAGGTTCTGGTGAAAGATTCTGGACTATATTCTAATACTAAAGGAAGGACACCGGAGAGTCTGAGCAGTGCAACACTCCACTTCTTGGATTAGGTTGACAGTTATGTGAAGAATGCGTTATGGGGAAGCAAGGATGGATTTTGAAAGACCATTTAGGGGGCTTTGGAGAAATGCAGAGGCGAGAACACAGGGATGTGGACTAGGATGGCAGCTGAGCAGTGGTGACAGGATACTTTGGGCCAGAACTAGCATTGTAGTGGTGCAGGCAGCAGTCAACACTCCTTTGATTGAAAGACACAAAAATCCACTGCACTTAGCTTAAACACATTATATAATGAAATGGAAATTAAAAATAAAAAACTGTAATGAAATTTTGGCTCACCTACCCATTAAACCAAGCCACTGGTTTCCCACACAGCTAAATTCAGACACTTAGTGAAGTTTGGCCTTCCCTCCCTCTGCAGGTCTCAGTTTTTCCTTCCTCCCTTTATTATCTTAATTCTACAGCCAGCTTCTACATTTCAGAAGACAAGAGGAAAACTCTTTCCACATGGCCCATATAGTGAGTCTTAAGAGATTCTGACTGGCACATTTTGAGTCATGACCCCATCCCTGAACTTTTCAGACCACCAAATTACTGGAGGACTCAATTAGTTGGGTCATGAGCTCACCCTGATCAGTGACAGATAAGGGCAGGGCACAGTGAGACAGCTCTACTAAGCCCTGATGGAGTTAAAAGAAGTTGTGCCTCCACAGAATAAACAGAGTGCCATGTCACAGGGAGTGGGGATGGCTGGTGGATTAAAGTATCTTTAGTTGATATAATACACAAATCATGATATTTCTGTCATAGCATGTTAAAATGCTTTTTTTTTTTTTTTTTGCTCACAGCACAAATACAGTTTCTTGATCAGTCAGACCTTTTTGAAGAAGTGGTTCGAGGACCTAGGTACTTCTCACTTTGTCTGTGCCACCTTCAACAAGTGGCTTCCAAAATAGTGGTACTCACCTCCAATCAGCCAGCAGAAAGTGAAAAGCATGAAAACCTTCTTTATGGATATTGAAGTTTGAATTTCATAAACTTTACACATGCCATGAAATAGTGTTCTTTTTAAAAAGTTTTCCAACAATTTAAAAATGAAATAACCACTATTAATGACAGGCATAGGAGCTGAGTTTGGTCCAGAGTTTGCTGACCCCTGCTTTAATTTATTTGATTTGTACTTGTTTGCAAAAATCTACAATTCTTAGATCCTTTCTTCATACTTACCTCTTATAGCAGTTTGATATTGTTTATAAATTCCAAAAACATATTGGATTACATTTGGTGAACTGGTCTGGGCATATTAGATGTATTGGATTCAAATGGTTTCACTTTTACTTGATTGAGTTGTGATTAGGGCTTTGATGGTGTCACATCAGAGGGACAGCTCTACCAAAAGGGCAGGGACTCACAGAGAAAACCACATGGCAGAGCAGAGAGTGGCATTTTGAGTTTTTGATTTTGGAGTTTTGAGCTGGGGTCTGGGAAGTAGGCACACAGAGGAGCAGAGCAGCTGAGCCCAGAGAGAATCAAGCCCCAGGGAGAGAGACACAGAGCCAGTCTCCTGATAGTCTACAGCTGGCCTTGTAGAGAGAGCAGAGCAGCTGAGCATGGAAAGAAGCAAGCCCTGAGAAGAGAGGAACACAGGAAGCCTGAACCCTCACAAGTGTTGGCAACCATCTTGCGCCAACACACGGTAATAGACTTTGGTGAGGGAAGTAACTTATGCTTTATGGCCTGGTAACTGTAAGCTTCTACCTCCAAATAAATATCCTTTATAAAAACCAACAGATTTCTGGTATTTTGCATCAGCACCCCTTTGACTATAATATCTCTGAACTAATGCAAAATAATGAGACACTGATCATGTATTTTCTATTCCCATCCCTACACGTGTGCAGTTGTGAATCCAAATTCCCTTTCAATACTCCCTAATGGTGTTTGGTGTAGGTCATAAGCTCTGGGAGCTGGGAGCTGTTGTCTAGACTCACTCCTGACTGAAGCAGATGCTAAGCAAACATATTCCCTCTGGAGAGCTGTGCCTGGGAGTGTTCACAGATGCCAACCAAAAATGACCACAGCTGCTTTTCCTCCAACATCACAAAGGCAGAAATTGCCCATTGTAAAGGTGATGATCCACTTTTATGTATTCATCTTAAAAAGTAGTCTGTGCACCTTGATGAGGCTGTCTGCAGTCATGGAATACTGAGTAACAAAAATCTCCCCACAACATGGTGTCAAGTGACCTCTTTAAAGTCTGTGTCCTACCATGTTTTCCTCAACATACAGTGAGTGCTCATTACATTTATAATTAAAAAGTTTCTTTTATAAACATTTTTTCACATTATCAGTGTTTGGTATAGCACCCCTACTCTCTAATCTAAATAACTTTTCATCTAGACCAATTTAATACGATGACTGTACAATCCATTCAAAGTGTATGCTCAATGGCTCTCACTTTCATCACACAGTTATTCTGCCATCACCTTGGTCAATTGTAGAACACTTCATTACTCCAATAGGAAAAACCCCATACCCTATATATTCCCCTATTGCTGTAAAAATATTACAATATTACTGTTAACTATCATCCTTAACTTAATGTTTGCTGTAATTTTCCCATGTATGACCATATTCTTAATCCTTTGTCAAAGAAGAACATTGTTATGTTTATACTATTAATCACCATGTTATTCAACACTGAAATCTCTATATGTTCCATAGATTTTTCTCTAGTTTCCTTTCAATTAGCATTTACACCCATAGTCGACCCATTAGTCACAATCTCATTTATAAACCAGCAGTGTTAGTTATACTCACTATAATGGGGTACCACCAACTCTTCAGTTCCACACTTTTACAATAAACCTTAAAAATTCTGCATACATGGAGCATCATCTCCCATTCTCAACCCACATCTTATCTCCTAGTAAACTAGAGTTTGTGTTTGTGAGTTTACTCATTGTGAGTAGTTCATATTAGTGGGACAATACAATACTTGTCCTTTTGTGTCTGGCTTATTTCACTCAACACAAAGATGCATCATAATAAAAATGAAAAAATGTCTCTCAACCTGCTCTTCCCCATAGGACATCTTAGCATGAAGCACCTGTCCTGTTGAGTGACCTTCATTGGGGATAACTTTCCTCCCACTGGAAAGCATTTCTGGTCTTAATTTAATACACTTGGCAGACCCAGTGCTTCATTCTCTAGAATCTTTCAATGGAGTCTTAGCTTACTGATTTGAGGTCTCCTTTTTTTAAAAGATTTATTTTTTATTTATTTTTCACCCCTTCTCCCTGTCCCCCTAGTTGTCTGTTCTCTGTGTCCACTCACTGTGTGCTCTTCTGTAACTGTTCCCATCCTTATCAGTGGCAACAGGAATCTGCATCTCCCTTTGTCGGGTCATCTTGCTGTGTCAGCAGTGCCATTTTGGGCAGGCTGCACTTTCATTCATGCTGGGTGGCTCTCTGTATGGGGCACACTCCCCATGCATGGGGCTCCCCCCATATGGGGGAAACCCCTGCATGACAGGGCACTCCTTGTGTGCATCAGCACTGCACATGGGCCAGCTCCACACAGGTCAAGGAGACCCAGGGTTTGAACCATGGATGTCCCACGTGGTAGGTAGATGCCCTATCCATTGGGCCAAGTCCACTTCCCAAGATCTCCTTTGAAAACATAAATATTAATGTTAAAAGTTTCTCTTTAGCACTGCTTTATTGGACCTCACCCATTTTTATATATTGTATTTTCATTTTCATTTGGTTAAAATATTTCTTAATTTCCCTTGTGATTTTTTCTTTGACCCATGGGTTATCAATAAGAACATTGGTAAATGTCCAAATATTTGGGGTTTTCCAGATATTTTTCTGTCATTGATTTCCAGTTCAATTCCACTATGATCACAGAAGATACTTTGTATTATTTATATTATTTTATATTTGAAACTGTGTTTTATTGACCAGAATATGATCTAACTTGTTGTATATTCCATGTGCACTTGAGAAGAACATATATTCTGCTCTGGTATGGTTTAGTGCTCTATATGTGTAAATTGGGTCAAGTTAATTGTCTATTTTTTAGGCCATCTGTACCCATACTGATTTTTTACTTATTTTATCAATTATTGAGAGATAAGTGTTGAAGACTTCAAGTGTAATTATAGATGTGTTTATTTCTCCTTTCATCTTTTATTTTGAATTTCTGTTGTTAGGTGTAATCATATTTGGGATTATATCATTTTGCAGAACTGACTGCTTTCTCGTTATGTACTGTCCTTCTCTACCCCTGACAATATTTCCTGTTCTGAAGTCTACTTTGCATGCTATTAATGGAGCTAGTAGTGATATTTTGAATTGTTTTTCCAATATATAAATATGGTTTGTCCATCCATTTAACTTGGCCCTCTTTGTTATTTCTTAGTAATACACAGTAGTTTTAAAAGGAGTTGTTTAACCATATGTTTGGCCTTGATCTCTAGGTTATTTCATGTTTGAAATTTTTGCAAGTATTGAAACATTCCTCTTATTATCTATTTTCTTCATCACAGAAAAGAAACATGAGTAAAATTCTGTTCATTTGTAAATATTATATTTAGGGCCTTAGCTAAATACTTTAGTAATTCTTATTTGTCTATACATTTTAATTTGTTTCTGTGAAAATAATCTTGTCACCTATGAATATGAAGGAAAATATTTTCCTTATATTCGTTCATGTATTTGCTTGCTCTTACCACATTGAAAATATCAAATAGAATTTCTTTTTTTTTAATTGATTTTGTAAAAATATTACATTAAAAAAACAATATGAGGTCTCATTCAACCCCACCACCCCCACCCCACCACTCCCACCCCAGCAACACTCACTCCCATCATCATGATACATCCATTGCATTTGGTAAGTACATCTCTGGGCATCTGTGCATCTCATGGTCAATGGTCCACATCATGGCCCATACTCTCCCACATTCCATCCAGTGGGCCCTGGGAGGATATACAATGTCCGGTGATTGCCCCTGCAGCACCATCCAGGGCAACTCTAAGTCCCAAAGGCGCCTCCACATCTCATCTCTTCCTGCTATTCCCCATACCCATATCAGCCACCATGCCCACTTTTCCCACTCCACTCCAATGCCACCTTTTCTCTGTGGACCTTGGATTGGTTATATCTGTGGCATCTCTATGTCAAGAGGAGGCTCAGATTCCACATGGATACTGGATGCAATCCTCCTGCTTTCAGTTGTAGGCACTCTAGACTCCATGGTGTGGTGGTTGTCCTTCTCCACCTCCATCTTAGCTGAGTGAAGTGAGTCCAATAAATCAGATTGTAGGAGCTGAAGTCTGTTGAGGCTCAGGGCCTGGCTATCATATTGTCAGTCCAGAGATTCAAATCCCCTCAATATATCTTAAACCCCAACACCAACTACAATTCCAGTAAAGTAGCATGAAAATCTAATGAAAAGAGATTCCATCTGAATCCAGTTTCATCACGCAGAAACACCAGCTCCAAAGAAGGGCCAACTAACATGGCAGTGAACCCCATCTGCCATGACCATATAGCCCGTGGTTCTCTTTAGCCCTCAAAGGAACCAGTACCTGGGGTTGTATCTACTTCATCTGTCTCTTAGATTCTGCTCAGTTGTGCATAAGGGCAATCCTTCTGACAGCCTCCAGACTCTTTTTCATAGACTCATAGCCATATAAACTAATTTCTCCTTTCCATTTTCCCCTTACATTAGGTCAAACAGCATTTTAAAGTCATGTTATTATATGTAGACAGGGATATTCTGCTAGATCTGCATTGAACCTTCAATTCAAGGTCATTTTCCAGTTGCATCATCAGTTGGTACTTGAGAGTGATCCCTCGGTGCCAGGGAGGCTCATCCCTGGGTGTCATGTCCCACGCTGGGGGGAAGGCATTGCATTTACATGTTGAGTTTGGCTTCGAGACTGGCCACATTTGAGTAACATAAAGGCTGTCAGGAGGAAATTCCCAGGCACAGTGCTGCTCTAGGCCTTGTTCTTATTTCAGGCATATAGGCTCACAAGCATAGTCATTAGTATCATGCTCTCACTGTTGGACCCTCATTCCTTCCTGGTCCTTACCATTGCACCTGGGGGACTGCCACTGCTCCCCTAGTGACCATGACAGAGCACCCCCGGCCAGGAACCCAGTACCCCCCCAGCTGTAGTTTTTAATTGTTTCCATTATGAGTATATCCAAACATTACCATGCACCCTGGACATATGCCCTGTATAGCTCCCTGTCAGCCATATATCACCTGTCAATAGTATCCTATACCAGTATTCCTCCACTGCCATTGTTGAACCACTCTGTGATCCAAAACTTCCTGAAAATTGAAGCCCAATATAATGTCAGGTTCCCTTACTAGTAAGATGGCATATAGCGATGGGTTTAAAGGTTAGATATAGGATACGTGTTGACTTGGAAAAATTCTACATCCTATCTTTTTCTTTTTTCTTTTTCCCTAATTATTGAACTTCTCTTCACAAGAGCCATAGACCACAGTAATTCACATATACAATATGCAGTACTCTCACACATCCACCATAAAACCTTTTCCCTTCCACAGCGATATTCTTATACCTTATTCATAACATATTTACTTACAGTGATGTAGAGACTCTGTGACAATAGCTTTCAAACAAGATGACATCTGTGCTTACATTGTGGTCTATACTTTAGGATATACAGTTTTCTAAATTTTTAGTTGTCCTATGTTTTACATTATGGTTTACATTATTAGTCTGTCATCCCCTATATGTTTATGGTGTAATAGTACATGTTTTATATCCATCCTTGTGTACTCTCGTGAAAGTCCTCTCTTATCCCACATTTACTTTGGTTCCACACATTTAACATCCATTTTCCCATCCCCTTGGTGCCCACAGTGACATCCAACCTCCGTTTCCTGAGGACCCACGTCCAGAGATACTTGCAACAGTGTTCAGAGCCTAACTTGCTCAGCTGCCCCAATGCCCTGGGAGCCACCCTTTCTCTTGAGAGATACAGTTCCCTCTATTTGATGGCATTAGTCCTCCCCAGGATGTGGGTCCACCCCCACTCTCACTATTTGGGTCTCTATCTCAAATAGAATTTCTATCTGCAAAAAAAATATAGAGCTATTCCATCATTCTTTGATTAGCATTTGTATGATTTTTTAAAAATCCTTTAATTTTTTGTATTGTTCTGCTTTTTATCTTTATCCTTTCAATTTTTAACCTACATTTTTTTTTATTTAAGTGGATTCATTTTAAAGAGCATGTGGTTGTATTTTGCTTTGTACACAGTCTAATAATTTCTGTCATTTATCTGATGTGTTTAGAACACGGATTGTGTGGAAAATGAAGTTTCCCACCTCTTTTTGTAGTCTTTGAGCTAAGAATGTTTTTGCATTTTTAAACGGGTGAAAAAAATTAAAAAAGAACAATATTTCATGAATATCAGAAAATTACACTATATTCAGAATTCTGTGTCCTTAAATATGGTCTCATTAAAACACAGTCACACTCATTTAATACATATTGTCTTTGGTGTTTCTGCAATAAAATGGTAGAGTTGAGTAACTATCACAAGTTTCTGTTTTGTTTCTGTTCAACCTGAAAGCCTAAACTTTCTTTAACATCTCTTTATGATAAGTCTGTTGTATGTGCCTATAAATGTCTGTGACTGCTTATGTTTGCGGAATGTCTGTCTCTATATATCTGTATTTGTATATGTCTGTATTTATATTTGTACATACATATTATTTCATGTATATACACACACATGAATTGAAACCTGTCTCCCACAAAAAGCATGTTCATGTCTGAAACTCAGATCCTATGGGTGTGAACCTATCTGTAAAAAGAGAATTGAAGATGTTGTCAGTTAAGGTATGGCCAAACTGAATGGGGTGGGCCTAATCCAATATAGCTGGGTCTTTATAAGCAGAGGCTATTTGGATGCCCTTAGGGCCAAACCCTGTTCTCTGACTATCCTTACAATCTGATGTTCCCCAAGGTTCAAGCTCCTGCCCTCTTCCCTCCCTGTCTACATGCTCTGAGTGACCACACCAACACCCATGGCGTCAACTCAATCCATGTGCCAGTGAGCCCAGTCCTTCATGTCCAGCCCAGAACACTCTCCTGAGCTCCACATCTGAATTTCCAAGTGGACTCTCATGGGCACTCAAACTAAAGATCTTCTCTGTCTGGATGAATGTCACCAACAACTCTCTAAGCCAGAAGATGGAAGATTTCCTTGACTACTCCCACTCTCTCTCTTTGATGTGGTTAATTATGAAAACATGTCAACCCCAATTCTTAGAGTTTTCTTATTTTCACCCTCCCCCAATTCCTGTTTTCAAGTCTTAGGATCATTGTCAAAATCTTCCCTCTAGTTCTTCTTGCCTGGTCTACCTCCAATTCATCCTCTATGCTGCTGGTAGTATATTTATAAAATGAATATTAGACAGTTACTCCCAGACTTAAAATCTTTCAATGGTTTATCTAGTCTGTACAATAAATTCAAATTCCCCACCATTTTATACCAGAAATCTCAAGGCCTAGCCATGGCCCACCTATCTAGGCTCATCCCTCACCTCCTCAGAGCTATCTTACACTAGAAGCCAGCATATTACAAACAGGGTTCTAAAGGGCAGTTCTTAAGATGTTAATAACATTCAGGTCAAATAAGTTTGCAAAAGTGAAGAAATGCATTTAAAACACAGCAATAGGCATTGAGAATATCCAAGAAAGGAATAGGAATGGTAAAGTATGAGTACACATTCCTGTTTTTCAAGAAAAGCATTAACAAGTCTAGGAATTCAGTTTGGAAAATGCAACAGAAGGAATCCAATAATATATTATATTTCCTATAATACATTATAGTCCCTTGCTTCCCCATCTCAGGCAGAGGATGCATTCATTTACTCACTGCTCATTCATTCATTAATTCATTCTGTAACATTCATTGCACATCAAATGTACATGCTAAAAAGAGCTATAGGCAGAACATTTTTTTAAATTTAATTCATTTTTTTAAAAACATTACATTAAAAAAATATGAGGTCCCATTCAACCCCACTGCTCCCACCCCCCACTCCCCCCACAGCAACACTCTCTCCCGTCATCATTACACATCCATTGCACCTGGTAAGTGCATCTCTGGGCATCGCTGCACCCCATAGTCAATGGTCCACATCATTAGGCTGAACATTTAGAGGAAGATCATGCTCTATATGAGCCAACCCAATAGATGATTAAAACAATCATAGTAAATTCTGTTTGTTGGCAGCATAAAGTAGGAGGAACTGACAGCAACCTTGCTTCCTTCTCTTTACTTCATTATCTCTGAGATAGGTGCCAGTCTTTTCCTTTTATGTATTAATATATGCAGGCTTAATTTTTAAGTATGCATATAATTACAATGGTCATATCTTTCTGATGTATTGACCCTTTTAGTATTAGTCATGTCTCCCTGTATCTGTAGTAATATTTCTTGCTGTAAAGTCTATTTTGTCTGATAATAGTGTACCTACTCCAGATTTCTAATGGATCTTATGTAAGTGGTCTATCTTTTTCTATTATTTATGGTACTTTCAACTGATTTGTGTCTTTGATTGTAAGGTGTGTCTGTAAGG
Source organism: Dasypus novemcinctus (assembly GCF_030445035.2). Lineage (NCBI taxonomy): Eukaryota > Metazoa > Chordata > Mammalia > Cingulata > Dasypodidae > Dasypus > Dasypus novemcinctus. The sequence goes on from NW_026688149.1 coordinate 896,540, forward strand.
TGTGTCTTCTGTTATATAAAAATTCTTTCTAATGCTTTCCTATATATCTATATATCTATCTCTCTATATATATAGAAAGAGAGATAATAACTCAGTTAAGTCAAGCATAAGAAAGCAATACACAGACATATATACATTTATTTTATTAAACTTTTGTTAATAATTGGGAGAACATAAAATAGGCAAAGGATTGTCTACAAACAGGTGTCCAACTGCTGCCTGATAATCCCTTATGATATATACACTATAGATATAAGCTCACCAAACTGGGGGACACACACTGACATACCTGGCCCACCTCCAGCCAGAGTCCCGGTTGGATGCAATATAAATAAATAAATAAATATATATATATATATATGTGTGTGTGTGTACATGTACACATATATATAGTGTTAGTGAACCTTTGTTAATTGAAATAATACAAAATAAATGAAGGATTTCTATAAACAGGAGTCCAACTGCTATATCCAAATCTCTCATGCTAGGCATACATACATTCACAATCTCACCAAACCAGGGGACACGTGGAGATACCTGACCAGCCAGAGACCCAATTGGATGCAAAATAAATATATATATGCATATCTAATTTAATAAGTCTATCCTGACAATTAGTCTGAATAATAATAATTCCATTATCAATGAAAAGATTAAATCAATATTGATCAAAGGCACAAAATAACAGAAACATATAACAGTCTTACATGAAAAATCACCAGTATCTAGCTCATGGCTGGGAAATCCAGAACCGGCAGGCAATACCAGAGTCTTGATTGAAAACACCACCTGTGTAGAGCACCCTCTCTCAGGGTGGGACTTAAACTGGCTTGATCAGAGACTGTCCCTTTTATTGTGCTCATAATCAATGAACTCCATACTCTAGATGCCAACTTGCTAGTACTGCATCAGTTCCCGAGGAAGTGGCCAGCCTCCTCAGGAAGGAATAGAACACTCTCTGGGCAGTACATTCCAAAGTTCATGTGTCAGTTCCTGAGAAAGTGGCCAGCCTCCCCAGGGAGGGCCACAATACTCCCCGGAATGCACTCTGTCTCTTCTTATTTGTTTAAAAAAAAAAAAGCCCACTGTTCTACTTGTTGTGGGAAACTGGCTTACCTGTTCCTTATTGTAAATGTTACACCTGTTCTATTGTAGATGTTGCAGTTGTTCCCTATTATAGATGATGTTGCAGTTCTAATAGCAAACAGCTGCTTGGTAGTTTCCAATAAATACGATGTGGAAACTAGGGTTGAGGTTCTCAGTTCCATAAGCTGTGAGTCCACTGGTCCCATCTTTATCTCCTCTCTTGTGTCTCTCTCTCTGACCTTTATTTCATAAAGTTCTATGTTACCTTTCCTTCTAGCCAACCTATCACTGAACTCATCTCAGCAGCTTCTCATCACTGCTCCTGAAATATGAAAAGTGCTGACCAGTAAGGCATTGGTGTGCTGATTAACAAAGCCTCCTCGGTAATGTTTCACTTTAGTTTGAACATTACTCACTAAATTTTTCTCAGTACAGCCTCTTATCATTGGGACTTGCAATTTCATCTAGCATGACAACCTCTGACTTTGGAGGGTTTAGGCTATTCATATTTAATGTAGCTATTGTCATGTTCAGATGTATATTTCCCACATTGGGATTTTTCTATTTTTTTTTCTATTCCTTTTGACTGCCTTTGTTGTTAGACATTTTATAGCACCATTTAAATTAATTTTAACTTCTTTATTATTCCTTAAGGATTTTAATTGAAAGATAAGAATATATTATTCAGTTTATCACAGTCTACTTCAGATCAATGCCAACATAATTTCAGGAAAATGTAGAAACTTTTCTCCAGTGTATCTCCATGTCTCCCCCTTTTCTGTATGCCATTCTCAATATATCTATGTATGTTTTGAATGTACCATTTAAAATTATAATTATTGCTTTAGACAATATTATGTCTTTTTATGAAGTTAAGACAAGAAATGAGAAAAAGTATATCCCCATAGCCTTTTCTATTAATCCAAGTGATCATAATCTCTGATGTTCTTCATTTCTCCCTGAGAATTTGAGCACTTGTCTGCAGTAATTTCTTTTCAATATCAAGTATTAGCTTTAAGATGTTTTTGTAAGGCATGTTTTGGGTGGTTGAATTATATATTCAAAGAAGACATGTTCTCATTCTTAATCCATGTTCCTGCGTGAACCTATTTGTAATAGGACCCTTTGAAGTTGTATTACCAATTAAAGTGTATACCCATTTTGTGAATAGGAGCATCTAAGAGTCTGTTTGAGTTTGGTGTGAATGGATCAGGGTGGACTTGAATCTGTGATACGGAGTCCTTTATAAACAGAAGAAATGTGGCCACAGACAGTAGAAAAAGCCACAGGAGGAGATCCAGGACATCACTGTGAAATGAGAGACTGCCATCACCAGAATGCTACAGTTCCAGGGGAAAGCACTGCCTTGCTGACATCTTGATTTTAGACCTAGAGTCTTTAAAACTATCAGGCAATAAATTCCATTTGATTAGACCAAGAATGTGTGATATTTGTCACAGCAACCTGGTAAACCAAGATAGCATATTTGTTAATGAAAAAGTATCTTATTCTTTCTTTATCTTAGATTGTCTTTAATTCACTTTCATTTTGCTGGATATAGAAATTATGGCTGACAGTTTTTTCCTCCAATGCTTTGAATATGTCATTCCACTCACTCAGGACAACTAACAAGGAGATGATGATGGTCAACACCATCCCAAGATGTCATCTATAACTACAAGCAAGAGAGTTCCATCCATCTGCCCCTGGATATAGGCCCCCTCTATATTAGAAGCAGAGAGGGCATCACCAACCCCAAATCCTCAAGAAAGGGGAATGACCAATGGACTGAAGTACCCTTATTATTATTCTACTATAAAATGTGTTATTATTCTAGCAATGGAAGAACACTTATCACTGATGTAAAGGCAGTGGCCACCAGAGGTTCAGAGGGATGGGAGAGGGAGGAATTGGTGTAACATGGGGACATTTTCAGAACATTGGATTTGTCCTCTGTGACATTGCAGTGATGGATACAGGCCATTGTATATTTTGTCATAACTTACAAAATTGTGTGGGATGAAGTATAAACTATAAACTATACTTCATGGTTAGTAGCAATGTCTCAATATGGGTTGATCAGTTGTAACAAATGTACCACACAATTGAGGATGTTGTTAATGTGGGAAAGTGTGGGAGGGGGGAGTAGGACATATGGGAATCCCTTGTGTTTTTATGCAACATTTGAGTAATCTAAAGCTCCTTTAACAACACAATTTTAATAATAAAAATGTAAAAAAATCTGTTTGTCTTTCATAGTTTGTGATGTGTTATTTGCATCATATATGAGAAAACATTAGTATCCACAGCATGCAAAGGGTGCCCACAAATCAAAAATGGGAAAATCTTCAGTATATAAATTGGCAGAAAAAAATGGAAAGGCAAATTCCAGAAGAATAAAGAAATGGTAAATAAACATGTGAAAACCATTCTGGAAAGTTATTGGCAGTATCCTCTAACGCTGAACCTACATGGGCACTCTGACTCAGCAATTCCACAGCCAATAGATATATCCATACACATGTCCACCAGAATGCATATATGAGAATGTTTACACCATCATTATTTGTAAAATCCCTGTTTTAGTGTCCTAGGGCTGCTGGAACAAAGTACAACAAACTAGGTGGCCTAAAACTACAAATTCATCATCTCACAGTTCTGAAGGCTACAAGTCCAAAGTCAAAGTGTCAGCAGGGGCCATATTACCTTCAAAACATAGTGAAGACTCTGTTTATGTCTCTTCCAGCTTCTGGCAATTACATGAAATCCTTGGTGCTCCTTGGCTTGTGGCAGCATTGCTCCATCTCTGCCTCCATAACATGGCATCTTCCATCTCTATCTGTGCCCAATTCTTTCCTTATAAGGACACCAGTCACACAGGATTCGTGCCAGCCCTAATCCAGCTTGGCCCCATCTTTAATAATATCTTCCAATACCCAATTTCCAAATACAGTCATGTCCATGGCACTTGGGATTAAGTCTTGGCCTCATGCTGTTTTGGGAACACAATTTAACCCAGAGCAAGCTGCAAACTGGAAATAACCTAAGTCAGCCAGTAAACTGCATATATTCATTAAATGAAACAGAGCCATGAAAAAGAACATTGACATTCTAAGTTGTCTTAGGTGAGATTTGCCATTTTGTTTGATCAGCACATGTTCTAGCCAAATAATTTTTGATCATGTAATATGCCAGAGTTCCAGAGTGGAGAATCAAATTATTAAGAGTATGAGGACCTATGTTTATCATTTTGTTTCTTAACTTGCATATAGAGCAATGAAAACCAGCTGTAGCAAAAATGAAATTGAACTGCACCTTAATGATAGGCTCAAATTTTGAGTTTTCTCATCAGTAAGATTGACCCACTGACCTCGGACTAAGTGCTAGTGAGATCAGAGAGTCAAACACAAAAAGAGTGGATCTCAGATCCAAGAGATTCACCCATAAATTGTGGAGATAATGGGGAGGACAGAGAACTCAAAGTTCAGCAGGTGCCTTCTTCTGTCTTTCCTATCTCCAGAGTCCTCAGCAGTGGCCTTCAGATTCTGTTCTCATCACCAAAAACTGAAAAAAAACAAACAAACAAAAAAGAAAATATAACAGGAAGTTAATTTTTTGGATCTTACAACATTTTTTTCTCTCCCCTTCCCCGCCCCCCTGAGTTGTCTGCTCTCTGTGTCCATTTGCTGCACGTTCCTCTTTGTCCACCTGCATCCCTGCCAGTGGCACCAGGAATCTGTCTCTTTTTGTTGCATCACCTTGCTGCATCAACTCTCTACATGTGCAGTGCCACTCCTGAGCAGGCTGCACTTCTCTTCACACTGGGCAGCTCTCCTTATGGGGCACATGCCCTGCACATGGGGCTCCCCACATGGGGGACACCCCTGCATGGCACAGCACTCTCTGTGTGCATCAGCACCATGCATGGGCCAGCCTACCACATGGGTCAGGAGGTCCTGGGTCTGAACCCTGGACCTCCCATGTAGTAGGTGGATGCTCCATCCGTTGAGCCAAATCCACTTCCCTGGATCTTACAACTTGTAAGTGATTCATGAATTAGATATCATTCAACCAAAAGCAAGACTTTTAGGCAGAACAAGTTTGTCTTAAAGAAAATAATCTTATTGACTGGTAAAGGGTAGTTTCCCTTACTTAGCTTACACTTGACTTAGAGCATATACATCTTTCTTTTTTTTAGGTATTATTTTTTATTATATTTCTTTATTTAAAATCTTTCTTAATTGGCCCATTCATTCAATTTAAATCTGGTCATCCTTTTATTTATTTATTTATTTATTATTATTATTTTTTTAAAGATTTATTTATTTATTTAATATCCCCCCCTCCCCTGGTTGTCTGTTCTTGGTGTCTATTTGCTGCGTCTTGGTTCTTTGTCTGCTTTTGTTTCTTTGTCCGCTTCTGTTGTCGTCAGCGGCACGGGAAGTGTGGGCGGCGCCATTCCTGGGCAGGCTGCTCTTTCTTTTCACGCTGGGCGGCTTTCCTCACGGGCGCACTCCTTGCGCGTGGGGCTCCCCCACGCGGGGGACACCCCTGCGTGGCACGGCACTCCTTGCGCGCATCAGCGCTGCGCATAGCCAGCTCCACACGGGTCAAGGAGGCCTGGGGCTTGAACCGCAGACCTCCCATATGGTAGACGGACGCCCTAACCACTGGGCCAAAGTCCGTTTCCCCTGGTCATCCTTTTAATGTGTACAGAATTCTTCACATAAATGGAGGTCATTGTAAACTTAAAAAAAAAAAACCTACTTCAGCACAAAACATGCTTTCTTCTTGTTGAAATCTCAACCTCCATCAGTTTTCAATCATTGTAAAACTTGGGATAATCCCCAAAAGAAACACAAACAAAAGTTTGATTCTCTTAGTTTATTGAACAGCTAATACAGAGACAAACATTACTGTGTTTCCTAAAAATTTAGGGCAAGTCATTGCATATTTGCCCCTGAAATGAAAATTAAATTAGATTGAAGTCATGTATTGCCATAACTTACCTTGATGGCCCACAGGGTCTACTGTATTCCTAGAACTTAGACTGGAGACATTCCAGGTAATCTCCAGTACAAGTGCTTTTAAGCAGAACATTTCAGATAACATAGGACAAACCCTATAAAATTCATTTTGTTTTCTAAAATAACAGAAGATACTATTGAAACTCAATGTCTTCATTTATCAATCTTAGTGTATTAAGGATCTAGTGTAATCCTGCATAGACTTGGTGAAAATGACAAGGCACACATACACACAAAAACTACAGTATTATATAAATCAGAGAAGTCATCGAAGATAATCTATGGCCTTAAAGTAAATTAAGAATATAATTAGTCTAATTTAAAGCTGAAGAATAAACCATGAATTATCCACTGGTAAAGCAGAGAATATGATTTTTCAGCTTCTTTTCTATGAACAATATAACAGAAAAAACTTTTGCTTATGGTTTGTGTATTAGAATCATTCTGAACCTGGAGAAGTAAAAGTCAATTCCTCAATTCCATTGTTTTATAATTCATGATAGTTTTCAGGACCATTTTAGCTGTTTGGGTGGATTAGCCAAACTGTGGCCACTGTGCAGATGTCAGTGCTCAAGGCTCCTGCTACTTGAGGGTGAATGAATCATGGACTTCCACCCTGATGTTTCCAGTTTTTGCCATCTTAACCCCCCAAGTTGTGCAAGTACACTCACCTATGAGGAAAGCCTATGGCTTGTGCTTTCACCTGCTCTGCACTGTGCACATCAGCACCCTATTCTCTGTGAGGTGACTACTCAAGCGTCTTCCCACATGACCTTCAGCAGTTCCAGGTCTTACTTGTCTGCAGCTGCCAACAGGCTGTCAGCCACTTTGTCAAGGTTTGGTGCTTTCCCTGTATGAAATGCATCTCATCATTTCCTTTAATACCTCAGGGACCACATCAGTATTTCCACTTGATTCTTTCTGCTTTCATTCAGAAAGAATATTCATCCAATGTATAGGGCATCCGCCTACCACATGGGAGGTCCACGGTTCAAACCCCAGGCTTCCTTGACCCGTGTAGAGCTGGCGCACACACAGTGCTGATGCACGCAAGGAGTGTCGTGCCATACAGAGGTATCCCCACGTAGGGGAGCCCAACATGCAAGGCGTGCACCCCATAAGGAGAGCCGCCCAGCATGACAGAAAGTGCTGCCTGCCCAGGAATGGCGCCGCACACACGGAGAGCTGACACAACAAGATGATGCAACAAAGAGAAACACAGATTCCCATGCTGCTGATAAGGATACAAGTGGTCACAGAAGAACACAGAGCGAATGGACACAGAGAGCAAATAACTGGGTGGGGGGGAGAGAAGGGGAGAGAAATTTTTAAAAATTGCAATAAAAACTGGGAACCAGCTCACAAAATAATGTAAACTTACCATCTGGTAAACCATTAGCTTCACCAAGAAAAAATGCCTTCTAATGAATTTTCAAACCCCAATCTCTCCCCAGGACAAGTCAATATGCTCTCTGGCTCACATTACATTTCCACTGAAGCTAGATGAAAATGATGAACTTTCTAACATTTCTCCCATTTCTTCCAGACAAAAACTGAAGTTATTAATAGTACATGTAGGAAATTTTTACTTCTTTAAACTGTGTAACGCCGACTTCCGTCTACAGGAGGAGCAGCCATCTCCCAGTGGAAGGGGGTGGGTTCCTGAGACATCACCCTGCACTGTAGGCTCATAGGGTTCACGCAATTTCCCACACAGCTGAGCACTTTACATGGAGGTCGGGGCGGTGGACAGGATGGGGGTGTCTCCTGGGCTGACACGCGGGCAGGAGACTGCGGGGGCGGAGGGGATGGCGGGAGTCCTGTGGGCGCTGCCTCCCCAAGCCCCCCTCCCCAAGATCTCCTCCTCCCCAAGTCCTCCGCCCCAACCCCTCCTCCTCCCCAAGCCACCTCCCCAAGCCTTCCTCCTCCCCAAGGCCCCTCCCCAACCCCCCTCCCAAGTGCCCTCCTCCCCAAGACCCTCCTCCTCCCCAAGTCCTCCTCCCCAAGCCTCCTTCCTCCCCAAGACCCCTCCCCAACCCCCCTCCCAAGCCCCCTCCTCCCCAAGACTCCTCCTTCTCCCCGAGTCCTCCTCCCCAAGCCTCCTTCCTCCCCAAGCTTCCTCCTCCCCAGGAACCCTCCTCTCCAAGCCACCTCCTCCCCAAGTTCCCTCCTCCCCCTCGCCCTTCTTCCCCGGGAGAATCAAACCTGCCGCCAGGGGCCGCCTTCACTCCCGCTCAGCAGTGCCCGCCCTCCTCCCGCATCTCGGACCCTTCCAGGTCCCAGCTTCTGAGTTGCGACACCCCCAGTGTTTTTTTTTTTGCATTTGTATTTTTATTGAATTATCTCGGAATATAGTTTCATTTTGGCATGAAAAAGTAATATGAGAAAATAACTTAAAATTTTTTGAACTATTAATGTTTATACTCATATTTATATATTAAAATATGTATGTTTTATGTTCCAGAGAAAATTGAACTTCTTTGAATGAAGTATTATGCAGTTACTGTACTTAAGTGTTCTGCCCATTTTTTATGAGGTGAAATTCAGTGCATAAAAATTGGTCATTTTAGAGTATAATCAGTGGCATTTTGCACACACACGACGTTGTGCATCAGCTTGTAAGGAAAGGGTTAAGTTTACTTTTCACAGAAAGGGGAAGCCAGAGCAGGTTCTGTGTTGGAGGAGGGAGGGAAAGGGGCTCTAGAGGCTTTTGCGCCAAGAATTTGCAAAGTGGCGCCAAAGCGTGGGGGCCAATGGTGAGAAGCGAGGCTGGGGCCAAAGCGAGGGGGCCATTGGTGAGAAGCGAGGGTGGGGCCAAAAAAGCGAGCGGGCCAATAGTGAGAAGCAAGGGCGGGGCCAAGGCGAGGGGCCAATGGTGAGAAGCGAGGGCGGGGCCAAAGCGAGGGAGCCAATGGTGAGAAGTGAGGGTGGGGCCAAAGTGAAAATAGAGCCAAATTTAAAAGAGGCGCCAGCAGTGAAAGCGGCACGCAGCTGCCCTGCCCGCTGAAATGCAGGGACTGGAGCGGGGACCTAGTGGAATCGCGTAAGTTAGCTAGACCTCTCCCTAGGCTGTAACCCTGAAGAACCCAATCAGTGGGGCACAGGGGAGGGACCTGTGTGTTAAGTTTCTTGCTGCTTGGCACCCCAGCCATGCTATCCAGGTCAGCGTTCTTGCAAGATCCTTCATTCTTTTCTCCTCCACGATCAAAAATTCTTTTCTCCTCCACAATCAGGTGACCGTTTGTTCTCTCATGGGTGCAGCTTTCTTTTAACAAGCTTGATCTAGTTCCAGAGCATTTTCTTCGCTTCAAAGGAAAGCTCGTGTCCTCAGTAGATGTCACTCCCCGTTCTCTGCTCCCTTCAACACTTACCAATCACTAGATTTCTTTCTGTCTCTATGGATTTACCCACTCTGGATATTCCAAATAAACAGAATCTATTTTTTTATCCATCCTCCCCTCCCCTTGTGGCTTTTTAGCTTGCTGTCTGCTCTCTGTGTCCATTCACTGTGCATTCTTCTCTATCTGTATTTATTTTTATTTATCCCACCCCTTGCAGATTGCTTGTTGTTTTGCTCTCTTTGTCCATTTGCTGTGTGCTCTTCTGTGTTTTTGCTTGTCTCCCTTTTTATTGGGTCACTTTGCTAAGTGAGCTCTCTGTGGTGCCCGGGCCAGCGACTATCCACAGCATGCGGGCAAGTGAGCCTGCCTTCACAAGGAGGCCCTGTGATGTGAACCCAGGGCCTCCCATATGGTAGATGGGAGCCCAACTGATTGAACCACAGCCACTTCCCAAAAGAATCTTTTTAAAAGGTGACCTTTTAATCTGGCTTCTTTCACTTATCATGTTTTTGAGATTTGTCGATGTTATTTTGGCTTGTGCACTAACTTCATTCCTTTTCATGGCTGAAAAGTATTCCAATATCTGGATATTAGGTATTTCAGTTATGCATTCATTCAAGGTTAGAAATTTGGGTTGCTCCCACTTGTTTGTAATTATTAATAATATTGCTATGAATATTTGTGTACAACTATTTGAATGTCTATTTTCAATTATGGGTGGTATAAATTAAGGAGTAAGATTGCTGGATCATGTGGTAACGTCGAACATAACTTACTGAGGAACTCTCCAAATATTTTCCACAGGGCTTGCACCATTATACATGCCCATCTATGATGTATGGGGATTCTAATTTTGGCACATCTTAACCAACAGTTATATTAGATTTTCAAAAAAATTATAATTCTAGTGGGTATGAGGTGCTGTCTCAATGTAGTTTTGATGTGCATATCCCTAATGAGTAAAGATATTCTGTATCTTTTAATGGGGTTGTTGGCCAACTGCATATTTTCCTTGAAGAAATGTCTATTAAAGTACTTTCTTTGTCTGTCTGTAATTAGATTATTTATCTTTTTGTTAAGGGGTAAGGGGTACATATATATTAATTATTTATTTTCCTCAATTTTAAACTTATTAAAACTTAGAGTATACTTATATATAGGCAAATTTTAAAAAATTCTTAGTATTTCATACCTCCCTTGAGCAAAGTCATGAATTTTTACTCTGTTATCAATGTTTTTTCAAATTCACTGGAAAGGAAGTACTATTTCTTTAAGTTTAGATAGGCTTTGAGGAGAAGGAGCCAAAAATTGGAGTAATGTTTAAGATCTCTGTTTCAGTTTGAAGGACGGTGTGACAAGAAAAAATCAAGAATCTGAAAATTACCCTTAAGCAGAGAGATGGGATGAAAATACCAGAAATGCAATGTTAACAGGAGCTTGTATTCCCAAAGAAATTGAAAATGGGAGACATCATGCCAAACCAGCTAGGAATGTCTTTCAGTGCAGCAGTCTGAAGAGTGCCTGGCTTGTGTTTCTGAACTCTTTGACCTGACACCTCAAAAAGATACCAGTTGTGTAGACATGAGAGAGGCAATAATACCTGCTGACCCCAAGTTCTCTAGGAAATCTGTCATGTGAAGAATGCTAGATATTGGCCCCATAATCTTTTTGTTATTTTAATAAATAAAAGCTGATCACCAGTATTTATTAAGTGCATATTAGATAGGAAGAATTTTAACCATTAGTTCACTGGACCTCGCAACATTTCTATCAACAATATTCCTAACAAAATGGAAAACTATTTTGCAAATGAGGAACTTGAGGATGTTATATACTAATAATTTCCTATGGGGTCTTAAAGAGTTACACATCATGTACATTGCTTGTCTTCTGATGAACCTCTATAGTTACTCAAAACTGGTGTTGTGGAGTGTTAGAGATATGGATTCTCAAGTAAAACTTTTATTGTTAACAGATGGAAGTCACCAGTTTATTGGAAGTTACACTGGAAATTAGCGGGTTATTCAAGGAATGGCTAGGATATTTCACACAATACCTCATGTGCTATTCTATAATAATGAAGTTAAAGCATTTTCAGAGTGTTTTCTGTGCATATGTGTGAAAGGCATATTCTGGATCAGCCCAGACAACATTTGCCTGGAACAACAAGCACAACTGGAGTTTTCTATAAATATAGCATTGCATTCCCAGGGCTCTCATCCTGATCATCATCCTTTTGACATGGTTAAGGATGGCCCTGGATTAACTATAATGCCCACTATGTTTTTGGGATCAGTGATCTTTGATAACATAGCTCCAGACCTCATCCATGAAGGGTGGGCCTTCCTGGCAGATCAAAGAGCTGTTCAAATATGTGATGCTGGAAAGTATCACTCATTTGTTCTCTATGGGTGATTATCTCTACATTTCTTACATATTTATCAACAAATATCCAGAACATCTTTCCTATATTCCACTCCACAACTTGCCAATTCTTTCATGGCCCTGACCACGACATGAAGGAAAACTGTTTTTTTTATTTATTAACATACACATAGTTTGTCAATTTTAAAAGTTGTCCTTGCTACTCAATCTTCAACACACAGAATTGTGTTGGGAAGTCAATGAATATTTTTAATGAGTGAATCAATGAATTAAACTCTAAGTTATCTTCTACTCTAAGATTGAAGCTGAGGTTTGCGATTACAGTAATAAAAATAATGAGAATATCTTTTTCCATATAACCTTTTATGGTGAAACTCATGTTTATTGGGATTAATTTTATAATAATTTAACTTCTGCCTTACTAAGTCATTGATGGTTTTGCACTCTGTCTTTGAACTTGGACCTGGAAATCATCAACCAGATGACTTTACTGTCTTTAGAACAGGACCAGGTGTACTTTCTTCACTGAGGAAGAATTGCCAATGTTTTTGATGTTTAAAATTCTCCTCCCTGGGCCAAACTATTTATTCAGCTTTTTTTCCCTTGGTACCAGCCTTGGACTTGAAGATCATGCAGTACTCTCAGCACAGAACTCACAATCTATATGCAGGTAGATCAGTCCTGTAAATAGGGCGTAATTTTCCATTGGCATAAAAGATGAGCTGTGGAGTGAAGACAGAAGATTTCTCCAAGGCTAGAGTCTAGGTGAGCTCCTGGAACCTGTGCTTCAAGATGAGAAAGAGCCTTACCAGTGGGAACACAGGAACCTGGAAGTGTCAAATCCAACCTCCTTGAGTGAATGACATTTTCTGAAATGTCTCCAAGAAATTTGGGGGAAATTCTAAAGATGGTGTCATATTTTTCACTTACTCTTTATTCATATGTACCTTTTTTATTTACCTGGGCCTCAGGAGAGGAATATACATATGTGTGTCTGTGTGTGTGTGTTTGTGTATGATTACTATTACATAATTGCCTTCAACTTGGTCCTCTATAGTGATGAGTTTCCCTTCCTTTACCTCCCTAACCCCATCTTCATTTTTATCTTTCTCTTATCTTGATCCAGGAAATACTTCCTAATTGTCAATGTCCTGAAAGGTGCTTCCACTAGCCTGCTTATTATACCATTTTCTCATTCTTTTGCCATTTAAAGGATATAGTCATTATATTTCTCCAAAGAAATAAAAACTATATATATATATATATATATATATATATATAGAGAGAGAGAGAGAGAGAGAGAGAGAGAGAGATTTATTACATGAATTGGCTCATCAGGAGGTGGGCTGAGCAAGCCTGAACTCTGTGGCAGGCTGCAAGCTCATAGCTCTGATCACTCTGAATGTGACTACCCCAGTGGAAACTGTAGTAGAGGCACAAATTCTTTCTGACTCCTGAAATCCTGGTTGCTTTTTAAAACTTCCAACTGACTGGATAAGGAGGCTGCTTACATTGATGAAGACAATCTCCTTTATTAGCTGTAGATGGAATAAGTCAAAGATAGAATCGATTTATTATAGATGCAAATCCATTTATGAAATACTCTCACAGTAACCATCAGGCTAGTGCTTGCTTGAACTAACACTTGGAAAACATAACCTTGCAAAACAGATACATGTAATTAACCATTACAATGGCCAATATTTTAAAAATAATTATACCTGGTTCTTTTTCTACATTTTCATTCTCCTAATAACATTCTACCAATTTAATTTTTTTAAATCAATTATATTGATACATATTAATGAAGCATGCAACCTATACAAAGTGTACAATCAATGGTATTGGCTATAGTCATATAATAGTGTGTTCATCACTTCAATCATTATTAAAACATTTTCATTATTTCAATAATGATAATAAACTAAAAAGCAGACAAGGATGGTGAAAAAATGAAAGAATCCAGACTGACTTCATATTATTAAACTAAATTGAAATTGTTTGCTATCTACTTTTTGCTGAATATTCATTGTATTTCATATTCAAAACCAAGCCACAGTCTCAGTTCTCAATAGGGTTATCAGTAATATAAACAGAACACACAAAGCTAAGTAAAAATAGTATCTGGTTGTATCATGTGTTTACACATTGTCCTGGGAGAACAAAATGGAGAAAAGATTTGTCTTGGGACAACATGTGATCATCTCAAAACATGCAAAATAGGGCATTTGACAAAATATGACATCATTTCCTGATAAAAACCTTCCAAAGATAGGAATAGGAAACAATCTTAATACAATAAAGAACATATAGGAAGCGGACTTGGCCCAGTGGTTAGGGCATCTATCTACCACGTGGGAGGTCGGTGGTTTAAACCCCAGGCCTCCTTGATTTGTGTGGAGCTGGCTCATGCACAGTGCTGATGAGTGCAAGGAGTGCCATTCCACACAGGGGTGTCCCCCGCATAGGGGAGCCCCATGCACAAGGAGTGCGCCCCTGAGGAGAGTCACCCAGCATGAAAGAAAGTGCAGCCTAAAAATGGCACTTCCCACACAGAGAAATGACACAACCAGATGATGCAGCAAAAAGAAACACAGATTCCTGTGCTGCTGATGACAACAGAAGTGCACAAAGAAGAAGCAGCAAATAGACACAGAGAACAGACAACCGGGGTGGGGGAGAAGGGGAGAGAAATAAATAAATAAATCTTTAAAAAAAAAAAAAAAGAACGTATATGAATAAGTGAAACTTTCCTGCCAGGATGAGGAATAAGAGGAAAGGATGAAACTTTCCTGTCCACTGTTATCCAATGTTGTGCTACAAGTTCTAGCTAGAGCAATTAGGCAAGAAAATAAAATAAAAGGCACCCAAATAGGAAAGAAAGATGTAAAACTTTCACTATTCGCTGAGGATATAATCATATAACTAGTAAATTCCAAAAAATCCACAACTACACTACTAGAACTAACAGACAATTTCACCTAAGTGTCTGGATACAAGATTAATTCACAAAAATCAGTAGTGTTTATATACATCATTAATGATAAATCTGAGGAGGAAGTCAGAGAAAAAATTTCATTTACAATAACTACTAAAATATTCAAATATTTAGGAATAAATTTAACCAAGACCATAAATCACCTATACTAGAAAACTATAAAACATAGCTAAAAGTAAGAAAGATGATATAAATAAATGGAAGAACATTCTGGATGCATAAGTTGGAAGACTAAATATCATAAAGATGTCAATTCTATGCAACCTGAACTACAGTTTTAACACAATCCCAATAAAAATTCCAACAGTCATCTTTGTGGATTTAGAAAAGCCAATTTTCAAATATTTCCAAAAGAATAAGGGCCCCAAATAGCCAAAAATATCTTTAAAAGAAGAATAAAGATGGAAGATTCTCACTTCCAGGCTTTAAAAGATATTATCTAGGTACAGAGGTAAAAAATAGCTTGGTACTTGAATAAAGATAGACAGATTGCCAAATGGAATCAAATCAAGTGTTCAAAACAAGACCCTCAAATCTATGATTAAGTGATTTTTCACAAGGCTGTCAAATCCAATTGGCTAGGTCCGTACAGCCTATTCAACAAATGGCCCTGGGAAAACCAGATATCTTTAGCTAAAAGAAAGAAAAAGAATCCCTATCCTACACCTTACTCAAAAATGAACTCAAAATGAATCAAAGACCTAAATATAAACCCAAGGGCAATAAAATTCCTAGAACAAAAATAGGTCAGCATCTTCAGTACCTTGTGGTAGGTGGTGGTTCTTGGGACCTTACAACCAAAGCACAGGCAATGAAAGAAAAAGTAGGTAAATAAGACTCCCTTGAAATTAAACACTTTTGTGCTTATAATTTTTTTGCTAAGGTGAAAAGGTAGCTAACTCAATGAGAAAATATCTTTAGAAACCACATATTTGACACAGGTTGCTTTCCATGTTATATGAAGAGATCACACAACTTGACAAAATGGCAAACAACCCAATTTTAAAAAGGCCAAAAGACTAGAATAGACATTTTTCCAAAGAGGAAATATTAATGGCCAAAAGACACATGAAAAGATGCTCAACATCACTAGCTATTAGGGAAAATGCAGCTCAAAACTACAGTAATATATTATTTCACACCATATAGAATGGCCATCATTAAGAAGAACAGAAAACTTCATGTGCTCTCCTTATGGGGTGCGCTTCTTGTGCGTGGGGCTCCCCTATGTGGGGGACACTCCAGTGTGGCACGGCACTCCTTGTGTACATCAGCACTGTGGGTGGGCCAGGTCATCACATGGGTCAGGAGGTCCTGGATTTGAATCTTGGACCTCCCATGTGGTAGGCAGACAATCTAACCATTGAGCCAAGTCCGCTTTCCACCATTCTCCTAAAAAGCATCTGGTAGCAATAGAGCTGCCCTAGGGTAATCTGCGTGATTTCCTCTAGGTCTTCTGACTTTCACCTTTGAGGTGCATTGGTTTTTCCTGTGACACTGACTCTCCTTATCCCCAGCTGCCTGCCTGTGCTTCACTCATCACCTGCAGGGGGCTGTCCACACCCAGGGCTGAGATGGAAATGTCATCTTACATCTTCTCAAAAGGGAGAGATTACTTTCTGAGGCTCCCAGCCAAGAATGAATCTCCTATATTGTTTTTAGATGCCAATCCCTAATTAGGTCTTGCTTTAGAAAAAAACTCTTGCAGACTCTGAGGAAAATCCCCCAAAGGACACATGGTTCACAGTGCAAGACAAAGAAGAAATACACCTTCATAAGTTTTATTTTTTGAGATGAGCCATGAAGACATCAGTGGATGAACATGTTCCCCTCAGTGAAAGTGAGTAACTTCAGCATCTCTTGTGTAATTACCCCACGGGTATTATCTTGATTGTATAGTATCCTCCTTCCATTTGTGTGCATTAAAACTGCATATATGTATTTAGGGACCATCATTGCTTCAGACAGGACCAATATTGGTGGTATTGCTCCTTGTTTCATGGGATCGGTGGGACTGAGCTTCACCAAGACTATACACAGCATCACTTAACTTGAGCCGCTTGGTTCTGATTCTAATTGTAATGGGAAGTCTAATTGTAATTGAAAGGTTTCCCAGAGAGTAACCATATCTGACTTTCATTTAATTTCAACCTCTTCAAGGTGCAGACTGAGTAATGAGATCAAGAAGGAAATTATCTTTCTCAAAACTGCACAGACAGTATCCAGTGCTGTTGGGTGTGGCAGTGCATGTTATGAAATAGCCCCTCTTATAATTCATCCATCTCTAAGATTCTTTTACCTATTGAGACACCAGCCCATGACTTTTACAATTACCTCACATACATTTGATGACCCAGGAATAAGGAGCTAGAATGTTCCCCGTTGTAGAGGTGAGAAGACTGGGGAGGGACTGAAAGGGGAAATGAAAAGACCAGGGTCAGAAAACTGATAAGCAGTAGTATCAAGGTTTGAAGGCAGCTCAATATCTTCATGCCAGGAGCCCTGTCTGCACCCAGCCCTTTTCAGGTAGCTGTGGGAAGGGATACATGGTGAAACTCTGTCCAGTTTACAGGATGACATGGTTGAGGAGGATGAGTAGCCAGCAGTCCTGAGGGACCTTCATGAAAGTCTTATCCATTGAGAGCTGTCAGTTAAGTGTAGTGACCTCACTTCCTTGGAATGACATCACTTCCTTGGAGATGGAACACAACAGAATTTGAAAGCCTGGTAACCAGGCACTGAGAATTAACAGACCACCCCCTACCCACCTCACTTAGCAGATGTTAGAGAAAGCAGGATGTTCTCCTGTTTTGTGTGTAATTCCAGAAGTCCTGGCTTCAGGAATACTGGGAATAAGACATTTTTTCATCAATGTAGACATTGGATTAATCCTCAACCTCGAAACCACTGGCCATCAACCAGCAGGTTCCCAAAGGTAATATAGTGTGGCTCAAGGTCATCCAACTCAAGTCAACCCACTACTTTTCTCCTACCTGGACACCCCAAACCCCCCTCCTTTCACTGTGTGGGAGACTTGAGGAACAGGACAATCTTGACCAGGTGCAGGTAGTCAGGGTTTGGAAATCTGGTGGGCCCTTCAGGTTCACATCTACAGTCATGGCTGATGGGTGGGTAGGCAAGTGTGTGTGGGAAACAATGACCATTATAAATATTAGACCTGGGGCCCCTTCCAAATGGGCTGGAGTTGCATTCAGACACCCTTCTGTGCCTTATCTGGGTCACAGAGTTAGTAGGAAATCACCCTGTGGCAACTGCAAGGCAGCCTCTTGACACCTCCTGCCTGGCTACCGGGCACTGTGTTTACAGAGCTCCACACAGAAGGTCGGCAAGAAGCAGCCCAAGGGAGCCTTGCAGGTCTGCATCCAGGTGAGAGCACATGGGTGGCAGCTCCACACCAGGTCCTGAGACAACTGGGGAAGACCAAAGGGCCTGATTCTTGCCTGTCACTTTCCTCTGGAGCCCTCCCATGGATATGCCATCTGTGTGGCCCATAGTCCCTCTTCCCAGGGCTCCACCCTACCACTCTGGGAAGAGCTGCTCTCAGCCAGGTTGAAAGCCACTTTTCACACATTTGCAGGAACATCTGAAAAGAGATGCCGATATTGTTTCTGTGTCACTGAAGCCAAGGTTGTCTTTTTGTACTTTGTTATTTTTTTATAGTCACATCCTGATCCCAGGTGTCCCCTGGAGCAGTTGACTGGACTGTCCTTCACATTTTCAGAAATTCATGTCCCAAAGGTTCCTTTGCCTCTGAGGGAAAGGGCTCATTTTATGCTATAAAGGGGCTCACTTTATGACAAGTGCATGTGCAAAATGCACCCTCTTATAACACATGCCCTTGAACTTTCCAGGCCAGGAACAGTGGCTTCATTCAGCTGAATAACATTCCAGAAGGGAGGTTGCATGTAGCAGGGGTCCAGGCTCTCCCTGCTCTCAGTCCTTGAGGGATTCCTTTCTGGGGCCATTTCCTCAGTGCTGGAGGAACATCTTGAATGTGCCCTATGACCTGCTCCCCCTCCCTGCCTGCCAGCAGAGACTTCAGGAGAGCGATGGCTGGTCACACACAGGCACAGGGAAATTCCACAGCTGCAGCCCTAGACCCTCCACAAGACTGCAGCAGTTCAGTTCCAGCATCCCCCTGCCTGGCTGTAACATTCCCTTTAATTCTGGCCAAACTGGCTTCAGGGGAAATGGCACATTGGGTGCTCTATCCAGTAAATGGTGGAGCCCACCAACCAGCCATTGGGGTTTGCTTTTCTCTGAGGCTTCTGTTCAGATCCCGGGCCTGCAGGTGTCTTTCTCCCACCTGAAAACTCCTAACATTTACCTGTTTCCTGGAGCTGGGGTCACCATGACTGCAACTTCTCAGAGTTCCCTTTAATTCAAAACAGAAACATCAGTGTGTTGCTCAAGATTCAAAGTTGTTCTCATAATCTCTGACTTCTCCTCACAATTCTCAAAGTGGGGGATGAGATGTGAGCAGACCCTTTCCCTCCACACCTGCAGCAGACCATGCCACCCGTGGACTGAGGGAGATCACGTGGCCACAGGGGGAATGGCTCCAATTTCTGACCTGCAGATGCTGAGGGCTCCTAAAGTCAGGAAGGGGATGATTTGAGAGGACGCATGTGGATCATAGTCTTTCCAGGCAGTGGGGCAGGGAGTCCTCCTCCTCAGCTAAGGGAGTGACAGGAAGGGGCTAATAATCAAATAATTACCTCAGGTCAATTCTGTTTTTGAGGCTGGGGCCTTCTTGTGCCACAGACACTCCTGCCCCATTTCTCACCTTAAGACACAGAGGATGCCCCGCGCTCCTGGGATTCAGGGACAATTGCTGACCCTGTGCTCCTGCTCTTCCTCTCCTCAGTGTGGAAACAAGTTAGCACTGAGGAGGGCCCAGCACAGCCAGGTGCACACCCCCAAGGTGGGCGCATGGGAGATGCTCACGCAGCCCCTGGTGCCCGCCATCCTGGAGGGTGACCGAGGCTTCCTGAACATCTTCCTGACCAATTACCTGGGCTTCACCTCCATCACACAGGTGCTGGAGCAGCTGTTTATCAGGTGAGCCCTGCCCTCCTCCACAGTGGGTGCTCTGCCACCCACTGGCTGTGCCTCGGGAATATCACTGCAGCCTCTGGCCTCAGAGTGCTCCTCTGAAGAGTGGGGTGGCAGCAACAATTTTCTGGGGTCACAGTCAAAACTAAAATGGGCGAGCCACTGAAGGTGCTTTCCTGAGCATGCCCTGCAGAAAGGGTGGTCGAGGGGGAGAGGGCTTGTCCCCATAGAGTAATTCCCTCTCCACCTGAAGAGGTTCTGCCTCAACGTGACTTAGGAGTCCTGATTGCCATTGAATGGAGGCTTGAGCGCCCATCTCTGTGGGCCCTGTGCTTCCGCAGCCTGAGGGGTCCTGGCAGCTGGCAGAGGAGCCCCGTTACTTGTCAGGGATGGTGCAGCTCAGGTCTCCATTCAGCAAATACTAGGAAGTGTCTCCTAGGGGCGGGCACTTTCTAAGGCCCTTTGCTGACCTCACTGGACAAAGCTGGAAAAGTTCCTGCACTCCTGGGCTTCCCTTCTAGGCAGGAGTCGGGCAGCAATGCTAAACAACAGCAAAAGGGGTGCATCCAGGAATTTATAGGTGGCGCCTTTGTGTCTCTTCCAGATGTGGAGATGATCACTCTTTTGGTGATGGGACTAGAGAATGCCAGGCATGTCTGAAAAAGTGAATGTGCTCTGGTGTGGACAAGGGCCTCCTCCTTCCCAGGTAGGGTGGGGAGGGCAGGGCTGGTGGTGGAGGATCAGAGAGAAGCCTGGCTCCCACGATCCCCACTGGAGAAGAGGCCAGGGGTCAACACCCTGCATGGAGAACTGTACAAGGGTTCTGGTGTGCAGGGTGCCCTGGAGCTCTGAGCCTGCCCAGGCCCTGCCCCAGATCTGCTGGCCCTCCACCCCACCACATGCGAGCACCCCGATCTGGAGGTGTGGTGAGAGAGCAGCTCACACACCTGCCTCACTACGCAGTCCTGGGAAGTGAGCTGCCAGGGGCTGGGGGGGCTGTGCCCATGCCCTTTGGGAGGCCAGTGCCAGGGGCAAGAAGACCCCAAACATGGACTGGAGAGGAAGAGGTAGGACCGCTATGCACCAACAAGACTGAGGGATCATGAGGGACCAGGCTGACTGTGGCCGGAGGACAGGGCTTGTACCTCATGGGTCAGATGTGTATGAAGCTCACACCATGTGCCAGTGCTGTGCAAGGAGCAGAGCAGACAGAACCCCTCCCTGTCCTCATGGAGATCACGTTCCAGTGGGAGGGCTCAGGGAGGCAGAAGAGAAGGAGGTCTGGCCTCTCTGGCCTAGGGCTCTGCCATGGGAGGTGGCCATCGGCCATGGGAGGTGGCCATTGGGGGCCGTGTGGCAGCAATGGCCTCTCCACTCACTCTGCTGCTTGGCCTCCCGCGGCACCCTCTCCTACATTCTGTGCACCTGGCTGGTTAGATACCCAGGGGATTTCTTCCAGCCCCCGGACTTCCCCTGCCTCCAGCAGCCGGTGGCCTTCGTGCAGATCAGCCTGCCTGGGTCTGCCCTGGAGAGCCGTGCTCAAGCCCTCCTTGCTCAGCTGGAGCCCATGGAGCTCAGGGAGACAGATGCAAAGGGTGAGGAGCCCTGGGGCTGAGTGCACATTAGCCTTTGGGAAGGGAATGGGGTCACACAAGGAAGAATCTCCAGAGGGGGCCTTACTGCCCAAAGAAAAGAGTAATTTGGACCACTGACCTGAGGGCTTGCAATTTGGGAAGACTTCCTGGGGGCTGCTGGTACAGAAATGCGACCATTCCCAATATTTGGGAGGGTTTATAGAGAGGGAGTCCTGCTGTTGCATCTTCTTCCTTTTCCTGCTCTATGTCAGACCCAGAGTTAAAAACCACTGCAGTGCCTCCTCCAGAGCCACTTCCATCACTGGCACCAGACATCAGGCCTACTCTAGAATTGCAGGTGCCTCTGGCCCCACCTCCAGGACTATCTCCAGAGCTTGCCTCATCGCTGGCTCCAGAGCTGGAGCCTGTGCCATCATCAGCTACAACATCATACACAGCACTGGCAGAAGCTCTGATGCCACCTCACCTGCCACCTCCAGATGTTCAATTATTGATGGCTGCTAATCTGGAGGGACCCACTCCACCAGCAGAAGCATCATGTTCAGTGCTGGAGGCAGCTCCATCACCACCTTCACTGTCACCTCCAGAAGTTGTGTCATTGCCAAACAGAGCTGGAGCCAGTTGCTTCACTACCAGTAGTACTAGGGCTACTGCTGGTGGTACCCCTGATGTCACCTCCACTGCCACCTCTGGATTTGAAATCCATGCCAGTTATAAGAATTATTTGGGAATCTCATGAATCATGGTGGCTCATGTAAAATAGGAAAACAAGAAGAAGCTATTGATGTCCAGTGCTGCTGGCAGCCTGTGGCTTACATGGCCAGTCAGAGCTGATACATCAGGAAACCACTTCCTGCTCAACCAGGCTTCCAGACACACTGCTTCCCTCTCCCTCCATGTTTCTTCTGGCAGCTTTCCTGGCTACACACACTGAAAGTGGATTAGCTGAACCCTGGTCAGTGGCTGTGCATGTGAGGTGACTTCAGCTGGGACAGCTCCACCTCACACTGGGAGGTGGAGCCAAGTCTCCTCCAAGTCCCCGTGTGGCCAGGGGAAGTCACTGCATTCTTAGACCTGTGTCTCCTCATCTGGAAATGAAGTCAGGACAAAGTGTAGGACCTTCTTTATGGAGAGGGGAGAGGTTCAAGAGAGGGAAGTCATGTCAGGGAGCATTCCCTTACTCCAATTTGGAGAAGGTGCCACAGACAGCACCGCAATAACAGAATGTAACCCTTGCTCTTCATGGGTAGAGTTCTCACCTGCACTTTACATATAAGCGAGCAGGCTCACGGAGGCCAGGCAGCTCATCCAAGCTGCACACCCAGAACAAGCTGGAGCTGGGATTCACATCTCCAACGAGAGCTCATAGCTTGTGGCAGCAGCATTTCTGCCAGTCGAAGCAGGCAGCCTGCTAAGTCCCCAGGTCAGGATCTAGGGTCAACTGAGTGAGGGGAGGATGGCCTCACTGACCTCATTCTCACCCCTGAAAGGAGTGGACCTCCAAGGATTCCACCCTTGGAATGATGAAGCCAAAGAAAGCCCAGCAGATGCAACCACAAGAGAGGGCGAGTGTCCATGAGGCCATGGTGTGCCAGAGGGGTTCTGGCCTTCAAGACATCAAGGGTACCTCTTTTCTGGGTAACTAGAAGAGATATTTGGATTCTTGGTGCTTGGAGGGGTACTAGGAAGGAGGTGGTGAAGATTCCCAGATTCTTCCAGTGAGAACTCTCAGTGGGGGATATGACTCTGACCCTGGGGAGTTTCCCCACTTGATGCCACATATTGTCACACAGGGCACTGTCCTCTACCTGGGACATTCCTCAGGGAACTGGCCATGCTGGACTCGTCTCTCCAGGACCATCTGGATGTAAGTGGGCTTTGGGTCATGGTGGGGGGAAGCTAGGATGCAGAGGTTTTGGGGAGAGAGGCACTTCCAGTTATCAGCACTGAGCACACCTGCTCCATGGGGGCCCCACTGCACCCCTGTGAGTTGGAGGTGTCAGGTCCATTTTCCAGATGAGTAAGCAGACACATCCCCTCTGACTGCACAATGAATAAGGCTCTGGCTGAGCTGGGCATGGCCTCTGCATCAGGCATGGCCTTGGTGGAAGAGTGAGGTTGGTCCCCTAAATGGATGGGATTTATGGGAGAGTCTGAGCAGCCTCTTCACCCTGACACACCGTCTCTCCCCCTGTCATCAGAGAGGGGTGAATGGATGGTCCCTTAGCCTCTGCTCCAGGTCCCCCTCCTCTATTACTCCAAACCTGAAGAGCTCCAGGTCCTGGGGGTACTGGCTTGTGCCCTGGTGGGTCCTCCCAGAAGTGCACATGAGAAGGGATGAGGGGAGCTGGTAATGGCATGAGGAACCTCTTCTGATGGAGCTGGGATGTCTGTCTTCCAGGAGAGAATGATCGACTATGAAAAAAGGAGGAAGGTGAGTATCCGTGGGCATCACGGCAAGGGTAGGGTGTGGTTCGTGGGTGCAGTCAGAGACCGACCTGGTCAGGACATTCCATTGCTCCATCAGCCTTCCACTTATTAAAGGGGAGCGTTTAATTCAAGGAGATGAGGAAGACCTGCCACACTGGGGTGGGGCAGGAGGAGGTATCTGGGACCCTTTCCTCGAGAAGGAGCTGTGTGACTCCTGATCTGAGAACAGGTAGGACTTGGAGGAGAGTCCAGGTGAAGAGGGAGCCCATGTGAGCAAAGTCCCTGTCACTGAAGGAGCCCCTGTCCTACCAAGCAGACCCACCATGGCCTCCTCTCCACCTGCTGTTTCCCTCTCATCCCAGGAATACCAGGTCCTTTCACAGATCCAACTCCAGTCAAGCTGCACCTATGACTACCTGGTGCCTGATGAGCAATTTTGTTCCTAGTTTGGGGCATTGGGGCACCTTAGTGAGACTGAGAGGTAAGGGCAGGCCCCAAAGGGTCAATAGGAGGGCACACCCACCCCTTCACCCAGTTCCAGAAGATCTGCAGCCAGGGCTCTTGGTCACCATCAGAACCATGGACAGGAGCTATCTGGGTTCCAGGACTTCTCCCTCAGATGAAACTCTGGGAGCCCTGAGGTGTGTCTTCCAGTAGTCTCACAGCAGACATCACCCTGTAGCTACCAGCTGATTTGTGAATTGCGTCCCCACCCCATCAGCCAGCAGCACATTCCAGACCAAAAACCTCCCAGATCTGTTCCCAATCCAGGGCAGACAAGTGTGACTGCCTTGGTGCTCAGTATTGCTTCAGGCTAAGAGAGGGCTTGGGAAATGGACAGTTTAGTGTCATGGTCCTGGCTCCACTCTTGACCAGCTCTGTGACAGGGTCAAGTCCTCATCATTCTGGGCCTTGTTTTCCCTTGAAGAAAATGGGTGATACTGGGTGCTGGTGTCCATGGCTCCTGTTGACTTAAGCAGCACATGGCAGGGGGCCCAGAGGGCAGTGGAGCATGAGGGTGGGGATGGGGTCTTGCTGGAAGATTCAGCTGTGCCACACTTCCTCCTGCACTGAGCCCAGCAGTAGTGAGACCTCCCACTCCAGTTTCCAGCTCCAGCATGGATCCGACCTCAGCAGCGGGGATGCAGCTGCCTCCCACCCCATATATGTGGCCAAGGCCTCCAGCCATGATCAGGAAATCCACATGGACCTTGACCCTGAGTCCCCTGATGGCCAGGAGAAGAAGGTGCCTGCCCACAGCTCCTCCCTAAAGGCTCCTCTCTGGTCCTCCCAGTGCCTGTGTTCCCTTCTCCACACCCACAAAAGGGGTGGGGGTCCCTCCTTGAGAGAGAGGTCCTTAAAGCCCCCTGGAGACTATCAGCAGCCTGGGGTTCCTCCAGGCTCCAGGGCTTCTCCTGATCTTGCTGTCCCCCACAGTTTGGGGACTCGACCCCCACTTCATGCCTGGACATGCCAGGATTCACCTCAGCCTCCATCAAAGCCTCCTCCTCTTCAGCCTGCCCCATGCATGGGGCTACACTCTGCACCTCCAGAGCCTCGTGGCCCGGGGCCACTCTTCAACAAGCAGGTGGGCGACTCCTGCATCATCCACATCAGCCTGGATGTGTTCAATGGCAACAATTACAAGAGCCTGCTGGTGAGCTGGGCAGGTTCAGTCCCCGGGTCCAGTCACTGGGCCAGGCAGTGAATGGGGAATGGGTATATGTGCACTTCCTGTCCTCTTGGAGCTGCTATACCAGCAGTTTGGGAAGGACAGGCAATCAGGTCCAGAAGGAGCAAAGACTGGGTACAAAGGCAGTCTGGGCTGAGTTTGGTGGGTGGAGATTTGAAGCTTCCGTTCTGAGGTCACACAGCCTGGGATGACCTCACTGGGGCAGCCTTTGAGGGGAAGTATGGGGGACAAGCCCCGATAGCCCCAAGCAGAGCATGTGCCTGGACTGTCTGAGGAGCAGTGAGGAGCACAGAGGTGAACGTGCAGAGGCTAGGGGTGAATGAGGTCAGAGAGGAGATAGGGCCAGGTCACAGGCCCTGTGCGGACAGACCAGGGAAGTCAGGTGACACCCAGCTGTGCAGTGATGCAGCTGCCCCAGGGTGGTGGTGGTGAGGGGACCTGGTCCTGAATAGATGGCAGATCCCACCATCCATCCTCACCTGCACACATGCTGACCCAGGTGAGGCACATCTGCCTGGGGCTGCACTTCTCTGGCCACCTAGCACTCAGGGGTGGTAAACCGTGACTTGAATGACACTTCATGTGAGACCTGCCTGTGCCCAGGCATCGGGGCCAGGCAGGTGAGGTCTGTCACCTGCTTGGTCCAGACGTCTGCTCCTGGAGTCACACATACTGCCCTTGAGGAGCTTTTCCAGGGTGCAGATCCCAGGGGCAGTGAGCAGCCTAGGTGTGCTGGGAGGAGGGGCAGTGAGCCAAGCAGGCTGTCAACACCCACCTCCACCACTCTTCTTTATGGGGCCCTGTGTCCTTGGGGCCCTGGATGGCCATAGGAGCTGTGCAGGCAGAGAAAGAGGGATAGGGCCCATCCTCAGGGAAGGAGCTGTGAGATGGGGGGAATTCTTATTGGAGATGGGGGCTCAAAGGACTTGAGAAGACTTCCCCATTCCATGGCAGACTCCCAGGGGAGCATGAGAAGTCAGTGCATCCCCCCTTCACCCAGCCCAGCCTGGAGGCTCAGAGCCCTGTGCTTAGTGCTGACCACCCCAAAGGCCTTCTGGTGGCTGCTCTTGAGGGAGCTGGCTCCAAGGCCAAGTCCTGATGGCCTGTCCTCTGACACTCCCCAGCTGACCTACCAAGATAGGGCTCCAGCCATGATCCACCAGCCCATGGAGAAGCACAACCTGAAGGACAGCCCAGAGGACTACAAGCTGGTGCAGCTGATTTCACAGGATCGAAGTACATCAGGGGATCAATGGAGAGGGCAGCAGGGGGGCAACCCCCACAGTATATCCCAGCCCCCAGGACGGAGGCCTTCTGCCACAGTGAACCTACCAGCAGGGTGGTGGCCAGCGTCCTGCACACACCACCACCTGTCCTTGGAAGCCCTTAGTGCCCACAGTGAACTCCCCTTTCAGACACCGTCTCCCAGTCGTACCCTCCCTGGACATGACCCAGGCAGTGAGGAACCTACGAGAGAACTGTCATTTCAGGAGCCAAGAATAAGGTCCTCTCCACTTGGCCATTGGCCTTGAGGCCAAGCGCACAAGCTCCCCTTGCAGGATGTCCTCTGGCCAGGATATGATGTGTTGTGCATCCATTAATAGTCATTACTGCTGTGGGCACAGATATTAAAATCCATGCACGTGTGACATTAAAAACAAAGCAAAACCAACTTAATCCCCTTTGGAGCCTCTGCAGAGTCAAGTCAGTGTTCCCAGGACACACAGAATCAGGCAGGCTGGGGTCTGGGCCCCTGGGGAGGTCACTGAGGACCTCTCTGCCTGGGTCTCAGTCCCAATGGGAGAGGACAGCAGGCAGTGTGGGAGCAAATTGTATGCTCTGTGCCTAAAGTGTAACTTCATTTATCTTTGGTGAGCTGACCATTCTTTCTCAAGCATTAACCTTGGGTACCATTCCTTACTCTCTGCAAGTTGTTTTAAAATTTTTCTCTTTTCTTCCATCACCATCATGGTGAGATGGCCAGGGTGGGTGGGACCATGTCCTACAGAAAAGGAAGACTGAGGCTAGAGGGGTAAGGAGGTAGGAAAAGAGGCCCACATTCAAGCAGAAGCAGGAATTCCAGTCCAGCATGGCCTCACAGCAGGCTTTAGGCCAGAGGACGCAGGTGAAAATAAGATTAGGGAGGAAGTCCTTGCTTGCTGTGAGGTGCCCAAGTGGGGAGGCCTCACTGACTCCCTGGTCAAGAGGCCTGGACTTGGCCGCTATTTCCTGGGCTCCACTAGCCTTGGATCAAGGAGAGTGGGACTCAGGGGCCATGTCTCCTTCTATAAGGCTTACTCCAACTTCAAGGTCACCTTCAGTGAAGGCCTCGGGCATGGGGCACCCAGAATGGGGGGCCCTCTGGCAGTACTAGGTTGAGGTTGCCAGGGGTGGAGCCTGGTCACTTTTGAAAAACATCCCTTGGGATCAAGACTTCTTGAGTCTTGCCTTTGGGCAGGTATCCATCAGAGGTGTCATTGGTGGTCCTGGATCTGGACTGGGTGACACATGTGTTTGGCTTGGACTGGCCCTCATGGGGACCAGAAGGGGTGGGGCAGTCTGTGGCCCCTAGTAGCACAGCTGACCACCCCTCTGCCCATCTCCACCAGAGCTGCGGATCCCTGATGATGCCAACGCCTTTTATGCAATGGCCTCATCAGGAAACTATCATTTCCTCCTGACCAAGCAGAACTTACCCATGGGGACAAACACCAATAAAGGAGGCTGCTTAACCATACTTCAAAGGATGGAGAAGAGACTCAAGTTACCAAAGAGCAAGTACTAACAGGCTACCAACATCAGGGTCAACCTTGGTCAGGAAGGTGAGCCATCCCAAACCTGAATATGTCAAGCCAGGTGAGCCCTGGTTCATGGAGGGTATATTTGAAGGAATGAGAGGATAATTGATTTTTTTGTGTGTATAAATCCAAAAAATTACCTATCTTATGGATATAATATTTATTTTTTGAAATAGCAAATCCTATAATTGAATACCATTATTAAATCCTTTTTTCTAATGCAGCCAGGGAGTTGAGTTTTGGTTTTTCTTGTACTGTGGAGGTCTGAATGCCCTATCTGCTCTCATGTGGTCCTTCAAGTGAGAAATCCTGCAGAGCGGCAGTGCCTTGTACATAGGAGAAGTGAGCAGGGCAGGGGACCTTTCCTGTTTTACTGAAGCAAACACACAAGCCACCTTCCCAGAGTGATTTAGTCAGTGTTCACTAAGGAAAAAGAACTGACAGGAAACATGTATGAATATGAAATTTTTATAAGATTGTTTCACATAACTATGGGATTGCACAAGTCCAAATTCCACAGGGCAGGCTGCAAAACAGGAACTCCCATGATGGCCAGGATGAATTCCCCTGGGGGCACTGGCTGGCTGAACTAGTGATTATAATTCCCTCTTTTGACTGCGGAAATCATCACTTCTCCAAATAATGCTTTCATCTGATTGGATGAGACATCTCTCATTACTCAAGAAAATCTCCTTGCTCAACTGTAAATGGAAACAGCCATAAATGCAATCAACTTATTAATGATTTAATTGTGCAAACTGTCCTCACAGTAACAAGCCAGTGTGTGTGTGACCAAACTCACAAACACCATTCCCAGGCCCATTTGACACCTGAGTGTGAGCACTGCACAGGGCAAGTGTGCACTTCAGCAGTGGCAGCGTGGCCAGGAGCTGAGGCTGACCATCTGATCTCCCTGGCATTAGAGTCACAGGACCTTTCTTAAGGCACAGCAGCCATCTCAGGAATTTGGGTGTCATTCCAAATTACATTGGAAAGGGCCATTTCCTGACCCAGTACAATGGCTGCCTGTATACAGAAGTATATACAAAATTAATGCTGTTTTCAAACAATATCTGTTTTGGGGAAATGTTTAAAAATGGTTCTGAACTGTTGGGGATGGTAAGGAAGCAGGTGGGAGATTCTTGGCAGCAGAAAATGTACATGTGAGGTTCCAGGTGGCAGCGAGTGTAGACCCCATGGGAAAGAGTGTGGAGATTGGCAGGTTGGGGCAGAGGCTGTTGGGGGGATGGGGGGGGTGAGAAGTAGGGTACAGGAGAATGGCAGCCTGCAGGATTCCTACCAGGTCCTGTGGACTGGAGGCCCTGGAGAATGAGGAAGATTTAAAGAAAGCAGAGTTTCCATCACCCTTTTGGAATATTCTTCCAAGGTAATAGGTAAGTGGGAGGAAGATACATAGGAAAAGACAAGGCTTAATTAAGGAGACCTGGATTCCTTTCTCTGAGCTCATTATAGAGTAAGGTTAAGGAAAGAGGGGGTGTGTTTCCCATGTGGATTGAAATGGTGTTTTCTTCTCTGCTCACCATTTTTTTCTTCTTATATTAACTACTGTCACTTGAAAAAAGGATCTTTTTTCAGGTTGAAAAACTATCGTCCTTTACCTAAGAGAACATTTGTGCCCAAGGTCAAGTCTCCATCAGTGTCAGAGAAAAATTAGAGGCAAGAAAATCTTCAATAAATTTCAGAGTCCTTGACAGAAGGCCAGAGTCCCAAGACTCTCACACTGTGTTAGTTGTGTTACTGGATTTTGTCTAGGTTCTTGGCTATGCTACAGAAATGAATTTCAAGAGCATGTTGGGTGAGTTACATTAGTCATTTGTTCAGAGATGGAAGGGTGAGAAATGGGAGAAAATAATAGATCATGGGTCCCAGGTAGAGAGGAGAGGGTTGAAAAGTGATAAAGAGGGCTGATTTACAGACTACAATTCTCCATTATAGAGTATAAGTACCCAGGTTTACTTGCATGGCCATTATGGCAGAGGAAAAAGGGTAAGAGCAGGGCACAGAGGCAGGAACAGGGGAACGAAGGTGAGCATGAGCTCAGGCCTTGTGCCTGCTTTTTGAGCCATTAATTATTCCACCCCTTGGCTAATGGCAGGGGAGGAGTTCCAGCTGTTTGCTGTTTGATTGATTACTCCCCTATCAATCCCCCATGAGGGTCCAATGATCAAGTCCTTGGGGAATATCCAGGGCTTCTCCTGGCTTCCAGATGAAGTCTTGTTCTGGATGGCAGAGTCTTAGGGAGGGTCTGCCAGCAGTCATCTTGGTGGTTATTGATGTCCCCATGGACTTCTTGCCAGGTTCCAGAGCCATCTATTGATTCCCTATCTTACTAGCCAGCACAGTTGGATAGCAACCTGTAAGACATTTTTCAGCAGAATCATAATGCATTACCAATGAATATTTGATGACTATTTGCACCAATTGGAAAAATTACATTGTTATTAAAACCAACTATTTTATTATGTATTCACATACCTTGACTGGTGAAAAACAAGTGCACATCTACAAGGAAGCATTTAGTTATACAAGGGTAAATGGCTTGTATTAGCAAAAGAGAAGATAACTATGTACATGCCAATAAGGAACATTTTAATAAAGGACAGGCATACATTATATGGAATATTACGTGATAATGAAAAATAATGGGAAAATATAATAATGAGATGGATGTACAAATCTGTAAAACCTTACAAGTTAATAAAATGTGTGGAAGAACAATACCTATGGTATATAATATAATGCACATATCTCTGTGTATATATACACATGTGTGTTTGTGTGTGTGCCATGGTGTGTATGAGAGGGGATAGATTTGGCAGGTGGGAAGAGATGTGCAAGGGCAGAGGGTCTGAGCCAAACTGAGCAGGTGAATGGCAGTGCTGGAGGAAAGCAGCAGGAGGTGTGCAGGGAAGGGAGCAGTGCAGTTCTGAGCACAGGTCAGAAGCCAGGAACCAAAATGGGGTGGAGGGGCAGACAAGGGACCCACAATGCAGGCCCAAGGGGGGCAGGGTCTTGGAGGGAATACCCCAGGGACAAGGTCAAGGAGTGGAGGAGGACAAGATGGAGAGAATGACTTTATCACAATCTCCCCCTGGTCCCACACTGGACTATATTTTCTATAGTTTGGTTTGTTCAAAATCGCAAAAGGTATTTTCTCAGATATAGAACCACCCCCCAAGAACTTTCCCCCACAATTCATACTACAACTATCCAGTGTCACAAATGAGCTGTCACAATAGTTCCAGGTACTAAGTACCGTAGATACAAAATATCACATGCATTGAAAATAAAAACAGGTAGGCATATTAAAGAGTTATGCACATGATTTAAACAGATGGACCAGTGACTGGATCTCTTGATCAAATCCCATTATTTTATTGATTTATTTATTTTTAAAGATTAGATTACATAAATGTTATATAGAAAATACAGGACATTCCCATTTGCCACTAGAGAAATTCTGTTAATCTTTAACTCCCCATTCCCTATCCCTAACTTGGCCCCTGCTAATATACACTCCAGCTTAGAATTATTACAGAATTAGTTAATATTCATGGGCTCATATGGTATTTTTCCTTTTGTGTCTGGCTTATTTCACTCAACATGATATCTTTAAGGTTTATCCATTTTGTTGCATGAATAAGAACTCCATTCATTTTACTGGCTGAGTAATATTCCATTGTATGTTCATATCACATTTTATTTACCCTTTCATCAGTGGATGGACATGTGGGTTGCTTCAATCTTTTAGCAATTGTAAATCATGCTGCTATGAACATTAGTGTCCAAATAACTATTTGAGTCCCTACTTTCAATTCTTTTTGGAATATACCTAGAAGTGGGATTGCCAGGTGTTTTTTTTTTTTTAAGATTTATTTTCTTTTTCTCCCCTCCCCCCAGTTGTCTGTTCTCTGTGTCCATTTGCTGCATGTTCTTGTTTTTATCCACTTCTGTTGTCAGCAGCACAGGAATCTGTGTTTCTTTTTGTTGCATCATCTTGTGTGTCAGCTTGCCGTGTGTGCAGCGCCATTCTTGGGCAGGCTGCACTTTCTTTCACACTGGGTGGCTCTCCTTACAGGGTGCACTCCTTGTGCATGGGGCTCCCCTATGCAGGGGACACCCCTGCATGGCATGGCACTCCTTGCATGCATCAGCACTGCGCATGGGCCAGCTCCACATAGGTCAAGGAGGCCCCGGGGTTTGAACCACAGACCTCTCATGTGGTAGATGGATACCCTATCCACTGGGCCAAGTCCACTTCCTGCCAGGTGTTTTAGTTTGCCAAAGCTGCCAAAGCAAAAGTACCAGAACAGATTGGCTTTGTTAGTGGGGATTTATTAGGGTAAAAGCTTACAGTTCTGCAGCTGTGAAAATGTCCAAATCAATGCAGATCCTGGAATTATGCCACCTGCACAATGGCTGTTCTGCCATTCTCTGTCTACCTTCCTTTTCCAGGCCCAGCTTATCTTCAGTTTTGAACTGACCCATCAGCCTTGACTCTTGGGTGCTACATTTTCCAGCTTCTCTACTCATTCCAGCCTCTGGAGTCTCTCTCTGCTGCTCTGGGCTTCTCTGTCTTTCTGCAGCTGTAGGCAATTCTGGAGTCCTTTCTCTCACATGGCAGGGGCAAAATGCTGTCTTTCTCTGTGTTTTTCTGTTTCTGTTTGCAGTTCTCAGTTTATATAAGACCCAGCAAGAGGGCAGAGACCTTACCTGAGTAATGCCTCACTGGTAGAGTCCAAAGACCCCAAAGCATGTTCAATCAAGGTCCCTTAACTAAATCTAATAGGAAAGGTCCCATTCTACGCACAAGAATGGGTTAGCTTCAGAGCATCATTTTCTAGGGTCCACAAAATACTCAAACCAGGACTGCAGGTCTGCAGGTAATTCAGTAATTTTATACTTTACTTTCTGGGGAATCACCAAACTGTTTTCAACAACAGCTGTACCTTTTTACAGTTCCACCAACAATGAATGAATGCTCCTGTTTCCCCATATTCTAACATTTGCTGTTTTCTTTTTTCCCTAATAGTAGCTGTTCTAGTGGTTGTGAATTGGTATCTCATTGAGTTTTGCTTTGCATCACACAAATGGGTAATGATGGTAGCCATCTGCTCATGTGTTTATTGGCTATTTGGATACCATCTTTGGAGAACTGTTTATTCACATTTCGCCCTGTTTTTTATTGGATTGTTTGTCTTTTTGTCCTGAGTTGTAGGTTTTTGTTTTATTTTCATTTTTTTCTCTCCCCATTCCCCCACCCCCCAGTTGTCTGCTTTCTGTGTCCATTCACTGTGTGTTCTTCTGTGACCACTTCTATCCTTATCAGTGGCACTAGGAATCTGTGTTTCTTTTTGTTGCATCATCTTGTGTCAGCTCTCCGTGTGTGCAGTGCCATTCTTGGGCAGGCTGCACTTTCTTTTGTGCTAGGCGGCTCTCCTTACAGGGCACACTCCTTGCATGTGGGGCTTCCCTATGCAAGGGACACCCCTGTGTGGCAGGGCACTCCTTGTGCACATCAGCCCTGCGCATGGGCCAGCTCCACATGGGTCAAGGAGGCCAGGGGTTTGAACCTTGGACCTCCCATGTGGTAGGTGGATGCCCTATCCATTGGGCCAAGTCTGCTTCCCAGGTTTTTGTTTTAAATTCCAGATATTAAACCCTGTTTTAGTTTCCTTGGCTGCTCAAGCAAATACCATTCAATGGATTGGCTTAAGCAATGGGAATTTGTTAGCTTCCATATTGAGGCTACAACATAGTCCAAATCAAGGTGTTATCAAGGTGATTCTTCCTTTTTAATGATGGGAATTCCAGGGCTTCCTGCCATGACTCTTGGTCCTGGGTTTCTCTGTCACATGGCAATGTGCATGGTCACCTCTCCTGGACTCTCCAGTTCCTTTCAGGTTCCAGAGACCTTCAACTTCTTGGTTCCTGTGGCTTTCTATCTACTGGATCTCACTCTCTGAGTATAAAGGACTCCAGTAATAAGATAAGGCCCATCCTGATTACTTTGGGCCACATCTTAACTGTAGTAACTGCATCAAAATATCCTGTTAATTGGTTCACACTCACAGAAATGGATTCAGTTTAAGAACATGCGTGACTGGGATACACGGCTGAAAACCACCACACTTCACCCTTTGGACCAAAAGACATGTTTTCTCTCCACCATGTGCAAAATATATTCACTCCACCATACCATACCAAAGACTTTAAGTCGTTTCAGAATCAATGGAAAGTACAGTCACATGAAAACCGGTTATAAGTGTGGTCTGTCCTGGAGCAAAATTCCCCTTGGTCTGTTAACCTGTGAAATCAGAAAACAAGTTTTCTTCCAATATTCAATGGAAAGATGAGCATAGACTAGATATAACCATTTTAACAGGGAGAAATTGGAAAGAAACAGACATCACTGCTCCCAAATAATCTGCAATCCTGCAGGGCAACCTCCATTAGATTTCACAGTCTGAGAGTTTTCTGTAGATCCATGTTCTTTACTCCAGGCCTGGTGGAGTCTCACCCCATTTAAGTGCTTGTATGATGGCCACAGTATCCCCCAGAATTAGGGTGAAATTTCCACCCTTTATGAACATCAGGATATTTGTGAGGCTCTCTACAAACCCTGTGGCATAGCCCCCACAATCTCTGAGCATCGGGGTGGCAGCACTCTACCCGAACAATGGGGCAGAAGTCATGCCACCTCTGAGTGTATTGGAGGGTCAACTGCCCCCTCCAAGTGATGGAGTTTATGCACCCTTTTTTTAAAAAATTATTTATTTTTAAAAATTACATTAAAAAAAATGAGGCCCCATTCAACCCCACCGCCCCCACCCCCCACTCCCCCCACAGCAACACTCTCTCCCATCATCGTGACACATCCTTTGCACTTGGTAAGTACATCTCTGAGCATCACTGCACCCCATAGTCAATGGTCCACATCATAGCCCACACTCTCCCACGTTCCGTCCAGTGGGCCCTGGGGGGATCTACAATGTCCCGTAATTGTCCGTGAAGCACCACCCAGGACAACTCCACGTCCCGAAAACTCCTCCACATCTCATCTCTTCCTCCCATTCCCCAAACCCAGCAGCCACCATGGCTACCCTTCCCACACCCATTCCACATTTTCTCTGTGGACATTGGATTGGTTGTGTCCATTGCACATCTATGTCAAGAGGGGGCTCAGATTCCACATGGATACTGGATGCATTCCTCCCGCTTTCAGTTGTAGACACTCTAGGCTCCATGGTGTGGTGGTTGACCTTCAACTCCATGTTAGCTGAGTGGGGTAAGTCCAATAAATCAAAGTGTAGGAGCTGAAGTCTGTTGAGGCTCTGGGCCTGGGTGTCATATTATCAGTCCAGAGATTCAAATCCCCTAAATATACCTTAAACCCCAGCACCAACTACAATTCCAATAAAGTAGCATGCAAGTCTTGTGAAAAGAGATCCCCTCTGAGTCCAATTCCATCACACAGAAACACAGCTCCAAAGAAGGGCCATCTGCCATGGCTGTGAACCCCATCTGCCATGACCATAGAAACCGTGGGACTCTTTATCCCTCAAAAGAACCAACACCTGTGGTTTTATCCACTTTATCTGTATCTTAGACTCTGCTCAGTTGTGCATAAGGGCATTCCTTCTTTATTTTTTTTTTCAGGGTATTTTTTAAATTTTATTTTATTTTTTTATTGACTTTGTAATAATATTACATTAAAAATATATATATGAGGTCCCATTCAACCCCCCCCCACCCCACCTCCCCCCCCCCCCCCAGCAACACTTGTTCCTATCATCATGACACATCCATTGCATTTGGTAAGTACATCTTTGGGCACCTCTGCACCTCATGGTCAATGGTCCACATCATGGCCCATACTCTCCCCCATTCCATCCAGTGGGCCCTGTGAGGATTTACAATGTCCGGTGATTGCCCCTGAAGCACCATCCAGGGCAGCTCCATGTCCCAAAGACGCCTCCACCTCTCATCTCTTCCTGCCTTTCCCCATACCCATCAGCCACCATGTCCACTTTTCCCAATCCAATGCCACCTCTTCTATGTGGACATTGGATTGGTTGTGTCCATTGCACCTCTTTGTCAAGAGGAGGCTCAGATTCCACATGGATGCTGGATGCAATCCTCCCACTTTCAGTTATAATCACTCTAGGCTCCATGGTGAGGTGGTTGTCCTTCTTCAACTCCATCTTAGCTGAGTGTGGTAAGTCCAATAAATCAGATTGTAGGTGCTGGAGTCTGTTGAGGCTCAGGACCTGGCTATCACATTGTCAGTCCAGAGATTCAAATCCCCTAAATATATCTTAAACCCCAACACTAACTGCACCTCCAGCACATTAGCATGAAAGTCTTATGAAGAGAGATCCCATCTGAGTCGAAATTCATCACACATAAACACCATTTCCAAAGAGGGGCCATCTGACCTGGTAGTTAACCCCATCAGCCATGACCATAACTCCCATGGGTCTCTTTAGCCCTCAAAGGAACCAATATCTGGGGGTTGTATCTGCTTTATCTGTCTCTCTGACTCTGCTCAGTTGTGCATAAGGGCAATCCTTCTGACAGCCTCCAGACTCTTTTTTAGAGACTCGTAGCCATATAAACTCATTTCTCCTTTCCATTTCCCCCTTACATTAGGTCAAACAGCATTTTAAAGTCATGTTATTTTATGTAGACAGGGATATTCTGCTGATCCGCATTGAACCTTCTGTATAAGGTCATTTTCCAGTTGCATCATCAGTTGGTAGTTGATAGTGGTCCCTCGGTGCCAGGGAGGCTCATTCCCGGGTGTCATGTCCCATGCTGGAGGGAAGGCATTGCATTTACATGCTGAGTTTGGCTTCGAGACTGGCCACATTTGAGTAACATGAAGGCTGACAGGAGGAAATTCCCAGGCACAATGTTGCTCTAGGCCTTGTTCTTATTTTAGGCTTATCAGCTCACAAGCATAGTCATTAGCATCAGGGGCTCACTGTTGAACCCTCACTCCCTCCCGGTCCCCGCCGCTGCACCTGGGAGACTGTCGCTGCTCCCCTAGGGACCTCGACAGAGCAACACTGGCCAGGAACCCAGTACCCCCCCTGCTGTGGTTTTTAATTGTTGCCACTATGAGTATATCCAAACATTACCATGCACCCTGGACATATGTTCTGTACAGCTCCCTGTCAGCCATATATCACCTGTCAATGGCATCCCATACCAGTATCCCTCCATTGCCATTGTTGAAACACTCTGTGATCCAGAACTCCCCGAAATTTGAAGCCCAATATAATGTCAGGGTCCCTTACTAGGGAATGGCATATAGCGATGGGTTTAAAGGTTAGATAAAGAATACGTGTTGACTTGAAAAAATTCTACATCCTATCTTTTTCTTTTTCTTTTTTTCCCCTAATTATTCAGCTTCTCTTCACAGGAGCCCTAGACCACAGCAATGCATATATATAATATACAGCACTCCCATACATCCACCACAAAACCTTTTCCCTTCCATAGCGATACTCTTACACCCTATTCACATCATATTTACTTAACGTGATGTACAGAGTCTGAGACACTAGCTTTCTAACAAGGTGACATCTGTGCTTACATTATGGTGCATACTTTAGGATACACAGTTTTTTACATTCTTAGTTATCCTATGTTTTACATTATGGTTTACATTATCAGTCTGTCATCTCCTATATGTTATGGTGTAATATTACATGTTTTATATCCATCCTTGTGTACTTTCAAGAAACTCCTCTCTTACCCCCCATTTACCTTGGTTCCACACATTTAACGTCCATTTGCCCTTCCACCTTGGTGCCCACAGTGACAGCCAACCTCCGTTTCCTGAGGAGCCACTTCCAGAGATAGATGGAATAGTGTTCAGGGCCTAACTTGCTCAGGGCATTCCTTCTGACAACCTCCAGACTCTTTTTTAGAGACTCATAGCCTTATAAACTCATTTCTCCTTTCCATTTCCCCCTTACATTAGGTCAAACAGCATTTTGAAGTCATGTTATTATATGTAGACAGGGATATTCTGCTGGTCCGCGTTGAACCTTTAATTCAAGGTCATTTTCCAGTTGCATCTTCAGCTGGTATGTGGTAGTGATCCCTCGGTGCCAGGGAGGCTCATCCCCGGGTGTCATGTCCCACGCTGGGGGGAATGCACTGCATCTACATGCTGAGTTTGGCTTTGAGAGTGGCCACATTTGAGTAACATGAAGGCTGTCAGGAGGAAACTCCCAGGCACAATGCTACTCTAGGCCTTGTTCTTATTGCAGGTGTATAGGCTCACAAGCATAGCCATTAGTATCAGGAGCCCACTGTTGTGCCCTCATTCCTTCCTGGTTCTTACCGTTGCACCTGGGGGACTGCCGCTGCTCCCCCAGGGACCACGACAGAGACCTCCCGGCCAGGAGCCCAGTACCCCCCAGCTGTTGTTTTTAATTGTTTCCACTATGAGTATATCTAAACATTACCATGTACCCTGGACATATGCCCTGTATAACTCCCTGTCAACCATATATAGCCTGTCAATAACATCCCATATCAGTATTCCTCCGCCGCCATTGTTGAACCACTCTGTGATTCAAAACTTCCTGTAAAGTGAATCCCAACATAATGTCAGTTTCCCTTACTAGTAAAATGGAAAATAGTGATGAATTTAAGGGTTAGATCTAGAGTACATATTGATTTGGAAAAATTTCTACATCCTATCTTTTTCTTTTCTTTTTTTTTCTAATTATTGAGCTTCTCTTTACAAGAGTCTTAGATCACAGTAATTCATATATACAATATACAGTACTCCCACACATCCACCATAAAACCTTTTCCCTTTCACAGCGATAATCTTTTGACTTATTCATATCATATTTCCTGAAACTGATGTACAGATTCCGAAACAGTAGCTTTCAAACAAGGTGACCTCTGTGCTTACAATGTGGTCCATACTTTAGGATTTACAGTTTTCTAAATTTTTTAGTTATCCTATGTTTTGCATTATGGTTTACATTATTAGTCTGTTGTCCCCTATAAATAAAATCTTTAAAAAAAAAAGACACTGGGAAAGCATAAAGAATAATTTCAAAGCCTGCAAAGAAAAGTAACAGACCTTATGGGAATGAAAGACACAATAGATAAGATTAAAAATACATTACAGGCATATAAAAGCAGATTTGAATTGCTTGAAGACAGATTTCATGATTCTGAAGACAGAACATCTGTACTGGAAAACACAGGAGAACAGAAAGAGAACAGAGTCAAAAAAGAAAAAAAAAATGGAACAGAGTCTCAGGGAATTGAATGACAACAGGAAATGCTCAAACATTTGTTATTATTGGAGTCCCATAAGGAGAAGTGACTGGAAAAGGGGCAGAAAGAATATCTGAAGAAATAATGTCCAAAAACTTGCCAAGCCCTATGAAGGACATAAATATTATATCCAAGAAGGACAACATACCCCAAAGGGAATAAATCCGAAGAGACCTACCCCGAGACACCCACTATTCAGAAAGACAAATATCAAAGCTAAAGAGAGGATTCTGAAAGCAGCAAGAGAAAAGCAAAGCATCCCATACAAGGGAAACTTGAGAAGATTAAGAGCGGACCTCTCATCAGAAACCAGGGAGGCGAGAAGAAAGGAGTACGATGTATTAAGGTACTGAAGGAGAAAAACTGCCAGCCAAGAACACTGTATCCAGCAAAGCTGTCCTTCAAAAATGACGGTTGGTTCAAAGTCTTCAAAGACAAACAAAAACTCATAGAATATGTTACCAAAAGACCAGATTTTCAAAAGATACTAACGGGGGTGCTGCAGCCTGAAAGGTAAAAATAAAAGGGCCAGAGATTTGCAGAAGTGTTTATAAATGAAGATTATTAGGAAGGCTAAACTAAAGTATGAGAAGACAGACAATAGAGTGATATGACAGCAGAGCGGTGAAGGACAATGTGGATGCAGCAAGTCATGCCTGTACAGGAATAGCACTGAATGTTAATGATTGAACTCCCCTAGCAAAAGACAGAGACTGACAGAAGGGATTAAAACGCATATATTGTCTACAAGAGACCCAGCTCAAGTGTAAGGACACCACCAGGTTAAAAGCGAAAGGTTGGAAGAAGGTATTCCATGAGAATAGTAACCAAAGAAGAGCCTCAGTAGACCAGATCAATGCAATTTAAGAATCTTACAGAATGAGAAATAAGTGCTCAGTGGAACTGGCCCAAGGGCCAGGCGGGGCGGGAGTGTCCGCAATCGTGGGGTGCAGGGAGCCCAGCTCTGGGCGGCTTTGGGCAGGTAAAGGAGTCGGGGGGGAGGGAAGGAAGGAGGGCGAGGGAGGAGAGGAGACCCCGCGGCGGCAGAAACGCGCTGACCCCGCGCTCAGAGTGCCCTGACTTGGCGCCCCGCTGCAGAGCCCCAGCTGGCCCGGCACTGGCACGGCACTGCCCTGGACCCCGCGTCCCGGGCCCGCCCCCCTCGTCTCCCCGCCCCCTCGTCTCCCCGCCCCTCGTCTCCCCGCCCCACACCCCGGGCCCGCCCCCCTCGTCTCCCGCCTCGCGCCCCGGGCCCGCCCCCCTCGTCTCCCGCCTCGCGCCCCGGGCCCGCCCCCCTCGTCTCCCGCCTCGCGCCCCGGGCCCGCCCCCTCGTCTCCCCGCCCCGCGCCCCGGGCCCGCCCCCTCGTCTCCCGCCCCGCGCCCCGCGCTGCAGCGCCCAGAGCCTCGAGCGCCGCGGGGCGCGGCAGGTCCGGGGCTGGGGGGCAGGCGGCAGCGCCCTGAGAGGAGAGGCCTGGGGGCGGGAACTGGGGGCCTCGGGCCGCAGCCCCGGGGTCTGGGGGCACAGTGGGGCTCCGGGGTGCCCTGGAGTCGGAGCCCCGGCGGCGGCGCCCCCTCCCCAGGGGCAGTGGCGGGGCCTCCGCTCCCCCGGAGCCGCCGCTGGGCCAGGTCCTCAGGAGCGGCGCCTGCCTGTCTGGTTCGGTGTCGGCGGCAGTGGTGACAGGGACCGTGCGCGACAACGACCGAAGAGGCCAGCGCACAGCGCGGGGTCCCTCCCCACCCTCGACCCTCCCCTCTGGAGCAATTGTAGGACGAGTCGACATGGACCAACAACGTCGGTGCAGGAAGATGGGTGTGAAAACCCAGCGCCCTCAGGGGTCTGACAATTCCCTCGTCTTGATC
Source organism: Dasypus novemcinctus (assembly GCF_030445035.2). Lineage (NCBI taxonomy): Eukaryota > Metazoa > Chordata > Mammalia > Cingulata > Dasypodidae > Dasypus > Dasypus novemcinctus. The sequence continues at coordinate 938,163 of NW_026688149.1, forward strand.
CCACTTTCCCGCGGGAGCTCCGGGACTCGGGGTCCCCCGGCCTGCCGCCAGCCCTCCTCCGTCTCCTGGGCTGAGTCTTCCTGTTTCCCCGAAGTCTTTATGCTGAAGGGCTCCAGACCTCCTCTCTTCTCCAGCTGTGAACCCCACACCCAGGAATGTAAATTCCACCTAAAACCGTCTCTGCGCCAGGAATTCCCAAATTTATACCCACAGCCCAGGACGCGCCACATTCAAGACTGATGCCCACCAGCGGGCAGGACGGAGGGCGGGCCATTGAGGAGGGAGGGAGGGAGAGGGGGAGAGAGGGAGAGGGGGAGAGAGGAAGAGAGGGATGAGGGTGACAGGGGGAGAGGGAGGGGAGAGGGAGAGGGAGAGAGAGAGCGGGAGAGGGAGAGAGAGGGAGAGGGGGACAGATAGAGAGGGGAGAGAGGGCGATGGGGAGAGAGGGAGAAGGGGAGAGGGGGAGAGGGAGAGGGGGAGAGACGGGGAGAGAGAGAGGGAGAGAGGGAAAGAGGAAGGGAGAGAGGGAGAGAGGAAGCGAGAGAGAGAGAGAGAGAGAGAGGGAGCGAGCGAGCGAGCGCGCCAGGCCGGCGTGTCACCCGCCCCCTCCACCCTGACCAGGCCCGACCAGCTCAGCTTCCCGATGGGAGCAGACCCGGCAGCTGAGGGGTCCCCCGAGGCCGCCGCGGATCCTGCAGGGCCCGCGCCCGCGTCCCGCCAGCCTCCCGCTGCCAGCCCGAGGGGAGGTGGCCGCGGCGGGCGCTCAGCGGGCGCTGCACTGCGGGCACCGGCGGGGGCCCCTCACCCCACACTCCACGGGGACTCGGGCACCCCCAATGCGGGTTCCAGTCATCACCTGGAAACTCGCCACCGTTTTTCTTCTGGATTCTGAGGCTTTCCGTTAGCCGCATAGATATTTCTGAGGTGGCGTGGCTCTCAGCCCTTCCAGGACGCGCGGCTCCGTCTGTTTTCTCCCGCGGAGGCCACGGCCCTTTCACCATCACGACTAAGCCCTTTGAAGCGCAAAGGTGTTGAAGGCTGAGGAAGCCCCATTTCTCCTTTTCCCTTCATCGCTCCTGCTCTCAGTGGAACATTTAGGAAGCCACCACCTCCGCCAAGTCTTGACGAGGTTTGCCTGTGTTTTCTTGGATGAATTTTATGGTTCTACTCTTATATTTAGGTCTTTGATCCATTGAGTTAGTTTTTGTATAAGGATTGAGATAGGGATCCACTTTCTTTCTTTTGGATATGACTATCAAGCTCTCCCAACACCATTTTTTAATAAACTGCTCTGCCCCAGCTGGGGGCTTGACTGCCTTGTCAAAAATCACCTGACCTGTGATGCCAGGGTCTGTTTCTGAGCCATCCATTCGGTTCCATTGGTCTGTATGAATATCTTTATGCCAGTATCATGTTCTTTTTACCATTGTAGATAGGTGATGTATTTTTAATTTTAATTATAGGTGGAATATATCATTTACTCTTTTTCTGATTGTTCCCTTTATTTTTAAAGAAGTTTTAAATTACATAAAAGTTACATACATATAGGGAAATGCCATATACCCCATCCCCTACTCTTCATATATTATATCCCACTAGTAACATCTTTGATGAGTATGGTACGTTTGTTACATTTGATGAACAAATAATTGAACCATTGCTACTAAGCATTTCCATTGTATACATTATGGTTTACGCTTTGCATTATACAATTTTATAGGTTTTGACAAAGTGTGTAATGGCCTGTATCTCACTGCAAAATCCTGCAGAAGAATTCCAATGCTCTAAAAATGCCCTATGTTCCACCTATTCTTCCCTCCCCCTCCACTCGGAACTTACGGTAACCACTAAGTTTCAATTATGTAAAATAAAGTTCAGAGTTACATGCATTAATATTGAGGGCCTCATATATTGGTCTGTTTTCTTTTATTAGGCACTGCCTATGGGGAGATTATTGCCGCTCTATTTGAGAACGTAGCAGGACTCCCCGGGATAGGAGTTTATTATTTCTTGTTTACTGTGTGAATCTGTGTGAATCTTCACCCACTCAGGCACACCCTTTCCCATGTATCCCCCACCACTGACACTCAGAACCAGTGACCCTCCCCTGCCATATTTGCCAGAAGAACATTCCCACCACTTTAGTTTCAAGCACAGACTTACATATCCCCAGAGTTCACCTGTTCCTTCCTCCAGTCCTCCCCGCAGTTGCACGGACAGTTCCACCAGGCCCACATCCTGATTGGCCTCACACTCCAGCCCTGTCCACCCACCCGTCTGGGCTCCACCTTCAACCCATCTAATTCATCACAGGCTCTGCCCAGGGTGAGCATCCACTCACCCAGGACCCTCCCCTCTGTCTCCTGATAACCTCGGCTCTATATGCTTAGGTCATATCAGTGAGGTGAGAGACAGGCTTACACGACTCAACCAAGTTTTTAGGTTTTTATTCAAGTGTATTTTTAAATTCTTAATTATTCTTTATATTTTCGATTATTAAATGTACAAAATAAAGTTTAAAAAAAATAAAGTTTTCAGGACTTGACCATGTTGTCACATGTCAATATTTCATTCCCTCTTAAGGTTGAGTAAAACCATTGTATGGGAATACCACATTTCACATATCCATTCACATGTTGATGGTCACTTGGGTTGAGTCCAAGTTTTGGCAATAGTGAATAATACCGCTATGAACACTGGTGTGCATAAATGTGTTCCTGTCCCTACTTTTCTTCTTCTGGGCATATGCCAGAAGTGAGAATGCTGATCCTATGGCAACTGTACAGTTATCTTCCTTAGGAACTGCAACACCATCCTCCACAGAGGCTGCTCCATTTCTACAATCCCACCAGCAGGTATGATGGTTACCTTTCCATCACATCCTCTCCAGTACTAGTAGTTTTCTGGTTTATTTTCTATTTTTTAAATCATTGTACTTTGTTTTAGTTTTCTGTTTTTTGATAGTACAACACTAATAGGTATAAGATGGTATCTCACTGTACTCTTGATTAGCATTTCCCTAATAGCTAATGATGTAGAGCATCTTTTCATGTGCTTTTTAGCCATTTGTATGTATCTCCTCTTTGGAAAAGTGTCTATTCAAATCTCTTGCCCATTTTTAAAAAACAGGTTGCCTTTTAATTCTTGAGTTATAGGATTTTTATAGGATATTAAGCCTTTATTGGAGAAATTGTCCCCAATATTTTCACCCATTCCATAGGTTGACTTTCCACTTTCTCAACAAACTCTTTTGAAGTTCAGACATTTTTTTATTTTGAGGAGGTCCCATTCATCCCTTTTTCCTGTTGCATGCAATTTGAGTGTAATGTTCTGGGGATGGGAGACAGGCACCAGAATTTTAAAATCCCAAAATTATTTCAAACTGCAGAGAGAACTGATATCAACTGACTCACAGATGAGAGGCCACATGAAAAACATCTACCTCTACAATATGGAGATGGTCACAAATATAAAATTTCCATATATTTTAATTACAGGCATTTCCTCTGTATATTTTTTATTTTGAGTTTGTTTGTTTATAATTGTTTAAGTGACAGTGGAAGACAGCAAAAAACATGTGTTTTGCTGGTACTGGAAATACAAGTCTTAAAAAGATATAAGCAATTGATTTAATTCACCAAAGGCTAATTTTTCTCATGCTATTCTTTTCACAATTGAATAAAAACATACATTTCTCAAATGTGCAGGATACATACAAAATTTTTTGAATCATACAATATGTTGCACAATATGTTTGGTTCATAATAAAGCAAATATAGCCAGATGGCTTCCTTTGCTCAACATAATGTTCTCCAGGTTCATCCATGTTGGCATATTCTTTCCTACTTCATTTCTTCTTACAACTACTTAACATTCCTTCATGTGAATACACCACAGGTTGTTTATCCATTCCTCGGATGATGGACACCTGGATTGTTTCCAGCTTTTGGCAATTGTCAATAATGGCACTATGAACATCTATGTGCAGATTTCTGTTCATGTCACTGCTCTCAATTCTTCTGGATATATATCCAGTAGTGGTACTGCAGGGTCAAGTGGCAAGTCTATGTTCAACTTCCTTAGGAACTGCCAAACAGTCCTCCACACTGACTGTACCATTCCATATTCTCTAAAACAGTGAATAAGTATTCTTATTTCTCCACATCCTGTCCAACACTTGTACTTCTCTGTCTTTTTAATAGTGATAGGTGTGAAACGATATCTCATTGTAGTTTTGACTTGCATTTCCTAATCACAGTGATTATGAGCTTTTCCTCATGTTTTTTTGCTATTTGTATTTTTTCTTTGGAGAAATGTCTATTCAAGACTTTTGCCCATTTTTTAATTGGGTTGTTCATACTTTTATTGTTGAGTTGTAACATCCCTTTATATATCCTGGATATTAAAATCTTATGGGACATTGATTTCCAAATATTTTCTCCCATTGAATTGGCTACCTTTTCACCCTTTTGACAAAGTCTGGTGAAGTGCAAAAGTGTTTGATTTTGAGGAGGTCCCATTTCTTTACTGTCTTTTCTTGCATATGCTTTGGGTGAAAGGGCAAAGAAACCATCAAACACTACAAGATCTTGAAGATGTTTCCTTACACTTTCTTCTAGGAGTTTTAGGGTCTTATGTTTTATATTTAGATCTTTGGTCCATTTTGAGTTGGCTCTTGTACAGGGAGTGAGATAGGGGTCCTCTTTCATTGTTTGATTATGGATATCCTGTTGTCTCAGCACCATTTGTTGAAGAGACTCTTTTGTCCCATTAACATTAACTTGGTAGGGTTGTCAAAAACAGGGTTTATTTCTGGATTCTCAAATCTATTCCACTGATAGATGTGTCTGTCTTTATGCCAGGACCATTCTGTTTTGACCATTGTAGCTTTGTAATATATTTCAAGGTCAGGCAGTGTAATTCCTCCCATGTTGCTCTTCTTTTTAGAATGCTTTTGGTCATTCATGTTCACTTTCCCTTCCAAATGAATTTATTACTTGCCTTTTCTCATTCTGTAAAGTACACTGTTGGGATTTTTGATAGGTACTGCATGAAAACTATAGATCAATTTAGGTAAGACTGATATCTTCATGATACATATTCTTCCAATCCTTGAACTTGGAAAGGCTTTCCATTTGTTTAGGTCTTTTAAAATTTCTTTTAGCATTGTTTTGTATTTTTCTGCATATAGGTCCTGTACTTTTTCAGTTAAATTAATTCATAGGTATTTAAGTCATTTTGTTGCTATTGTAAATGGAATTTTTCACCTGACTTCCTCCTCAGACTGTTCAGTACTCATGTACAAATACATTACTGACTTTTGCATGTTGATATTGTATCCTGCCACTTTGCTGAACTCATTTATTAGCTCAAGAAGCTTTGTCATTGGTACTCCAGAATTTTCTAAATATAGGATCATGTCATCTGCAAACAGTGAGAGTTTTACTTCCTCCATTCCTATTAGGATGTCTTTAATTATTTTTTTCTTTCCTAATTGCCCAAGCTAGAACTTCCTGTACAATAGTAAATAACAATGGTGACAGTGGGCAACCTTGTCTTGTTCCCAATCTTAGAGCAAAAGCTTTCAACTTTTCCCCATTGAGTGTGATGCTGGGTCTGTGCTTTTCATATATGCTTTTTATCATATTGAGGAATTTTTCTTCTACTCCTATCTTTTCAAGTGTTTTTATCAAAAAAGGATGTTAAATTTTATCGAATGCCTTTTCTGCATCAATTGCCATGATTGTGTGCATTTTCTCTCTACGATTTGTTAATGTGGTGTATTATGCTGATTGATTTTCTTATGTTGAACCAGCCTTGCATACCAGGAATAAATTCCACTTGGTTGTGATGTATATGTCTTTTGATAGGCTATTGGATTCTCTTTGCAAGTATTTTGCTGAGAATTTTACATCTATGTTCATTAGAGAGATTGGTCTCTAATTTTCTTTTCTTGTAGTAGCTTTATATGGCTTTCTTATTAGGGCAATGTTGGTTTCATAAAATGTGTTATGTAATTTTCCCTCCTCTTCAATTTTTTGGAAGAGTTTATATAGGATTGGTGCTAATTCTATTTGAATTACTTGGTAGAATTCATCTGTGAAGCCATCTGGTCCTGGACTTTTCTTTGCTGGAAGATTTTTGATGACAGATTCAATCTTAAATGTGATTGGTTGTTAAGTTCTTGTATTTCTTGTAGGGTCAGTGTAGGTTGTATGTGCAATTCTAAGAATGTGTACATTTCATCTCAGTTGTTTGATTTGTTGACAAAGTTTCTCATAATATCCTCTTATGGTCCTTTTTATTTTGGAGGGGTCAGTTGTAAATTTCCCCCTTTCATTTCTGATTGTATTTATTTGCATCTTTTCTCTTTTTTTCTTTGTTAGTGTAGCTAAGGGTTTGTCAATTTTATTGGTCTTCTCAAAGAACCATCTTTTGGTTATGTTCTCAATTTCATTTATTTCTGTTCCAATCTTTATTATTTCTTCCTTTCTGCTTGCTCTAGAATTGGTTTGCTTTTCTTTTTTTTGTTTCTCTAGTTGTTCAGTTAAATCTTTGAGTTTACCTCTATCTTCTTTTTTAATATAGGCATATAAGGTTATGAATTTCGCTCTCAAGACTGCCTTCACTGTATCCCATAAGTTTTAATAAGTTGTGTTCTTATTTAATTTGTCTCAACATATTTACTGATTTCACTTGCAATTTCTTCTTTGACTACTGATTATTTAGGAGTGTATTCTTCAGGCTCCACACATTTGTGAATTTACTTTTTTCATGTCTATTATTGATTCCCAGTTTCATTCCATTATGATCTGAGAAGGTGCATTGTATAATTTCAAACTTTTTATATTTATTGAGAACTGCATTGTGCCCTAACATGTGGTCTATCCTGGAGAAAGATACACAGGTACTTGGAAAGAAAGTATAATCTACTGAGTTTGGGCACAATGTTCTGTATATGTCTGTTAGGTCTAGCTCATTTATCATATTGTTCAGGCTCTCTGTTTCTTTGTTGATTATCTGTCTATTTGTTCTATCTAATGATGTGAGTGGTGCATTGAAGTATCCAACGATTATTCTAGAGATGTCTATTTCTCCCTTCAGTTTTGACAGAGTTGATGAAAGCAAAGCTATGTAATTAGGCTGAGAGCCATGGATTGTACGTTATGGATGGAATGTGTAGAGCACAGTTAATAAAACTTTTAAAAAGAAAAAAAATCTAGCATGAATGTCATTCAATTCCTTGTTTAGGTGTTAATAATTTGGAAGATTTTCTTGAATATTCAACTCCAACACTGGTGCCTACACTGGGCTCACAAAAATTTACTTTTCTAACATCCAAGTATGATCTACTTATATATTATAACCTATTTTTATTGACAGCTACTCTCCCAGTTGTTGACTCATGTGGAGTAGAAATCATGTATGTCAATGTCATCTTCCATACTAGTTCTTGGCAAAAAGAGCAGCTCAAGAATTGTATTGGTGGATTTATAGATTCTTTCCTTCAGGCATTTTGTGATGTTTAAGAAAGAAAACATCCATGAGGTAGTATTTCAAGATTTATTAAGAAGTAAGTGTTGGCATAAAGACAGGCAGATTGACCAATGGAACTTAATAAAGAACTCAGAAATAAACTCTCACAGCTACAGTCAAGTGATTTTTGACAAGGCTGTCAAGTCCTCCCAGCTGGATCAGAACAGTCTATTCAACAAATGGTCTGGGAAAACAATAGCCATATCCAAAAGAAAGAAAGATGACCCCTATCTCACACCTTACACAAAAATTAACTCAAAATGTATCAAGTGTCTAAATATAAAATCAACAACCATAAAAATCCTAGAAGATGTTGTAGAGAAACATCTTCAAGATATTGTGGTGGGTGGTGGTTTCTTAAACCTTACATGCAAAGCACAAGCAACAAAGGAAAATATAGATAAATGGGAACTCTCACAATTAAACACTTTTCTACCTCAAAGGACTTTGTCATAAGGGTGAAAAGGCATGTGAGTCAATGGGAGAAAATATTTGGCAATCACATATCAAATAAATATTTAATATCCATGATATATAGAGATTATATAGCTCAACAATAAAAAGACAAACTACTGGATTTTAAAAATGGGCAAAAGACTTGAAAAAGACAATTGTTCAAAGAGGAAATACAAATGGAGAAAAAACACATGAAATATTGCTCAACATCATTAGAGATTAGGGAAATTCAAATCAAAACTAAAATGAGAGGGAAGCACCTGTGGCTCAATCAGTTGGGCTCCTGTCTACCATATGGGAGGCCCTGAGTTCACATCCTGCGGCCTCCTTGTGAAAGAAGGCTGGCCCACATGCTGCAGAGTGCCACCTGGCCCGCAAGCACCACCAAGTGCCACCCAGCCCACAAATGCTGCAGAGTGCTGCCCAGCTGGCAAGTGCTGTGGAGAGCTGATTCAGTAAGGTGATGCAAGAAAAAAGGGGGAGAAAAGCAAAAACATGAAGAGCATGCAGCTAATGGACACAGAGAGTAGACAACAAGCAATCCACAAAGGGGGGGTAATAAATAAAAATAAATACAGACACAGAAGAAGACACAGTAAATGGACAGAGACCAGACAGCATGCAAAAAAAAAAAAAAAAAAAAAAAAAGCCACAAGGGGGGAGATTAAAAAAACAACTAAAATGAGAGGGAATTGTGGAAAGATGGTATTAGACTAGGCAGGCAAGTCTCAATTCTCTCACAAAAACAATGGAGAAAGGGCCAAAAGCTATCTGAGGGAACTGCTTTGGGGGTCAGCAAACCAGTACAGTGGTACACAAATACCAGGAAGGTAATGTACAGAAGGAGGAAGAACTCAAAACAATATATGTCAGTTCACAAAGGCCTATAGTGTCTGGGCTGGGTCCCCTCTCCCATCCCAAAGCTATTAAGCTGGGGTAAAACCCCTGGCTCACTGCAGCTGACTGAAAGGGGAACAGACAGACATCTTCCTCCCTTTCAGCTTTTTCAAGGCAAAATGGAGGGGCAGGTGGTGAGGCTTTTCATCAGTGAATTTGGCCAGCAGAACCCAATAAGAAAACTCTGGACAGACCTAGATACAGGAAAGCCAAAACCAAAACCTCCATGGAAATGTGTGCTGTTCAGCGCCATTTGCTGACACATCTGAAAATTGCATAGGAAAAGAAGTTTCTGGTTCTCCCTGTATCCTATATATCCTAACCCCTGGGAGAAAATCTGTATCCCATTAGTGAGTTCCTGGTCCAATTTTGATAACCTAAGATGGGCAATTTGTTTGTTTGTTTTTTAAATGGGAGAACACAAATGTTTTTTTTTTTTTTAATGGGAGAACCACAAATTAGGCAGGATATTTTCCCATGCTTGGAGAAATTGCACCTCCAGAGTGGAATGGCCTTACCCTGGGGAAAACCACCTTCAGGATCTTTGTTTCTCTCCTGCTAGGTAAGTAGAGAGAAATTTTAAGAATGTAGAATAAGTTGAAACAAATACCAAAGAAGAGCTGTCCAAAAAATTAAAAAGCAAAAGAGAATTTGGTCATCAGAGTAAATTTACCAACCTATTCAGATGGCTAGACATCAGCAAATAATGAAAAGCCATACTAGGACACAGGAAGAGATGGCTCAGCCAAAGAAACAAATGAAATGACCTGAAGAGATACAGAATTTAAGACAATTCATAAGTGATCATCACACAGTTCTCCTAAATCAATCCAAATAATTTAAAGAAAATATGACTAAAGAAATACAGGATATTAAGAAGATACTGACTGAGCATAAAGAACAAATGAAAAGCCTGCAAAAAAAAGTAACAGACCTTATGGGAATGAAAGACATGATGGATGAGATTAAAAATACATTAGTGACACTACGAGCAGATTTTAATTGCTCTAAGACAGAATTAGTGGTTTCAAAGTCACAACATCTGAACTGGAAAAGTCAGGAGAACAGAAAGAAAGAGAATGGAAAAAATGAAACTGAGACTCAGAAAACTGAATAAAAATTGGATGGGAAGCAGACTTGGCTCAGTGGATAGGGCATCTGTCTACTACATGGGAGGTCCGTGGTACAAACCCCGGGCCTCCTTGACCCATTGGGAGCTGGCCCATGCACAGTGCTGATGTGCACAAGGAATGCCCTGCCACGCAGGGGTGTCCCCCGCACAGGGGAGTCCCACATGCAAGGAGTGCACCCCGTAAGGAGAGCCGCCCAGCGCGAAAGTGCAACCTGCCCAAGAATGGCACTGCACACTGCTGACACAAGATGATGCAACAAAAAGAAACACAGATTCCCATGCCACTGACAACAACAGAAGCAGACAAAAAAAAGAACACACAGGAAATTGACACAGAGAACACACAACTGGGGTGGGGGCAAAAGGGAGAAAAATAAATAAATTAAATTAAAAATAAAAATAAATAAAAATAAAAATTGGAAATATTTATGCACACTATCAGTGCTCCAGAAGAAGAGACTGGTAATGGGAGAGAAAGAATATTTGAGGAAATAATGATTGAAAGCTACCCAACCCTTGTGAAAGCATAAATATCAATATCTGAGAAGGACAATGCACCCCAAACACAATAAATCTGAACAGGCCTACCCTGAGATACCTACTATTCAGAATGACAAATATCAGAGATAGAGGATTCTGAAAGTATCAAGAGAAAAGCAAAGCAATACATACATAGGATACTCAATAAGCTTAAGTGCCAAACCCTCATTAGAAACCATGGAGGAGAGATGAATTCTATATCTGGCAAAACTGTACTTCAAAAATAAGGGTGAGTTCAATGTCTTCACAGACAAATGAAAACTGATGAAATATGTTACCAAAAGACCAGAATTACAAGAGATACTAAAGGGAGTGCTAAAGCCTGCAAGGAAAAAATATGGGTGAGAACTGGAGAAGCATATAGAAGAGAAGATTATTAGGAATGGTAAAGTAAAGGGGAAAAAGACAGAGAATAGAATGATATGAGAGAAGTGAAGGACAAAAGGGATGAAGTAATGCCATTATAGAAGGAACATTAAATGTTAATGGCTTAAACTCCACAATCAATAGACAGACACTGATAGAATGAATTTTTTAAAATGAGCCATCTATATGTTTTCTAAAAAGATATAAGGTCACAAGCAGGTTAAATGTAAAAAGTTGGAAAAAGATATTTCATGCAAATAGTAACCAAAAGAGACTGGAGCAGTCATATTAGTATTGGACAAATAGATTTCAAGTGCAAAACTGCTATTAAGGATGAAGATGGTCATCATATATTTTATTTATTTTGTTTTTTATATATTTTAAAAGAGGTAATTCCCCAAGAAGAAATAGCTATACTAAATATTTATGCACCTAACATGAGTGACCAAAGATACATGAGGAACACACTGGTAAAAGGGAAGGGAGAAATAGATGCCTCTATAATAATAGTTGGAGACTTCAATATACTCCTCTCAGTATTGGATAGAACATCAGGACAGGGGGTAAATAAAGAAAGAGAATGAGAATAATATGATAAATGAACTAGACCTAACAAACACCCATGGAGTACTCCATCCCCAAATGGCAGGGTATACTTTACTTTTCAAGTGCTCATTGATCCTTCTCCAAGAGAGAACATTTGCTGGGTCACAAGACAAGTCTCAATAAATTTACAAGAGTGAAATTATACAAAATACTTTCTCTGATCATAACAGAATGAAGTGGAAATCAATAATGGATGGAAAAAACAAAATTCATAAATATATGGAGATTAAACAACAATTTCAAAGAAATTGCAAGAGAATTCAACAAATATTTTGAGATGAATGAAATTAGAACACAACATATCAAAAGTTATAGGACACTGTCTTTGCAGTTGTTAGATTAAAAAAGAAGAAAGACTTAAAATTCCAGATCTAGCTGCATGCCTGGAAGAAATAGGAAAAAAAAACCAAACAAACAGCAAACTAATGCCAAACCAAGTCAAAGGAAAGAAATAGTAAAGATCAGAGCAGAAATAAATGAAATTGAGAACAAAGAAACAATACAGAGAAATAACAAAACCAAAAGTTATTTTTTTGAGATGAACAAAATCAACAAACCCTTAGCTAGACTGACAAATAATGAGAGAAGACACAAATAAATATAACCAGAAATGGAAAGAGGAGACATTACTACTGATCCTGCAGAAATAAGAGAGATCATAAGAGGATATTATGAACAACTGTATATGAAAAAAACAGACAATGTTGAGGAGATGGATAAATTCCTAGAAACATTTGAGTCACCTACATGGACACTGGAAGAAGTAGAAGAGCACAACATATTGTAAGAGATAGAAACAGTCATCAAAATCCTCCAAAGAATGAAAAGCCTAGGACCAGATGCCTTCACAGGTGAATTCTACCAACCATTCAAAGATGATCTAATACCAATTTTTCTCAAGCTCTTCAAAAAAAACTTGAGAAGGAAAGAATACTACCAGACTCATTCCATGAAACCATCATCACTCTAATACCCAAACTAGGTAAAGATGCTAAAAAAGTTAAGAAATTCCAGACCAGTATCTCTAATGAATAGAAATTTAAAAATCCTGAACAAAATACTTGCAAACAGAATTCAAAAGCACATTAAAGAAATATACACCATGATCAAGTGAGTGTTACCCCGGGTATGGAAGGATGCTTCAACAGAATAAAATCAATTGGTGTAATAAGCCATACTAATAAATTGAAGAAAAAATGTCACATGATCCTCTTGATTGATGCAGAAAAGGTATTTCACAAAATATAGCACCCTTTCTTGATAAAAACACTCCAAAGACAGGAATAGAAGGAAACTTTCTCAATATGGTAAAGTGTATATATGAAAAACCTACAGCTACCATTGAACTCAATGGAAGGACAAAGCCTTCCCACTCAGTTCTAGAACAAGACTAGGAGGCCTCCTGACACCACTATTATTCAATATGTGCTATAAAAAGACAAACTAAACAATTAAAAAGTGGGCAAATGACTTGAAAAGATCATTGTCTGAGGAAGAAATACAAATGGCAAATAAACACATGAAAACATGTTCAACATCACTAGCAATTAGGGAAATGCAAATTAAAACTACAATGAGATCAAATTTCACACCTATTGGATTCGCTGCCATAAAATGTCAGAAACTGTAAATGTTGGAGAGGATGTGGAGAGACAGTGATGCTTATTCATTGTTGGTGGTAATGTGTAATGTTACAGCCACTGTGGAGGACTGTTGGCAGTTCCTAAGGAAGTTGTAAATATATTTGCAAAGTGACCTGACAATATCATTACTAGCTGTACACCCAGAAGGACTGAGAGCAGAGACAGAGATGTCTGCACACCAAGGTTCATACTGGCACTATGCACAATTGCCAGAAGCTGGAAACAACCCATGTACCCATCAACTGATAAATGGATAAACAATCATGGTGTGTGCATATGATGGAATGCTATGCAGCTTAAGAAGAAATGAAGTGAAGCATATGACAACATGGATGAACGTGGAGGACATTATTTTGAGTGAAGCATGCCAGACATGAAAGGATAAATACTGTATGGTTACACTATTATGAACTAAATATATTGTGTAAACTCAAGAAGTTAATAATTAGAATACAGGTCACCAGAAAACAGAATGAAGAGAAAGAATGGAAAGCTGAGGGTTAATCTGTGGCAAGTTGGTAAAAAGGTTGTTTGGAAATCTTAGGAAATGAATAGAAATGGTGAGAGCACATCATAGTGTTTGTAACTAGCAGAGCTATTATATGGGTTTGACAGTGGTTGAAAGGGTAAGTCCAAGGGCATGTACTTTACTAGAAGGAAAGTGAAAAACTGTAACATGGGACTGTATAACATAGTAAAAGCTCATGTAAAACACAAATATGGGTGATATTGTATATATAAAACTTTTTACAAAATATAAATAAAAATAACCTAGAAAAAATGAAAAAGAATAGCAGCTATGCATGGCAAGGGAAGCGAAAAGAGTTGAGAGGTGCTGAGATTTTTGTTTTCTTTTTATTATTATTCCTATTATTATTGGAATTATGAAACTGCTCTAAAAAAGACTGAAGTGATGAATGCAAAACTATGTGTTTACACCAAGTACTACTTATTGAATATGTTGGATCAATTCATGCTTTAGTAATATGTATCAATAAAATTGATTTCTTAAAAAACCACAATGGATCACTTCACACCAATTAGAATGGATTCTATTAAAAAGTCAGAAATCTGTAAGTGTTGGAGAGGATGTGGAGAGATAGGATCCTTATTCACTGTTGGTGGAATGTAGAATGGTACTACAACTGAGGAGGACTGCCTGACAGTTCCTAAGGAAGTTGAACATAGACTTGTGGTGGGACCTGGCAATAGCATTACTAGCTACCTACCCAGAAGGACTGAGAGCAGGGACACCAAGAGACATCTACCTGCTGATGTTCTTAGTGGCTTTATTCATGATTGCCAAAAGTTGGAAACAATCTAGGTGTCAATCAACTGATGAATGGATAAACTGTGGTGTATATATTATGTATACATGTATACATGTATACATGTATATGATGGAATATTATGCAGCAGTAAGAAAAAATGAAGTCATGAAGCACATGACATCATGGATGAACATATAAGACATTATTTTCAGTGAAGCAAGACCTACACAAAAGGACGAATAATGTATCATTGTGCTATTAAGAAATATAAGGTCCTCGAGATTCATCCATGTTATCCCATGTGTTAGTACTGTATTCCTTAGTATCATATTCCTTCTTATAGCTGAGTGATATTGCATTGTATGTATATACCACATTTTGTTTATCCATTCATCTGTTGATGGGCATTTGGGCTGATTCCAACTTTTGGTAATAGTGAACAATGCTGCTAGGTATATTGGTGTGCATTTATCTGTTCATGTCCTTGCTTTCAAATGGAATTGCTGGATCATATGCCAGATCTATAGTAAGTTTTGTGAGCAACTGCCAAACTGTCCTCCACAATCACTGCACCATTCTACATTCCCACCAGCAGTGCAGCAGGTTTCCCACTCTTCTACATCTTCTCCACCACTTGTAGTCCACTGTTTTTTAATAGCTGCCAGTCTAATGGGTGTAAGATGATATCTCAATGCAATTTTGATTTACATTTCCCTAATAGCTAGTGATGTTGAGCATCTTTTTATGTTGTTTTTAGCCATTTGTATTTTTTCTTAGGAGCAGTGTCTATACAAATCACTTGCCCATTTTTAAAATGGGTTGTCTTTTTCTTTTCAAGTTGTAGGATTTCTTTATATATGCTGGATATGAGGCTCCTATCAGTATTTAGTAAACAAAATATGTTTACTAAATATTTTCTCTCATTGGGTAGGCTGCCTTATGTTGATTGAAGCAAGCCACATATTTGAAGGACCTCACTGATAAGAATAAAGCAAATTGAGCAGTCTCACAGAATTAGAGTCTGGTAGATAGGTTTATAGGAAATAGAAAGAGAGAAGAAGGTTGTGAGCCAATGCCCATAAGGATAAAATCTACGATAAGCTAGAAGTGTGTACTTGTGCAGTGAAGGGATATGACAGGGGTGTAGTGATACTAATGGTTTGGGTGGTGCAGGTATGACAGGAGGTAGGGTGGGGAGATGTGTTGGATGGTCCATGGAACTGGGGAGAGGGTTGGGGGAAGAAGCTGGTGAACACTGGGGATCTATGGGTACATAGTTGAGACTACAATGTTGGGAAAGCTCTTTTGACAATATACAAGGAAGGGTTACTGATTTAGGGTCTTTGATGGAGAGGCATTCAGGTCAGGGCACACCTGGGGTAGGCTTCTAGGGAATGTGCAAGATCATTTTGCCATAGTGTGTTGTATCACTGGGTGGAAACTCACATAAAGAGCAGGAAGGAGTTGGAACTCCCATCCTAGGGAGTCACACTATGTTCTCAAATAGAGGGATGGGAGTCTTTTGAAAGCATGGGTGGTGCCTAATAGGGGAGGACAGACCAGTGTGTCAAGTCCTCCGTGTTGCTGCAAACAATTATGATTCTTGTCCTTCAAGGGGTGAACCCTGGTGGTCACTGTGGGCCACAAGGGGAGGGGGATGGAAGAATAGAATAGATGGAACAGGGGGTATTTTAGGGGTGATGAAAGTGTTCTAAATGATGGTACAATGATGGATACAGGCCATGTTAAATATCATCAAAACTTATAAAAGTGTATGGTCAAAAATGTAAACCATAATGTAAACTATTGACTATGGCTAGCAGCTATGTTCATCAGTTGTAAGAAATGTATCATTCACATATAAAAAGGTTATAAAATGGGAAGGGGCAAAACAGGGAGGATGTTGGGTAAATGAGATCCCTGTATTTTTTGTGACTTTACTGTGACCTAAAAATTCTTTGAAGACAAAAGGAAAAAAGTAAGACACTGGGGGAACAAATGGAAGAAAATGTCACTGTACCTACAAGACAACACATCTTAAAGTGATGAAAAGCAAAATGTCAAAAGCATATTTTTCTTAAATATTTTTCATTTTTTGTTAAATCCCAAAATTTTATTTTAATTTTAGTTTTAAAAAATGTCTATATTTTACTTCTTATGTTTAAAACTATCATTATTATTTCATTTTCTTATTAATTGTATTTGGCTACTTTACTGGCTTCATTTTAGAGAAGTTTTGGATCACAGAAGTGTTACGACTGTGGCAGGGGAGGATCAGTGGTGCAGGGTGTCAGTGATGGGGGATACATGGGAGGAGCTTCACTGGGCATAAGTATAAGGCATATAAATGTTTTCAAAGGTTCATGTGGCATTGCCACAGTGGGTGGAGATTCACACAATGACCAAAAGAATATCAAAGGCCCATCCTGGGGAGCTCTGCCACATTCTCTAATAAGTACAGGGGCAATGCCTAGTGGAGGAGGATGGGCCATTGATACTGATGACTATGATTATGAACCTTTGCTCCTGAAATTGAAACTTGGCCTAGTGTTGTAGGATGCCTGAGAGTTACCTACTGGGAGCCTCCTTGTTGCTCCAGTGCAGCCCCTCTCTAAGCCAAAACTCAGCATATAAATGCAATAAATTCCCCCAAGGGAAATGACTTCTGGGGATGAGCCTCCCTGGCACCCAGGGATTGCTACCAAGTCCCAACAAGCAGTGAATGAGTCACAATGATGAAAGAGGCTGTTGTTGTGGGAGGTGGGGGGGGGTTGTGGGTTATGTGGGAACCTCTTACATTTTTTAAAAAGATATATTTATTTATTTCTCACCCCTTCCCCCGCTCCCGCCGGTTGTCTGCTCTCTGTGTCCACCCACTTCATCTTCTTTCCTGTCTGTTTCTGTTGTCAGCAGCATGGGAATCTGTGTTTCCCTTTGTTGCATCATCCTGCTGTGTCAGCTCTCTGTGTGTGCAACACCATTCCTGGGCAGCCTGCACCCTCTTTCCCACTGGGCGGCTCTCCTTATGGGGTGCACTCCTTGCGCATGGGGCTACCCTATGCGGGGACACCCCTGTGTGGCACGGCACTCCTTGCACACATGAGCACAGCTTGCGCACATCAGCAATGCACATGGGCCAGCTGCACATGGGTCAAGGAGGCCTGGGGTTTGAACCACAGACCTCCCATGTGGTAGATGGATGTCCTAACCACTAGGCCAAGTCTGCCACCTACATTTGTTAATGTAACATTTTTTGGTGATCTATGTACCTTTTAAAAAAAAGACAATTTAATTTAAAAAAATTGAAATTAAAAAATAAAAAAGGCCTTGACCAAATGGAGGAAATAGTAAAGATAAATGAGTTTATATGGCTAAGAGACTTCAAAGTGAGTCAGGAGGGAATTCTAGAGTAACCTTTATGTATGTCTCAGCAGGATCTCATTGACTGCCAAAGTAGATACTACCCCAAATAGCAGGGCTCCTGAGTGCTCTGGAGACATCTAAACACTATAGTCAGGGCAAATAGCTCAGGAATTTGGTGCCCTTCCAGTGGGCCCTACTTTGGAATTTATGCTCCCCAGTGCAACAGAGTTGGACTCAATTGTGGTTTCCCTGTAAATGGCTCTTCTGTCCTTCTGTCTGAACTTAAAATTAGTACTAATGTTGGTAGGTGTATCTTTAAGAGACATAAATCTCTGGGCTGTCTATGTGCCGGCTGGGCCCTGACTCTTAATGGAGTTGCAACACCTCCTCTTCAGTTCATTGGCCTGACCCAGGACAAGTAACAAGGAGGAGATGAAGGAGAAGCAACATACCAAGGAACCAAGAGTGTCTATAACTGCAAGCAAGAGAGTTCCATCCACTGGCTGTATGGCATTGAAGCACCCCCCTCAATAAAAGTGGAATGGGCATCACCATCCCAGAATCCTCAGGACTGGGAATGAATTATGGATTAAAGTAGACTTACTAGTATTCTACTCTAGACTTCTTGTGATTCTAGCAATGGAGGAAATATTGATGTGGAGGCAGTAGCCACTGGAGATTCCAAGGGTAGGGAGAGGGAAAAACAGATGTAATATGAGGGTATCTTCAGGACTTGGGAATCAGCCTGAATGACATGACAATGACAGACACAGGCCATTATATATCTTGCCAGAAGCTACAGAATTGAGTGGGAGAAAATG
Organism: Dasypus novemcinctus; assembly: GCF_030445035.2. Lineage (NCBI taxonomy): Eukaryota > Metazoa > Chordata > Mammalia > Cingulata > Dasypodidae > Dasypus > Dasypus novemcinctus. The sequence goes on from NW_026688149.1 coordinate 956,794, forward strand.
TGAACTACAATTCAGACTGTAACCCATGCTTAGTGGTAATGCTTCAAAATGTGTCTTTATTTGCAGTGAATGTACCACGCTAATGAAAGATGTTGCTAATGTGGGAAAATGTGGGAGGTATGGGGAGCAGGGCATAAGGGAATCCCCTATATATTCTCTGTAACATTTATGTAGCCTAAGTATCTTTCAAAAAATAAAAAAAAGAGAAAACACACACAAAAGAACTAGACATATAGTGTAAAGTCTTGGAGTTAACAATTAGAATATAGGTCACCAAAAAACAGAAAGAGGGTAGAGAATATAAAAGTTAAGGGTTAAACAGTGCAGAATTGGTATTAAGGTTGTAAATCTTTAGAAGTGAATAGAAATTGTGAAAGCACATCATAGTGTTTGTAACCAGTTGAGCTATTATACAGGTATCACAGTGGTTGAAAGGGTAAGTCCAAGGTCATGTATATTACTAGAAGGAAAGCTAAAATGTAACACAGGACTTTATAACTAGTGAAACTTTATGTGAAATATGAATATGGGGGATATTGCATATTTTAAACAAACAAAATATAAATATGAATAATTAGAGAGACAGATGTAAATAGAATAGCAGCTATATATGCCCAGGGAAGTGTAGAGAGACTGGGAGGTGTTTTTTGTTTGTTGGTTTATTTTTGGGGTTATTATTCTTGGAGTAATTGCTCTATAATAACTGAAGTGATAAAAGCACAACTATGTGATTACACTAACTACCACTGTTCATAAACTTTGGATGGATTTATGATTTATTATTATGATCAAAAATTGATTTGTTAAAAAAACTAATTTTAATCAATAATCTAATCAGTTAAATACATTTCAGTTGAATTTAAGAAAATCAAAGGGTATCACACCCAGAGGAATAGATTAGTTTACAAACACAGTCTTTTCTTTTTGGGGATTTATAAATCATCTCAAACTGCCACACACTGATTTAAGAATTTTCTTTCCCATAAATAACAAGGTAGTTATAATTTGGTGAATGAGACTGTTAATTAATTCCAGGGAAGGAGAGCTTAAACAGCTGTTTTCGTTTCTAGCTGTGCAGGCAAGTCAGCGGTGTGCTGGGGTGGAGGGCATTTCTCAGCCTTGCCTCCCCTCCTTTCCTTTGTGTGCAGAGGCTTCAGGTCTCCATTCCAGAACCCTGGGAGGCAGTAGGTCTGATGAAGCAACCTGAGCAGGCCCTGAGACCCAGACTGGGAATGGAAAGCCCCAGCAGCTTCTCAGGGCGAGAACTGCACAGAGGTTGCGTGGTGCCTGCTTCCTCCTCGGGGGCAGGGCCACTCCCCACTGGACTGCCCTGCCTCTCCATAGCAAGGCTGCGTGCAGGGAGCTGCCGTGCAGAGCCCTGAACTGAGCATGGACCTCCCCAGGGGACTGGCGAGGAGGGCATCTCTTCCCGGGCCCTTTGGGCCCTCTGTGCTGTAGAAGTCATAAAGCGGTCACTGCTGGGGAAAAAAAGTATTTGGGTGCAGGTTTAGCTTAATGAGTCAGTTTCAAAGCCAATGCACTCATAGCCATCCAGGCTTACTGAGCCAAACCATTTCAGAGATCACTGAGCAAAGACAACTGAGGACTGGACAGTGAGAGGGAAAGGCTGACCACAACAGCCAAATCTGAGAACACCAAGAGGTTTCTTTTCTCAGATCAAATAGCACTCATAACAGAACTTAACAAACACCAATCACAGGGAGTTTTCATCAAGAAGGCATTTTCTCTAGAGAACAGTATATATTCTATTCTTTTTCCATGCTTGTTCGTGGGGCATTACATTGATTTTAAGTATTTTTTACATTTTATAAAATTTATCTTCATTCTTTAAATCTAAATCATAAAAACACTCTGTGGAAAATCTATTTTAAATGAGGGCACCTAATCTTTTGAGAAGTATCTTCTAAATATTTTAATAAAATTCAGATTTTTGAAGATTGAAATTTATCAATTAAATATTAGCAATTCCTTAATTTATCTTGTGAGGCTTTTGCTTTTATTGGGATTCTTCTTTCTGGTATTAAATAACTTGCAAAATCTTGGCACTTTTTATAAAATTTAAATATTTTCAGCAATTCTCCTCATTCTTTCCTGGATTGTGCCCTTATCTGTGTCTGGTAAAATTTTATCCTATTTAAAGTAATACATACCTGATTAATTTTTATATGGATTTTTCTAATGTGTTGAATAGAGAATCTTCCTCCTTCTCATGTTAGAAACTTGAATTTCACATCCTGGACTCAGAAAGAACTTCTAGACCTGAAGACATAATAGTAATAAAAATGAAATCAACAATTTGCCAAGCTTAGTTCAAAGCACTCTGTAAGTCTCAACTCGGATTATTGTTCAGAACCTACATGAGGTTAACGGGGATGGGGTGGCGTGGGCGGGATGGGAAGGTCCGTGGGGGGCGCTGTCCGCTCGCGGTCACAGCGCCCGTGGTAGGGGGCGGAGCTGCGGGGGTTCAGCTGTAGCGCGCCGCCCTCCGAGCCTGCGGCCAGGCTGAGGGTCCAGGCTCCTGCGCCCGAGCTCCAGGGCCCCGCCCACTGCCCCCGGGGCGGGGCCCGCGGGAGGCCGAGCGGAACCCAGCCGAGCCAGGCCGGGCCGAAATCAGCCGAGCCGAAACCAACCGAGCCGAGCCCTGCCGAGCACAGCACAGCCGAACCCGACCGAGAGCGGCCCAGCCCAGCTCGGCCCAGCTCAGCGGAGTCCGACGAGACCAGACCTGTCGAGCGGAGTCCAGCCGAGCTGAACTGAACCCGACTGAGCTGAACCTGACTGAGCCGAGCCCAACCGAGATGCCCGCGCGGCACAAGCCGTGCCCAGGCTTTCTGCCAAAGAAGCAAGTGTAGGCAAGCAGGTAATTCTAAATTGGTATAGAGTTTCTATATGGGGTGATGGGGAAATTTGGGTGGCAGATGTAGTGACAAGATTGTGAATGTAAATAACAGCATTGAATTGTATATTGGAAAGTGGTTAAAATGGAACATGTTAGGTTGTGTATATGCTACTGGAAGAAAAGGATTAAAAAATCATAACATTGTACAACAAAAACTGAATCCTAACACAAACTATGAATTACAACTAAACATATAAATCTCATGACAGGGTTTCATCAATTTTAACAAAATTACCACATTAATGCAAAATGTTAAGGATAGGGAAAGCTGTGTGTCTATGAGAGGTACATGGGAATTCAGTGCTTATACATGATGTATCTGTAAAAAAAAAACTTCTCTTATAAAATAATTAAAGTCTATTAAAATACAAAATAACCTACACCATTAATTCAAAAGAAACAAAAAATTTGGTCATGTCTATTGCCACAGAAAAATTATTTGACAAAATCCAATAACTATTTGTGCTTAAAAACAAACACATAAGCAAACAAAATCAGGAATACATATTTAGCATTCTACTCATTGGGAAAGACTAAAAGGTTTCCCAATTGGATAAAAAACAAACCAAAGATGGTATCTTTCATCACCGCTATTGCGCGTTGCCCTGGATATAATAGCCACAGCAATTAGGTAAGACAATAGAATAGGCATCCAAACAGGAAAGGAAGAGGTAAAACTAGTGCTATTTGCAAATGACATGCTTTATATATAAAAAATCCTCTAGAATTCACATAAGATACTGTTAGAGCTAATAAGTATTTTCAGCAAAGTTGCACAAAAGTTTCTTGTATTTCTATATCACAACAACAAATAATATGAAAAGGAAATTTGAAAAGCAATTTATTTAACAACAGTATCAAAACGAACAAAATACTTAGAAAGAAATTTAACCAAGGAGGTGGAAGATTTGTAACTTGAAAAAACAAACCATTGCTGAAACATATTAACGAAGGGGGAACTGCGGAAGACATTTTAGGAAGGTGTATTATTAGTCAGGGTGCTGCGGCTTGCTCTGTCGGTGGCGGTGGGGTCTGGCTGTGGACGAGGGGTCAGTCCAGCTTGGGACGAAGGGTCGGTCCGGCTTGGGACGAGAGATCGGTCCGGCAGCAGACGAGGGGTCGGTCTCACAGGGGTTGCGCGGTTCGGCTGATGGGGTCGCCCGGCGAAGCCGGCGACAAAGGGGTCGCCCGGAGAAGCAGGCGACGAACTGGGGACAAGGGAGGCCAGGCCCTTGTCGGGGGCTCTCAGGACTGGAGGGCGCACGGCAGAAGAACTACCGCGGAGAGGAGGTAAACACGCAGGTCCAACTTTATTGAGGAAGTGGCTACAGTTTTATAGGGGCTGGGGAAGGCTGATTGGTCGAAGCTTATGCCATGTTCTGATTGGTTGCCGCAAGCAGTTACTGGGGAGAAAGGTTGGTGGGAGGTACTGGAAGGGGGAGGGGTGGTGGTTAGGGATTGGCTGTTGCTGTTGCTGGGGGAAGTGGCAGGGTTTAGGGATTGGGGGCTGCTGTTGCTGGGGTAAAGGGCAGACTTGAATTTCCCGCCTTGCTTGGCTGTTGCTGCTGTCGGGGGGGGGGGGGGGGGGGAGGCAGACTGGAATTTTCCGCCCTGCGCCTGTGCAGGGAGAAAGAAGAAGAAGGGTGTTGCCTCATAAGGCATCCTGTGGCGCTATCCGGGAGAAGGGGCAGCCGCGGAAGCATGGCTGCCGAGAAGGGGAGACCCGAGGGCACTCTGCGCCCATGCCGAGCTCCCTTCAGGGGTGGCGGTGAGTCCGACCAGCCACCCTATTATGGGGGCAGCAGCTTGGAATTAGGCCTACCGCGGCCGCTCCCCTGCCAGGCCAGCAAACCACACTTCAGCCCAAGGGGTGACTGCACAGGGTTCTCTAGGGAAACAGAATCAACCAGAGATATCTGTCAATAGTATGGGATTCTATGAGTCTCTCCATGTAGCCATGGGATGCACAAGTCCATGTTCCACAGTCAGGCTGCAACCAGGGGCTCCAATGAAAGTCCAGTGAAGGTTCTTGATGAGTTCTGGGAGGTGTTGGCTGTCCAAAGATGAGCTGGAAAATTCTCTCTCAATGCTGGAATCACTTCCCCTTTTAAGGCATTCAACTGATTGGGTTAAGCATCATTCATTGCTGATGGCAACCTCCCTGACTGATTATATCCAGCTATCTGTGATTTACCACTGCAGTAAAGTCAATGGTGATTAAAGTCCATAAATGCCCTTGTATTACACTCAGCCCAGTGCTTGCTTGACAAAACAACTGGGCACAATTACCTGGCCGAGGTGACACAATAGCCTAACCCTCACAGAAGTTAACATGAATGAAAACTTAATGCATAAACATGTGTTAGAAGTAAAAAAAAAAAAAACAAAAAAAAAACCTTATTTAACACTATTACTGGTTCATGAGAAATTATTAAATGGAGCAATTATGCCAATTGAAAATGAGATGTACAACATATAGTAAAATTAGAAAATACTTTTGAAATGTTCATTTTCCTAAATTCAAGAAATAAGTATTAAAATAAATCCTGGATTTGTTAAATATAAAATTTTATACTTAAAATATTGTTTTATTTTAAATTCCACATACTTCTCAATTTTAAATATTTTTCACTATATTAATGTTCAAGGAATTATTGCACCTTAAAAATTGATGAAAACATGTAAACAGGGCCACCCATGGTCCCTATCTCCTTGGGCTTCAATGGGGCTCATCTGGCACCAGCCTGTCCCCAACTTACCCAACTGGAAGATCCCAACCTTTTGTATATTTGTGTCACAATTATATAACTTTCCCACTCTCTCTGAACTTATCAGAATTTTACATGAAAACAACCCTGAATCAGAAAAGATACTACAGCATGCCTTGATTGGAAAGTTTCTCATTTCATGAGAAAGTTAAGATTAAACCCCATGGGAACTGCAGAAAATGAAATGTTTTGTGCTGCCTATGAACCATTCTTCTCAGAGAGCACATGGCAAAGCCCCCTCCTCAGGACAGACACAACAGAAAACCTTTTACTCACTGAGGAAATATCTAAGAATAAATCTAACCAGGGAATAAAGGACTTGTACACAGAAAAACAGAAAGGATTGCTAAGAAGAAATGAAAAAAGAACTAAATAAATTGATGGACATTCTGTGTTCATGCATTAGAAGACAAAATATTGTTAGGATGTCAGTCATAGAGTAATTTATAGAATCAATACAATCCCTATCAATACCAACAACCTTCTTTTTAAAATGGGAGCTTTTCTTTTTGGAGTAATGAAACACTTCTAAAGATTTTTGTGGTGATGAATACATACTGATTATATTAAAATTCATTGATTATACACTTTGAATAGATCCTATGATATGTGAATATATTTCAGTAAAACTGCTTAATAAATAATTATGCAATAGCCAGAAATAGCAGCTTTGTACAGCAGAGGAAGCATACAGAGATCAAGAGGTGAAGACTTTTCTTCTTTACTTGTCTGTTTTTTGTTTGTTATTATCATTGAAATAATGAAAATGTTCAAATGATGATTGAGGTGATGAATGAATAACTATGTGCTTATACCAAATACCACTGATTATACACTTTGGGTGAATTATATGCTTTATTAATATGTGTCAATAAAATTGATTTGTTTAAAACAAACAAACAAACAAACAAACAGAAAAGAGCATGGTATTCCCGATCAATAGAATCAAATTGAAATGTCAGAAAGAAGCCCTCATATTTATGGCCAACCTATTTGACGAGGGGGCAAAGACCACTTAATTACTCAATTATGAAACTATAGTTTCTTCAACAAATGGTGCTGGAAAATTAGATCACCATTTGCAAAAAAAAGAAAAAATGACTGCTACCTCACACCTTATACAAAAATCAACTCAAAATGGATGAAAGACCTAAATGTAAGACCTAAATATATCAAACTCCTGAAAGGAAATGTAGAGAAGCATCTGCAAGACCTTGTGTTAAGCAATGGTTTCTTAGACTTTACATGTAAAGCACAAGCAACAAAAGAAAAAATACATCAATTGGGCCTCATAAAAATTTAAATTTTTAGTCCACAAAGGATTTTATCATGGAAGTGAAATGACTACAACTTACACAATGGGAAAAAATATTTGGAAACAACATATTTGATAAAGTTTTAATATTTACAATTTATAAACAAATCCTTCAACTTAACAACAAAAGACACCAACAAAATTATAAAATGAGGAAAAGAATTGACATCTTTCCAAAGAACATATAAAAATGGCTACAAAGCACATAAAAAGATGCTCAACATCATTAAATATAGGGAAATGCAAATGAAAACTACAGTGAGATACATCATTTCACACCTATTAGAATGGCTGCTATTAAAAAAACAAATTTGAGAGGTTGTAGAGAAATAGGAATACTCATTCATTGATGATGGGATTATAAAGTGGTGCAGTCAGTGTGGGAGACAGTTTGACAGTTCCTCATAAAATTACATATAGAATTACCATATGATCCCTCAATCTCCCTAAGGAAATACCCAAAATATTGGAAAGCAGGGACTCGAAGAGATTTTTGCACACTGTTATTCATAGCAGCATTATTCCCAATTGTCAAAAGATGGAAGCAACAGTGTCCATCAACTGATGAATGCATAAATAAAATATATACATACAATGGATCATTTCTTTAAGACTAATTTTTTTATACCACCCCTTGCCGCTTTTGCCCACTGTCAGCTCTCTGCATACATTAGCTGCTTGTTCTACTGTGTCTGTCTTTGCTTCTTGTTCTCTCTTCTTATCTTCTCTTTAGGAGGCACTGGGTACCAATCCCTGGACCCTCTGACATGGGAGAGAGGCACCCGATCACTTGAGCCACCCCAGTTCCCTGGTTTTGTTGTGTCTCTCATTGTCTTTTCCTCTGTGTCTCCTTTTGTTGTTGATGTTGTTTTTGTTGTGTCATCTCTCCACACAGGCCAGGTCCACCATGCAGCACAGCTTACCTCCACCAGGAGGCTCTGGGAACTGAACCCAGGACCTCCCATATATAGATGGGAGACCAATCACTTGAGTCACATTCACTTCCCTACAAAGGAATAGTTTTAAGTTGTAAAAATGATTGAAGTTGAGAGAACTAGCAAGATGGCTGTGGAGTAAGGAATTCCTAGAGTCAGCTCCTGCTACAGGGTAGTTAACAAACACCTGGAGCTAGCTGAAGCACCTGTTTGGGGGCTCCAGGAGACCAGAAGAGCATCCTGCCACATCCTTGAAGGACTAGAACAAGGAGACTGCCCATCTTCAGAGAAGATTCCTAAGTAGAGCACCTCATGCCCTGGAAGCCAGTGCCCATCCCCCACTGGTGGCATGAGTCACCTTGGGAGCTGTTCTGTGGCTGGAATTAAAAGCTCTACTTCCCCAAAATGGGAGACGAAGAGATGGTTGGGCACCAATTTCGGCTATGATGAGTAAATTCAGTGAGCTACAGTATGATCCTGAGAACAACTAAAGCTTGAGCCTGTCTAAGTCAGAAAGAGGCTGGGAGCCACCACCTTAACTCCATGCCTGGCATGAGGGGAAGTGGGGCAGACTGAAAATCCCAGTGGGAGTGGGGCCAGTTTCTTCCCATCCGGATGATATTGCAGGGCTAGCCTAGGTCCCAGCACCACCTCCAGCAGGGAGGAAGCTGCGGGGACCTACACCAGCCTCTCTGGGAAATTGCTGGCCAAGCCACAGAGGCTGGTGACTATCCTACTCTGGCAGCACAAGCTGCCCCAGGAGCTGTTCTGTGATGGAAATTGGAGGCTCCAGTTCCCAGAAACAGGGGAGGAGGAGACAGTTGGCTGTCGACTTTGGCTACTGTTTGGGAGACTTGGCTGGCTAAGAGATAACCCTGGGAACAGGGGGTGTGAACCAGCCCAAGTCAGAAAGAGGCCAGTAGCTGCCATTCTGAATCTGCCCCCAGCCTGAGGGGAAGCTGGGCTGACTGAAACTCTCAATGTCAGCAGGAATCAGTTTCTTTCATGCTGATCAGCCTGAAGCCCTAGCCTAGGCTTCAGCCCTGCCTCTGGTGGGGAGGAAGATGAGGAGCCCTGCACCAGCCTATACAGGTAACTGCAGGGAACTTTGGCTGGCATAGACTGAAAATCAGAAATCTACCAGGGCAACTGTGGTCATCTTGGACCTGCACTGCATAGATTGCTGCCCACACCTGCAGCTCCATTCCCACCTGATGCAGGCGAGAAAGGGATATGAAGCTTCAGCCTCTCTGGGCAACTAGTCTAGGCCTGCACTTGGATTATTCCACACAGCTGTACTCTGTCCCTACCCCTGGCAAAGGAGAATGTTGGAAGAAGCTTCATGAAGGTCCCTGGAGCAATGAGGGCAGCTTGAGCCTCCACAGCTTACAGCACCAATGACATGCTTGGCTCCTACTGCACAACCTTCAAGGGAGAAAGGATAGGAAGCCCTAAACTAAAGAGAAAACTGCACCCAGAAAAAATTCTCTAGTAAGCCAGATGAAAAGAAACCAACAAAAAATTACAACCCACACCAAGAAACAGGAAGCTATGGCCCAGTTAAAGGAACAAGATAAGACTCCAGATGACATAAAGGAGTTGAGACAACTAATCATAGATGTTCAAACAAATCTCCTTAATAAATTCAATGAGATGGCTAAAGAGATTAAGGATATTAAGAAGACATTGGATGAGCACAAAGAAGAATTTGAAAGCATACATAGAAAAATAGCAGATCTTGTGGGAATGAAAGGTGCAATAAATGAAAATAAAAAAAACATTGGAATCATATAATAGCAGATTTGAGTAGGCAGAAGGAAAGATTGGTGAGCTTGGAGAAATGGCCTCTGAAAGTGAACATACAAAAGGACAGATAAAGAAAAGAATGGAAAAAATTGAACAAGGTCTCAGGGAACTAAATGACAGCAAAAGGAATGCAAATATGCATGTCACGGGTGTTCCAGAAGGTGAAGAGAAGGGAAAAGGGGCAAAAGGAATATTTGAAGAAATAATGGTAGAAATTTCCCAACCCTACTGAAGGACATAGATATCCCTGTCCAAGAAGCACAATGTACTCCCATCTGAAAAAATCCAAATAGACCAACTCCAAGACACATACTCATCAGAATGTCAAAGGCCAAAGACAAAGAGAATTTTGAGAGCAGTAAGAGAACAGCAATGCATAACATTTAAGGGTTGCCCAATAAGATTAAGTGCTGATTTCTCACCAGAAACCATGGAGAAAGAAGAGTGGTCTGATATACTTAAGATACTACAAGAGAAAAACTTCCAGCCAAGAATCTTATATCCAGCAAGACTGTCTTTTAAAAATGAGAAACGTGAAATTAGAATACTCACAGATAAACAGAAACTGAGAGAATTTCTAAGCAAGAGACCAGATTTTCAGGAAATACTAAAGGGTGTGCTAGAGCCTGAAAAGAAAATTCAGGAGCGAGGGGCCTGGAAGAGAGCCTAGAAATGAAGATTATATCAATAAAAGTAACTAAAAGTGACAAAAGAGTGGTAAAAAATAAAATATGACAGATAAAACTCAAATAATCAGGAATAAACTTATCCAATGATGTAAAGCACTTATATTCAGAAAACTGCAACTCAATGTTAAAAAAAATCAAAATGGTCTACATAACTGGAAGAACATTCTATGCTTATGGATTGGAAGACAAAATATCATTAAGATGTCAATTCTACTCAAATTGATACACAGATTTAATGCAATCCCTATAAAAATTCCACCAGCTTTAAAGAAAAAAATTGAAAACATGATCATTAAATTTATTTGGAAGGGTACAGAGTCCTGAATAGCCAGAAACATCAAAAAAAGGAAAAGTGAGCCCTCATCTCCAGACTTTAAATCATAATACCTACCTATACTGATAAAAACAGCATGGTACTGGCCCAAAGACAGACACAATAGACCAATGGAACCAAATTTATGGTTCAGACACAGACCCTCACAGGTATGTTCAAGTGATTTTTGACTAGTCTGTCAAACTCACACAGCTCAGGTAGAACAATCCATTCAACAAATGGTGCTGAAACAATTGGCTATTCACAGCTGAAAGAAGTAGAGAACCCCTATCTCACACCTTATTCAAAAATTAACTCAAAATGAATCAAAAAACTAAAAAGCAAGTACCATAAAACTTCTAGAAGAAATTATTGGAAAGTATCTTCAAGACCTGGTGGTAGGTGGTAGATTCTTAAAGGAGATAAGAGGAGGACTGAGTAGACTACTGATATTTAAGGTATGTAGAAGTTTTAATTAGCTTTACTGTAAAAGTGTGGAAATGTATAGAGTGGATGGTAACACAGAGTGAGTAACAGCTAGTTTATGAATGGGGATGTGACTGAAAAAGGTAGTCTAGTTATGTAAATGCCAGTTGACAGAATGCTAGAGAATAATCTAGGAACTGGGTCGCACAGTAAACCAAGAGGTGGGTGAGAATTGTGGTTAATGTTACAGATGCAAGAGTGTCCTATGTTAGCTAGAGGAAATGTATATCCCTATTGCAGGGGGTTGGGAATGTGGAGAAGCCTGGGAAAAATACAGCTGGAATGACCTATGGACTGTGGTTAGTAGTAATTATATAATATTCTTGCATCTATATCAAAGATGTACTGTATTGATACAGAGGCAGTATGGAAAATGTGAGCCAAATGTACACTATGGACATGGTAACAATCAGATGATATTATTTCATCTGAGGCAAATGACACACCACATTGTGGTGTATTGATGGAGGGGAGTTGTTTGGGAATTCTGCACATGTGCATGATTGTTTTATAAGTTTACAACTTCTGCCGTAAAAATATATTTAAAAATAATAATAGGGTGGGTTGGGGGGAAAATACACCAAATGTAAGATAAGAACTATGATTAGTAGTAAGATTTTGACAATATTCTTTTATAATTTATACCAAATGTCCCATGACAATGCAATGTGTTGATGGAAGGCTGATGTATGGGACCCCTGTGTGATGTTATGTATGTTTGCTTTGTGGGTTCACAGCTTTTACTATACACTTGTTTATGTATGTTCATATATAAATGATATAAAGATAATAATAATAGGATTGGTTGGGGGAAATACTTAGTTTAATAGTAATATTTTGGCAATGCTCTTTAATCATTAGTTTAAAAGGTTTAACAACAATGCAAGTTATTGGTGGTAGGGTGAGTTATGAGAGTCCTGTATGATGTTATATATATTTGTTTTGTAAGTTCACAACTATTATTATACACTTACTGTTTATCTACGTTTATGTATGAATAATATAGTTCAATATATTAAAAATAATTTTTAAAAAAATGAATGATGTTCTGACACATGTAATAGCATGGATGAAACTTGAATACATCTTGTTGAGTGAAATAGCCAGACACAAAAGGACAAATATTGTAGGTTCTTAATGGTATGAAATAATCAGGACAACAAACTTATAGAGTCAGAATCTAGAATAAGGGATACTGCAGTGATAGGGAATGGGAAGTCAAGACTAAAAATGTATAGTGTTCCTAATTGGAATGGTAAATATTTGGTAATACATGGTGCCGAAGGGAGCACTAACTTGTGATCCTAATTAACAGCACTGAAATAGATATATCTGAATATGGCTAAAGGGAATTGTTATATTGTATCTGTGGTAATAAATTAAAAAAACAAACATGAAACTGCACTACACAAAAAGTGAAGCTTAAGGTAAACCATGGGCTATAGTTACCAGTACAATTATAAATCTGTTTTCATCAACTGTTACAAATGCTGCATATCAATGCAAGCTGTTAACAATAATAGGGTGGTATAAGGGAATCCTCTATGTCATGCACGATTGGTCTGTAAACCTACACCTTCTCTAATAAAGTAAAATAATGGTATTGATCTGATAGAAGGAAAAAACTCATGCAAAATCAAGTGATTAATTTTAAAACATAGCCACGATATGATTATCAGCCTTAAATCATTAACAATATGAGCAATTGGTGCTGTGCACAACTATCACAAGCTACTTCAGAAAGAAGCGAGATCCTCCTCGGTTTACAATGTTTACGAGTCCATACACTGTTCCAGATGCAGATATTGTCCTAACCCATGCAGACAGTGGTTGCTATTTTGCTGGGAATTTGTCCACATTAAAGCTTCTGGGTTCTTGTTTTAGTGATGTGTTCTCCTTCATAGGAACCAATTGCATATTTATGTCTTAAAATATTTATATGAACTAGAAAAAGAGCAAACGTATCACAAAGGAAGAAGTAGGAAATAACAAAGATTAGAGCAAAACAAAATGAAATTGAGAATTAAAAGAAAAAAAACACTAGAAAAATCAACAACCAAAAGCTGGTTTTTGAGAAGATTAATAAAACTGATCTTCTAGATGAACAAAGAAAAATGAAAGCAAATAAAACAAAAAGAGAGGGACTATCACTACAGACCCCACAGACAGAATTAAAGAGTATCATTAAAGAGGATAATTTGAAACACTGTATGCCAATAAAATGGATAACTTAGATGAAATGGACAAATTTCTAGAAACACACAAGCATCCTACACTGATGAAATAATAAATAGAAGAACTCAAGAGACCTATCAGAAGTAGCAAAATTTAATTAGTTATCAAAAATCACCCAAAATAGAAAAGCCCAGAACCAGTGACTTTGTGGGTGAATTCTACCATCATTCCAGGAAAAACTAAAACCTATTCTGCTTAAACTCTTCCCAAAACTTGGAGTGGAAGGAACATTACCTAATTTGTTCTATGATGCCAAAATTACCCTAATACCAAAGCAACATAAAGACACCACAAGGAAAGAAAACTACAGATCTCTCTAATGAACTAAAATCCTCAACAAAACATCAATAATCTTATTCAACAAAACACTAAACAGACTACACACCATGATAAAGTGGAATAATTCTTTAAGATTTATTTGTAACATATTTTCCTCCCTTTCCCTCCTCCTACCCTGCTGGGGATCTTTTTGTTTTTGTTTTTGCTGTCTGTGTTGTCTTCTCTTCTAATTTTCTCACCTCTAGGATTCACCAGGATTTGATCCTGGAGACCTCTGGGGTAGAGAGAGGTTCCCTGTCAACTGCACCACCTCAATTCCTCATCTCTGCTGTGCTTCACCTTGACTCTCCCCTTGTCTTTCTTTTGATGTGTCATCATCTTGCTGTGTGACTCACTTGTGTGGGGTACTGGCTCACCACACAGGCACTCACACTGGCACTGGCTTGCCATGCAGACATACTTTCTCTTCTTCTTTTTCTTAGGAGGCCCCAGGGATTGAACCCAGGTCCTCCCATATGGTATGTGGAAATGCTATCACTTGAACCACATCTGGTTCCCATGATCAAGTGGATATTATCCCTGGTATGCAAGGGTGGTTCAACATAAGAAAATCAATCAACGTAATACACCGTATTAACAGATCTAAAGAAAAAACTAACATGATCATCTCTATTGTCACAGAAAAAGCATTTGAGAAAGTACAGCATCCTTTTTGGATAAAAAACACTTGGAAATATAGGAATAGAAAGAAACTTCCTCGACATGATAAAGGTTATATATGAAAAGCCCACAGTTAACATTATACTTAATGGTAAAGTGAAAAAGAACTTTCCTCTAAGATCTGGAACAAAACAAGGATGCTGACTGCCACTGCTCTAATATAACATTTTTATTGGAAGTACTAATATAACATTTTTATTGGGTAGGGACATCATGAGTTTTTTAAATAGTAAGTTCTTGACCAGAATATTACATTAAATTTCTGTTTCTAGGATAGCCTGGAGTTGCAGTTTTGTTCTTCATTTCCTGTGTTAATTACAATGAGATACAGACTTATTTCCTCCTTATATAAAGTCTTGAGGCGCATCAGTTTTTTAACATGTGGTAAGTTCAAGGGCCATGCATCCTTCTCTGGTGCTGAAGGACACACACAAGTCCCCCTGCAGCAGAGAGTTGTGCTCTTCACTACCATCGAAGTGGGCAAGGAGCAAGACAGCCCATCAGAATCCCCGGGGTGAGGGGTGAAGGGCATTCACCGGGCACAGCAACAACCTCTGAAAAGTGGGTGTCTCAAAAACCCCATGTTCAATGACCACGTCCTGTCACACAGCATGCCTTCCTTTCTGTTTGGAGAAAGAGGGAATCATGTCTGCTTCTCATGCTGAGGTTTCTTCTCACCACGTGTAGTCTTCATGGTGAACTCTGGAGCCCATCAGCACTTCGTGGGGGAAATGTACAATGAACAAGACTTCCCATGTGGAGGGACAGGACCGGGGAAGACTGATCACTGGCACGTGGGCTGCGTGGGCAGGACTGCACATGCTCGGCTCCCCCTGGAGAGCCCCTTAGACTGCCTCCTTCTGAGATCCTGGCTCCTAATCTCCAAATGTTGTCCTGTTTGGGTGGGCCCAGGGCAGACATTTGGAGCACCTTCAAGGATCCAGCTGGGCCTCCTTTCATGAGCATCACTGGCATTTGACTGGAGGGTGCAGGGAATGGGCATCCTGGTCTAATGGGTGCAGTTTCTATGGGGTGATAGAAAAATCTGGTGGTGGATGACAGTGACAATACTGTGAATGCAAATTAACATCACTGAAGTGTATATTTGAAAAAAAAAAAAAGGAAAATTTTAGGTTATAACTTACCACAATAAAAATTTCAAACATAGAGCTGTACAACACAAACAGAACCCTTAAGCATACTGCAGACTACACATAACAGTATAATTCTAATTATATTGTTTTATCAGTTATAACAAAAATACAGCATTAAAGCAAAGAATTAATAATACAGAAAACTGCCTGTGATGGGGTTATATGGAGCTCTGTAGTTTAAGCATGATTTTCCCAGAAACCTTAAATTCCAACTTCTCTAATAAAATGGAATTAAGGTGCAAAGTAACAAGCAACATTAATTCAACAAGAAATGAATATGGTGGGGAAGTGGCTGTGGCTCAAGTGATTGGGTTTCCACCTACCAGATGGGAGGACCTGGCTTTCATCCCTTGGGCCTCCAGGTAAAAAATAAAAGCATTCCTGTGTGGTGATCCATTGTCCATGCAGCAAGCTCAGTGCCCATGCACCAAGCTGAGTGCCGGTGTGCCAAGCTGAGTGGCCATGTGGCCTGAGGAGCAACCTATTTCCTATGCAAGTGAGACATGAATCAAGATGATGACACAACAAAAGAGAAACAAGAGGAAAGTCAAGGTGAGGCATAAGAGAAACCAGGAACTAAGGTGGTACAAGTGACAGGGAACCTCTCTCCACATCAGAGGTCCCCAGGGTCAAATCCCAGTGAGCCCTAGAGGAGAAAAAAGAGGAGAAAAGACAAAAAGAGAATAGATACAGAAGATCACACAGCAAAGGGACACAGACAGCAAAAGGAGCAGGGCTGGGGAGGAGTGAAAAGAAAAAAAAAAGGATACTGTGGCCATGCCATTTGCTGCAGATAAATCATTTGATGCAATCCAATATCTTTTCATGATGAAATACAAAGAAACAAGCCAGCAAAACAAGGACTACATAACTAGCATCATACTCAGTGGTGAAAGACTGTGAGCTTTTGCCAATAATATCAAGGCCAAATCCATGATGTTGTTTTTGCCACTGCTATTCCTCAAGTCTAGGGTGTCCTAGCCAGAGCAATTAGGCAAGAAAAAGGAGGTAAAGGCCTCCAAATAGGAAAGGAAGAACAAAAACTGTCTCTATTTAGAAGTGACACAATTTATATATAAAAATCCCTCTAGGACTCACAAAATACCATTACAGCTAATAATCAATGTCAGAAAGTTGCACAAAAGTCTGTTTGTATTTCTATAACATAGAAGCAAACAATCTGAAAAGAAAGTTAATAAAGCAATGTGGGAAGCTGCCTCTGGCATTAGTATTGTATCAGCCATCTTGTTACCAAATGCCATCTTAGATACTAACCCAGTTAGGTTTCTATTCCCCCATCCTCACTGAAGTAAGCTAAGTTTCTATTTCTCTTTATGCCACTCCCCTGGGCTCTGATTGGGCACTCCCTAAAGCACGGGAAAGTTTTTCCATGGACGTTGCCAAACAACCATCTGTGCATGCGTGTGGCGCGAAAACCGAAAATCTAGTTACTTAATCATTTACCAACACATGCGCTGTCGTCAGTATGTACTACCTTCTTCCTTTCTAGTTATAGATACCCCTACCCTACCCCTAATAAACAAGACTTGATCAGAATCCTGTCTTGTCTCCATTCTTCTCTCGACTCCTGCCCCTACCCCTGCTTCTTCCCACAGGCCCCTGGACTCGTCCCCGCCGGTTCGGGCAAAGCAATTTCTTTTACAACAGCATCAGGAAGAATAAAATACTTAAGAAATTTAACCAAGGAGGTGCAAGATTTATTGCCTGAAAACTACAAACCGTTGATGAGACACGTTCAAGGAGGGGGACCTGGGGAAGCCATTTTATGAATTAACATTATGAAAACCTATGAATGAAGCTTTTAACTCACTATGGACAGGACAAGAGTTGTCCCATGGCCACTGGAGCCAGTGGGGCCTGCAAAATGAAGCACTTGTCCACATGGGACAGGGCAACCAGGTCTCAGGGCCCACAGGGAGGCCTTCTCCACTGGGTCTGAGGTTCAGTTGGGTCAAAATGGTGGCTCAGGCACCTCTCCTGGCAGCCAGGGTGCAGGAGAGGAAATGTTTGGGGCTCTCTGTTCAGCTGCACACATGCCACCCCTTCATGCTACCAACAGAATCTCTGAAATTAAAATTTTATACTATTCAGTGCTATCAATTTGCAAGTTCAAAGGAAATGGAGTTAACTATCCAGTGCCTTGATGAGACTGCATGGAGATAACAAGAAGCAAATTATAAGGTAAGTATACAAAAGTCAATTGATTTCCCCTTCCCTGCAGTGAACAATGAAATTTTAAATAATGCATTTATAGTTATAAAAACACATAAATTCTTTTGGTCAAACCTAAGAAAATATGTAAGTATATTTATCTCATAACCTATGAAAAACTTGCAATTAGTAAAAATCTGAATACATGGAGAAATATTCCTTATTTATGGTGGGTAGACTCAATATTTTTAAGATCTTATACAAAATCCTAGAAGGATATTTGTATATATTTATGAACAATTTCTACTCCTAGAATAGGATGTAAAATGCTTAAGAAGAACAAAACTGAGCAGCCCACACTGCCTGGTTCCAATTCTTACTATAAATCTGTTAAATAATAGAGTGTGATTTTGGCACACATTAAAATGGAAAAAAAAAATAGAGTCCATATGTAGAACCATTAAAATATGTTCAAGTGACATTTGTTCCTTTCAACAAATGGAAATGGAAAAACTGGATGGCCATGTTGAAAAAAAATTAAGACAGACTTTACATCTTATACACAAACTCACCTAAAATAGTTTATAGGTTAATGTCTAAGAAGCAAAATGAAAAAAAAAAAAAAAAAGTGAGCTTCCAAAAGAAGAATGGGCTTGTGTTTGCTGATGAGTTTTTATATGCAACATCTAAGGAAAGAGTCAGGAAGGGAAAAAATGGTAATGGAACTTCATTTGAAAAGTTAAAAATTCTACTATGTGGAAGACACTGTTAATTGAATGAAAAGACCTCAATCTTGCACTGGGAAAAAGTTTTGTAAAATACATATATTTTGTACCAAAATATACAAAAGGCCCATAGAGCTCAATAAAAAGAAAACAAACCACACAAGAAATTGGAAAATGACTAAACAGAACCCTCACCAAATTAGTACATGATTGGCAAATAAACACATATAAAGACACTTTACATCATTTGTCATTATTGAAAAGCAACTTAAAACAATAATGAGAGCTACTACCCACCCATTGGAATGGCTAACATGCAAAGAACTGACAATCCTACTGCTAGCAATGATGTGGGACAACAGGAACTCTCATTCCTTGCTGGAGGGAATGCAAATGGCACAGCCACTTTGGAAGACATTTTAGCATGACTTAAAAGATAAACATATCCGCAGCGGACTTGGCCCAGTAGTTAGGGCATCCGTCTAACTGGGAGGTCCTTGGTTCAAATCCCGGGCCTCCTTGACCCGTGTGGAGCTGGCCCATGTGCAGTGCTGATGCATGCGAGGAGTGCCCTGCCATGCAGGGGTGTCCCCCACATAGGGGAGCCCCACGTGCAAGGAGTGCACCCCGTAAGGAGAGCCAACCAGCATGAAAGAAAGTGCAGCCTACTCAGGAATGGTGCTGCTCACACGGAGAGCTGACACAACAAAGATGATGCTGAAGCAAAAAGAAACACAGATTCCCATGCCACCGACAACAACAGAAGTGGACAAAGAAGACACAGCAAATAGACACAGAGAACAGACAACTGGGGTGGGGGGGGGAAGGGAAGAGAAATAAATAAATTAATTAAAAAAAGATAAACATATCTCAGCATGTGACTCATTAATCACACTCCTAGGCATATACCCAAGTTTGTTTGATAACTAATGTGCACATTAGAAAAAAACAGCACTGGTATATTTAAACCAACTTTTAGTTATAATAGCCACAAGCTAGAACAAACCAAGATGTCCTTCACTAGGTGAATGGATAACCAAACTGTGGTACAACTATGCCCACATAGTTACTCAGCAGTAAAAAGGAAAGTGCTATACTGCCGCAGAAAGACATGGAGACATCACAAATTCTTATTGTTAAGAGAAAGAAGCTGGTCGTTAGGGCTACATAATGGATGATAAGGTCATGTCTGCTTGTTAATGGGGTACAATGTTAGGGACCTCTTTGCACACAAAACTGTGCACTCCAAAAGTTGTCAAATAAAAAATTGAGATATCTGTTCAACTGTCATTTTCTCTTCCTTTAAGATCAGAATTGCAGTGGGGAAAAGAGATGATATGAAGTTACTCAAATCTCAGCACCATAAAATGAGTTAGGCACTACTCCAGCTGCTAGAGGTAAATAGTTAAGCAAAAAGAATTATTCTTGCCTTCTTGTCTCTTACATTATTGCAAAATAAATAAATAAAAAAGCAGCCTGGCAAGTATTTTGAGTTTCTCTACATTTCCAGAGTTAGAAAAATTCCAGGACTGTGGCTGGGCCTTTCTTAGTTGAGAAATGTGGTTCCATCATTCAACATCCTGTACTTCAGTTATAGTACCAGAAGTTAGATGAACTTGGTAGGGGGTCTTTTTATTAATGAGGGTCTGTCACCTTGATGGAACACCATAACTTGCCAAAATGTTTCCATCATTGCAAATAGGAATGCTGGTGATTTTAAGCCTTTACTTCTCATTCTGTATACTCACTGAGGAATGAATACTCTACATTCTGATGCTATGATTTTATTTATTTTATATATTTCAGAAAAGCGATACTACAATATTTCTTCTTTTGTGTCTGCTTTATTTCATTCAATAGGATGTCTTCCAAGTTCATCCATATTGTCACATGAATTCATTCCTTTGTACAGCTGAATAATATTCCATTGTATGTCTATACTATTATATGTTTTATTTATCAATTCATCTATGGAGGGATGCTTGTGTTGCTTCCATCACTTGGCAATTGTGAATAGTGCTGCTATGAACACTTGTGTCCAAATATCTTTTTGAGATGCTGCTTTCAATTCTTTGGGGCATATACCTAGTAGTGCAGTGGCCAGATCATATGATAATTCTATACTTTGCTTTCAGAGGAGCGATCAATATATCATCCACAGTGAATACACCATTTTGCATTGCTCCCAGCAGTGAATGAGAGTTCCTACTCCTGCACATCCCCTCCAACACTTGTACTTTCCATGGGGTTTAATAAAATAAGAGGTGGCCAATTCAGGTGTAAGAAGGACACTCCCACTGTGGAGGCTCCCTTCTGATGCAGGCCAGGGAAGCAAGTGCTGAGTGGGCAGGGCCACATGCAGAAGGAGACTCGGTCATCAGTCACCTCCAGGAGAGACCCCCTACAGGGACACCCGGATTAGAGGGGGCCCAGAGTCCCCACAGATAATCCATGAAATTTTCAGACACTGCCAGTCCCAACACATTTCTCCCAAGATCCTATAACTGTCATCCAGGTAAGTTATGTGATAATATGGTGAGATCCTGCAAAAGTCCTCTGCCCCTGCTTGCCTTGAGGAAAGGGGAACCCACAGGGGAGTTTCCTGTGATGCCTGTGCAGGATCCTGCTCCCCATGGGGAGAAAGAAACACTTAGAATGAGCCCTCCAGGCTGTGGGTACAGGAGTCCTCTATTGGCATGACTCCCCCCATTCTGCCCTGACATGCTCTGTGCAGGGGAGGGGTGAGGTCAGGGCACTGCTTGATCCTCTAGGCTTGCTGTAGGCCCAGGTGGAGCACAGAGAGGCAGAGCCCAGGGGCTGGTCTCCTTTCCCTGCCACCAGCAATGCCCTTTCATTAATGCACAGGACAATTAGCACTTTGTATTGATACAAAGAGCAAAGCTAGAGAGCGTGTTGTATAGAGCCTTGCTGGTCTCCCCCTCTACAGCCCAAGGACAGTCTTCCCTGGTGACATCAGGACAGCTTCCCTGAAGACCCAATACAGCCTCCTCTGGCTCTCCTTTCAGAGCTAAGCTCCTTAGAAACAGTCCCATGCAGTCCCTCTCCAGACCTATTCATCTCTATTTCAGCCCTCTGTGTGTTTCAACTTGCTGAACCCTAGCCAACCACTCCAGTGGAACAACTCTCCTATGGATATTCCAATTACTTTCAAATTCTTACATGCAAAGGCCACTGTCTTTATCATTCTTGAACTTTCCTTCCTGAGTTTTCAGCAGTTTTACTGATTTGATTATGTTCTTCCCCTTCTGCTATCTTGGCTTCATCATATTTCCCTGTTGGGGCTCCCTGCTAATTTTCTTTCATACATCTCAATGTCCTCTTCCTCTGTTAACTGCTAACATGTTGATGTTCAACAAGGCTCAATCTTCTTCTCACTTTCCTTCTCATTCACCATAGTCTATTTCAGTGACCACATCCAAACCTATTGTTTCAAGCAGGATGCCAAGGACTCTTAATTTTTCATATCTAGCCCAGATCTCTCTCCCGGTCCCACATGTGAATTTCTCACTTGTCTTTCATAGATCCCTCAAACTAAGGCTGTTACCCCACAGTTCTACACCCTTTTCTTTTTCCGTATGAATTGCACCACCCCCTTCCCAATTCTCTAAGTGAGAAACTGGAAGATTTCCTTTATATTTCCCAGTTTATCATTCTTAAATACAGTTAGTCTGAAGATGTGTCAATACTACTCCCTAAATATATTTTCTCAGTTCCACCCCACCTCCCCATTTCTCATTGTAGACTTAGTCCAGTATTACATCACTGATAGCCTGGATTGTTCTCACAAGTGTCCAAATATTTTCTCTCCTTCTGGTCCAGCCTCCCTCAAATTTGTCTTATACACTGTGGCTAGGACATATATAAAATTCAAAATATTCATTTTCTAAAACCATTCAATTATTTATATAGTTTGCATAATAAAATTCAAATTCATCCAGCATTTTAGAACAGAAATCTCCAAACTGGCAACGATCCACCTCTATGACTCATTTGTGAACCACCCAACAGAATTATCTTACACTAAAGGTCAGCATATTCTAAACAGTGTTCCAAGGAGCACTTCTTCCAGATATTAATAAAATTCTGGTCTAATAAGTTTGTGACCATGGGGAAATAGACTTAAAACACGGTGATGGGCAGAGAGTGTAAACTACAATGTAAACTATAATACACTCATAGTGGCAGTGCTCCAAAATGTGTTCATCAATTGTAATAAATATACCACACTAATGGAGGATGTTGTCAGTGTGGGAAAATGTGGGAAAGGTTGGGAGTGGGGCATAGGGGAATCCCCTATATATTTTTTGTAACATTCATGTAGTCTAAGTATCCTTTAAAAAAAATTAAAAGTATATTTAAAAAATAAAGACAGGAATGGGCATTGGGGATATCCAAATGAGGAACAGAGAAGATAAAAGTTTGAGTACTGAACTCCTGTTTTTCACTGAAAAGCTACTAACATCTCAAGGCATTCAGTTTGGGAAATGTTACTGAAGGCATTTGGGAAAACCTACAGTTCTGATAATATGCTCTACTCTCTTACTTCTTCATCTCTGCCTGGTGTGCCATCCATTCATTCAGTCATTTATTTGTTCATACATTCCAGAACAATCACTGTAAATCAACTAGTATATGCTGTAAATTCAGGGGAGAACATGCTCTTGGTGAGCCAAACTTTATAAACATATGGCTTAAAACAGTATAAATGCTCTGAATTTGGGGCATAGTGCAAGGACCTGAGTTTGGGAGATCAACAGACAGTAAGCTTTCCCCCTCTTCCTTGACAGGGGTATCCCTCAGATAGGCATCAATTTTTTTTTTTTTACTTTAGCCATTAAATTGAATCTTAGGTGCTAAATGAGCATATATTTACAAGTGTCATATCTTTCCCTTAGGTTGATCCTTTTATTGTTATGAAATCTCCCTCTTTGTCTGTAGAGGTATGGGTAAAGTATATGTACATGTCATGAAATTTATGTTGGTATCAAATAAAATATGATTTTATATATTTAGGATGTTAAATTTTAACCCCATGGAAAACATAGGAAACAGAAATGAAAATATATCCATATAGGAAAAAGGAAGGAACTCAATGTGGTGCAATTCAAAACATCAAATATATATATAATAGTAAAAAAGGGCTGTGTTTAAAAAGAATTGTCACCTTAGGAAAAACTTTCTGAATAGAATTAAGAAATTCATAATAATAATAATTTGAAAGAGTGTGGCACAGTAAACTAGACTGAAGGGACAGACATGACATGAGATTATTTTAGATAGATATTTTTTGTTCATGTACCTAATCAGGAAACCTAATGTATTTTAATAAAATGCAGATTTCTCGCCCTAATCCCAAACCACAGATAAAAATATCTAGGTATAAGGTACAGAAAATAGTATTTTTCATATGCTCCCTACAAGGTTTTCATTTACAATAAAGACTGACCCTTTCTGTTGGGAGACAGTAATGAATTCAATAATTGAAAGGTTCAGAATCACTGACATAAATCATATATATTGGCTTCTTCATTTCTACTGACCACTAAAATGTTACATACCTGGACCACAGCTTAACCTCCTGCCAAAGTATCTTTATCTAGTGATACTTTATAATTATACTTTTGATATTTATTTACCAAGAAAGGGTTCTTATTGGCTAAAAAAAATATCTTTTGTATTCATTATCTATAACAGTTATGTTATTTAATTCCCCCTGTAAAAGCTACTACTTTCAGCATTTTTCCATCAGGAAAACTTTTTCTTAATAATGGTTTATTTTCTTCGCTGTGAAAAACCAATACATAATTGTTTTGGGGCCTAAGAAATTATTTAACAAAAATGATAAAAGCAGGGCTGCCCTGATGCAAGGGGCTGAGGGTCAGCACTGTGTACTCTCAGTTTCCTCCACGACTCCTGAGTTAATTTCCTTGCTGCTATAACAGATTCCCTATAGGTTGGCTAACCAACAGGGATTTACTGACTCAAGATTTCAGAGGCTATAAGGCTTGCTTCCTCCCAGCATCAGTATCTAATAACTCACCAGCAATCCTGGTGCCCCTTCACTTTTCTGTCATGTGCTAATGCACAAGGCTGCATCTTCTTCTTTCTCTTCTGGGTTCCATTCACTTCCTTTGGCTGCTCCCAGAGCTTCCTTTCCATGTCCAATTTCCTTTGCTTGTAAGGACTTCAGCCATACTGGATGATGGCCCACATATTCAAAGGTCCTAGTTACAAAAGTGTTCACACCCACAGACCAGGGGTTGGGACCTGAACATACCTTTTCAGGGGGACGCATAATGCAATCCCCAACACCAGTTATACCCTCTGACCACTCACCTTTGCAATGGGACCCAGAAAGCAATCAAAAAAATCATTAAGTGAAAAATCACTCTGGAAATCAGTATTTCAAATGTCCACAATTCTCACTTTGCACAGAACACTAAGAGAGTCAGTCAAATTTAATACAATATTGTATTAACTCTCTTTGTGAGCATGTTTACTTTTTCCTTCTTTATGGCTTTAACTTCCTTAGTGCTTTAGTTTCAAGAGAATTTAACAATTTTTCTATAAATATGTATTTGTGTTCCTATACTAAAAAACCATTAGGGAAAGATGGGATACAAACAGTCTGAATGCATATTCATTATTATTATTTTTAATTGAAATCATGTGAACTCAAATGGCTTTGATTACTTTACAATGTTTCTTCTGGGAAAATGGCAGACTAGCAAGACAGAGGATTCTCTTCTCTTCCAGAAAAATAGCTAATGGACAGGCAGAAATGGCCTGGAAAAAAATCTTCTAGGGTTCAGGACCCCAGGGGAAGGCTGGACACCACCCAGCAGAGAGAGGGGCAATGGAAAAGAACCATGATGGCAAAACTGTGAGTACATGCTACAGCTGCCAGTATCCACCCCACCACATAGACACTTTGAGTTCTCAGGCCTCAGGGCCACTGGCTAAAAGGGGGACCCACCTCCCAGGAGAAGTGAGGAGAGAGCACCACAGCCCAAGGCTGGCTGCTTTTGACCCACAACTTTGGTCTGCTGTGCCCTTGAGCTCCTGCAGGCTGGGTGGGGCCCTGCTATTTGCCTGGGAGCCAGCAGGGGACTAAAGAGATCCAGGACTCAGGAGATCCAACAATCTCACTCTCCTCCTCTACTGACCAGGACTGATTGTTGAGGACAGAGAAGGGAATGAAATTACTGCCTGCCTGGGATGAGGGAGGGGACTACCAGCACAGCCTGAGGAACTGCCTCTGAGAAAGTTAGAATTAGGAGGCTCTTAGCCTCCAGGCAGGATCCTCTATCGCAGTGATCTGGTCTAGGGGATGCTAACACACTCTGACCAGGAATTGAACTGAAGGGCTGATAAAGAGTGCCATCTGCTGGTGGACCAAGGAAAAGCATGTGGGGAACACACATAAATAAGTAAGAGAAGAATTTTCTGGTCATTACAGCCTCCCTCCCCAAGGCCCTGGGAAGCAGGTCTGCAACAACATTACTCTACTCAGGGCCCAGATCTGAGCAACTAACAGGGACAATCCTAAAGACCCAGAACAAGTTGAACCAAGAATCAAGAATACCAGTAACACACAGCCTCCTGCCACTAAATCCCTATGAAAGGAAAGTGAGTATCTGAGTAAACTCACCATCCAAATCGGATGCCTAGACATCAGCAAAAGTTACAAGTCACTCTGAGAAAAGAGGAGAAATGACCCAAGAAAGGAAATGTATCAAAGTCCCCAGAAGAGACACAGGATTTCAGACAACTAACCAAGGAGGGCACACAAATTCCCAAAATCAAATGAGTGACTTGAAAGACAATATGGATAAAAAGATAAAAGATATCAAGAAGACAACAAGTGAGCACAAGAAGAATTTGAAAACCTGAATAGAAAAGTAACAGAATTCATGGGAATGAAGGCACAGTAGTAAGATAAAAACTAATTAGAGGGGAACAGTTGTAGCTCAAGTGGTTGAGGACCTACTTCACATGGACAAGGCCCCAGTTTCGATCCCTGGCACCTTCTAAAAACAAACAGATGAAAAAATGAACTCTCACTTGGAGGAGATGTAGCTCAGTGGTTGAGCACCTGTTTATAATGCATAAGATCCTACATTCAATTGCCAATACCTCCTAAAGTATGGATTAAAAAACATGAGCCATCCATGTGCTGCCTATAAGAGACTCACCTTAGACCCAGGGATAAAAACTAGCCAAAAGTGAAATCTTTGAAAAAGATACTCCATGCAAACTATAACCAAAAAGATCATGTCCTCTACACAAGTAAAAGAAAAAACTTGCAAACTTTGATGAATGATTCTGCAGTTTTTTGGGATTTGAGGGTTCTATGACAATAGAAAAGAGGCCACTGCCTCTTGTAGTTTAGAAAAGCCTGAGAGAAGAGAGAGAAGAGGGGGGAGGAGGAGGAGGAGGGGAAGGAATTGGAGGGAAGAAGGGAGAAATAGGACATAAAGAATGGCAGGAGAAGGGGTTCACTGCCATGACAGATGGCCCTTCTTTGGAGCTGGTGTTTCCGCGTGATGGAATTGGACTCAGAGGGGATCTCTTTTCACAAGACTTGCATGCTACTTTATTGGAATTGTAGTTGGTGCTGGGTTTAAGATATATGTAGGGGATTTGAATCTCTGGACTGATAATATGACACCCAGGCCCAGAGCCTCAACAGACTTCAGCTCCTACACTTTGATTTATTGGACTTACTCCACTCAGCTAACATGGAGTTGAAGAAGGTCAACCACCACAACATGGAGCCTAGAGTGTCTACAACTAGAAGCGGGAGGAGTGCATCCAGTACCCATGTGGAATCTAAGCCCTCACTTGACATAGGTGTGCAATGGACACAACCAATCCAATGTCCACAGAGAAAATGTGGAATGGATGTGGGAACGGTAGCCATGGGGGCTGCTGGGTGTGGGGAGGAAGAGATGAGATGTGGAGGCGTTTTCGGGACGTGGAGTTGTCCTGGATAGTGCTTCACGGACAATTACAGGACACTGTAGATCCCCCCAGGGCCCACTGGATGGAACGTGAGAGAGTCTGGGCTATGATGTGGACCATTGACTATGGGGTGCAGTGATGCTCAGAGATGAACTTACCAGGTGCAATGGATGTGTCATGATGATGGGAGAGAGTGTTGCTGTGGGGGGAGTGGGGGGCGGGGGCGGTGGGGTTGAATGGGACCTCATTTTTTTTAATGTAATTAAAAATAATAATAATAAATAAATAATTAAAAAAAAAAAGAATGGCAGGGAAGGTTTCTATGATCAGAGAGGACCCTGCAAAGGCACTAATAGAACAGGGGAAGCTTAAGGAAGCTAGGAGAAAAAACCTCTGACCAGGTTCTGTACTAGAGCAGAAAAGAAAAATGATTTAATTGGTTCTATTAATGAAGAGTTCCAAGATATTTGCTCAATTGGAAAATTCCTTTTTCCTCCTAATTCACTCTTGAGTATGTCTGTGTTGATAATGCTTATTTAGCTACATACCCCAGCTTTTAGCCATTTTGAGAACTAGAGAAACTTATTCCTTGAATAGGAACCAATAAGGATTTTTGTGGCTCCTTTCCTATGTAGGCACACCTTCTCCTTTTGGAAGGCATGGAACTGTACCATCAGCAGGTGACAACTCAGAACTTGGTAGGTGAGAGATATAGTAGAAAGAAATTGTCCAAGCACCAAAGAGCGTTATCATTATAATAGCTTTTATTCCTCCACTTCACATTATCTGTATATTTTTTTGTTAAGTGAAATTCACATAACATAAAACAATTGTAACAGTACATTCAGTGGCATTTAGTAACTTCACTATGTTGTGCACCAAATTTACCTAATTTCAGAACATTTGTATCCACTCCAAAGGAAACCTCATAGACTGAAAAGGAGTTACTCCACCTTCCCCACTCCCCTCAACCCTGTCAACCATTAATTATCTTTCTGTTTCTCTTTATTTGCATATTTCAGGGGTGGGGTGGGATGCATGGGAACCTCTTATATTTTTTAATGTAACATTTTTTTGTGATCTATGTAGCTATTAAAAAAGAATTAAATAAAAATTTTAAAAAAGTTTCCATTTATATGATAGTTTTGGACATCACAGGAATAATCTGTTTGGAGTGATTACACAAGCCCTAAAAGATGAATTACTGACAGTTTGTACCAAGTACTGCTCTAAAATATTCCAAGGGTTGATTCATTTACAACCATAGCATTTCATAGGTCTTAATTTGCCTTTAAGATTTTCCACTGTAAAAATTCCTGTGTATCTTGAGAAACTATAATAATTCTGTCCATTTTAACTATTTTTATCATCTTGGACCCTAGAATCATGACCTGTTAGTTGGAAAGGAATCAGTAACCATCGGCTAACAAGGATGCACTGCACCTTATTGCTCTACAATCTTAGCTTTGGCCTTCTATTTGTAGAATATTTATCTCACAGCAGGAGGGCCAGCAGCTCCTCCAGGGAGGCGTCCCCAGTCCAGGTAGAAGGTCCACATGGACGCCAGGCGCCAGTTGTATCTCGAGGGCGGGGAGACGCTGGGCAGGGAGGACGCAGGTAGGGGCCCCCGGAAATGCGTGGAACCGGGGCGCCGAGGAGGCCGAGGGCGCGCGGGAACGCCTGGGGCCGCGCCGGGCGAGGCTGCTGCAGGGTCGCGGCCGGGCCTTAACCCAGCGCCGCCGCTCAGCCCCGCCCCTGGCTGCTTAGCCCCGCCCCTGGCCATTCAGCCCCGCCCCCCGGCAGTTCAGCCCCGCCCCCGCTCAGCCCCGCCCCCTGAGCCCCCCCAGCACGCGGCGCAGCGGCGGCACCTCTCGCAGCTCGGGGTGCTCGGGATCCGGTCGCGTGAGCTGGTGCTCGGGCCAGGCCGAGGCGCCCCGCGGGCCCCCCCTGTGTGCGGTGAGGGGCGCGTCTGGCCCGCGGGCGGGCGGGCAGCGAGCGCGGAACTGGAGCCCTCAGGGGGAGCGCCCGGCGCCCCCGAGACGCCCGCCTGCCCCCCGGCTCCGTGCCCGGTGCGTGCGGGACCCGACCTGGCGGCGGCGGGGCGCGGGCTGCGGGGCCGCGGGAAGCGCGGAAAAGCGGCGAGCGCCTCTGCCCGTGCTGCGTTCCGGGAGCGCGGCCCGCGCCGCCGAGGCTCCTGCTCGCTGGACGGCTGTGCGCGCCCCGCCGGGCCTCCCCTCTCTCTGCGGTCTGGGACCGAGGTGTTGGGGGGCTGCCTTCGCGGGGGGCTGGGGGCCCGGGGCCTGCTTCAATCTTTGGCATTTTTCCAGACACGGATAACTTTCTGTGAAAGTTAATTTAATGGAATTACCTAGTTAGAGCTGCACAGCTATTTGCGATGTACCGCCTTTTGTTATGCAAGCCTCAGTTGATAGGTATTTGTATTTTTTTCCAGTTTTGGCTGCCATGAACTTGCTGTAGAATTCATTGTAAAGCAGTTTGTCTTGGATGGATTTCTCAGAGTGGAATTAGCAACAATGATGTAAGTTTATATTTTTAAGAAACTGACAAAATGTTTGCCAAAGTGGCAGGACCATTTGGCATTCTCACCAGGAATGTATGAGGGTTCCAGGTTTTCCACATCTTCTTTAACAGTTGGTGTTATCTTTCTTGATTTTAGCCATTTTAGTATGTCTATATGATAACTCAATGCAGATTTTAATTTGTATTTCCCTAGTGATGAAAAGAAGTGAATGTTTCTTCTTTGGTGAAAGTGTATTTATGTATTTCCCCATTTTGAAGTGGTTTGTCTTTTTTTTTTTAAGAAATCATTTTTTTCCAAAGATATCAGCAAAGCATACAATTCATCCAAAGTGCACAGTCACTGGTATTTGGCACCATCACATAGTTGTGCATTCGTCACCTCAATCATTATTAGATCATTTTCATTATTTCAATAATAATAATGAAAAAACAAGAAAATTCATCACTTTTCCATCTGTGCTTCCAGTACTGTTCACAGCTCCCGTTTTTGGCTACTCTTGCATGAATCCTTTTTTTCCCCCTCTATAAATTGACTTATCTTTACATTTTATATAAATGGAATCATATAGTATGTTATGCAGTATACTTAGTTCATAGTAATGCACTCTTACTGTATTTGTCCTTTTGTGTCTGGCTTACTTCACTCAATATAATGTCCTCCATGTTCATCCATGTTGTCAAATGTTTTACAACTTCATTTCTTCTTACAGCTGCAGAATATTCCATGGTGCGAATATATTACTGTTTATCCATTCCTCAGTTGATGGATACCTGAGTTCTTTCCAGCTTTTGACAATTGTGACTAGCACTGCTATGAACATAGGTGTGCAGATGTCTATTTGTATCAGTGCTTTCAATTCTGGGTGTAGACCCAATAGTGATATTGTTGGGTCACTGGCAAATCTATATTCAACTTCTTTAGGAACTGCCCAACAGTCCTCCACAGTGGCTGTACCATTCTGCTTCCCACTAATAGTGAATAAGTGTTCCTATCTCTCCACATCCTCTTCTCCAACAATTGTACTTCTCTGACTTTTTAAAATGATATCGCCTAGTTTTGATTTGCATTTCCCTAGTCATTACTCATATTGAACATTTTTTTCTGTATTTTCTTGTCGTTTGTATCTCTCCTTTGACAAATGTCTATTCATGTCTCTTGCCCATTTTTTAATTGAGTCATTTGTTTTTTTTATTGTTGAGTTGTAACCTCTCTTTTTATAGATGGATATTAAATCCTTATCGGACCTGTGATTTCCAAGTAACTCCTTCCACTGAGGCAGCTACCTTTTCACCCTTTTGACAAAGTCCTGTGAGGTGCACAAGTGTTTAATTTTGAGGAGTTCCCATTTATCTGTTTTTTCTTTCATTTTGTGTGGTTTGGGTGTAAGATCCAAGAAACCACCAGATATGATTAGGTCTTTACGATGTTTCCCTACATTTTCTTCAAGTAGTTTTATGGTCATTACTTTTATATTTAGGTCTCTGATCCATTTTAAGTTGATTCTTGTGTAGGATGTGAGGTAGGGGTCCTGGTTCATTCTTTTGCTTATAGATATCTAGTTCTCCCAGCACCATTTATTTATTTATTTATTTTTTTGGAGGTCAGAAGAAATTTATGTATTTAGAGAGAGAAACCAATAGAAAACTACAATGTGATATACTCAAAAAATAATTTACAGAAATAAAAATGGAATTCTGAAAAATGTTAAAGTAACACAGATAAAGACAATATAAGAGAACGACAGGAAAAACAAAACAAACAGAAAACATATAATAACATAACATAATTAAGCCACAGATCCTTGAGTCTTTTCTTTTTTTTTTTCCCAGTGTGTGTTTTCTGTTTTGCAAAGAATAAGTAATGGTAATTTCTCCTTTTCCTCTTTATTTTTTTTTTGATTTTCCTATTTTTTTTATTTAATTCATTTTTAAAAAAAATATTACATTAAAAAAATATGAGGTCCCATTCAACCCCACCGCCCCCAACCCCCACTCCCCCCACAGCAACACTCTCTCCCGTCATCATGACACATCCATTGCACCTGGTAAGTATATCTCTGGGCATCGCTGCACCCCATAGTCAATGGTCCACATCATAGCCCACACTCTCCCACGTTCCATCCAGTGGGCCCTGGGGGGATCTACAGTGTCCCATAGTTGTCTGTGAAGCACCACCCAGGACAACTCCAAGTCCCGAAAACGCTCCCCATTTCATCTCTTCCTCCCATTCCCTGCACCCAGCAGCCACCATGGCCACCCTTCCCACACCAATGCCACATTTTCTCTGTGGACATTAGCACCATTTATTGAAGAGACATTTTTCCTGTTAACATGGACTTGGTTGGTGTGTGAAAAACTAGTTGACCATGGAGTTGAGGGTTTATTTCTGGACTCTAAATTCTATTCCGCTGATAGATGTCTCTCTTTATGCCAATACCATGCTGTTTTGACCACTGTAGATTTGTAATATGTTTCAAAGTCTGGCAGTGAAATTCCTCCCATGTTGCTATTCTTTTTTAGAATGCTTTTGGCTATTTGGGTGCACTTTACCTTTCAAATGAATTCAGTAATTGCCTTTTCTATTTCTGTAAAGTAGGCTGTCAGAATTTTGATTGGCATTACATTGAGTCTATAAATCAGTTTAGGTTGGAGTGACCTCTTTATGGTATTTAGTCTTTCAGGACATGAACACGGAATGTCATTCCATTTGTTTATGTCATTTTAAATTTCTTTTACCACTGTTTTGTAGTTTTTCATATATCAGTCCTGTACTTCTTTGGTTAAATTGATCCCTATGTATTTGAGTCTTTGTTGCTGTTGTAAATGGAATTTTCCCACTGATTTCTCCTCAGATTGTGCAGTACTAGTGTACAAAAACAGTGATTTCTGCATGTTGATTTTGTATTCTGCTGCTTTGCTGAGCTCATTTATTAACTCAAGTAGCTTTGTTGTAGACATTTCAGAATTTTCTAAATATCGGATCATGTCATCTGCAAATAGTGTGAGTTTTACTTCCTCTTTTCCTATTTGGATGCCTTGAATTTTGTTTTCTTCTCTAATTGCTCTAACTAGAACTTCTAGTACAATGTTGGACAACAATGGTGATAAGTGGGCATCCTTGTCTTGTCTCTGATCTTAGATGGAAATCATTGAACATTTCCCCACTGAGTACACTATTGGCTGTTGGTTTTTCATATATGCCTTTTATCCTATTGTGGCATTTTCCTTCTACTCATATCTTTTGAAGTGTTTTCTATCAAGAAAGAATGTTGGATTTTGTCAAATGCCTTTTCTATGTCTATGGTGATGATCCTGTATTTTTTTCCCTTCAGTTTGTTAATGTGGTGAATTATGTTGATTGATTTTCTTATGTTTAGCTAGCCTTGCATACCAGGAATAAGTCTAACTTGGTATGTAAGTCTTTGATAATGCTGCTGGATTCAATTTGTCAATATTTTGTTGAGACTTTTTGCATCTCTCTGTTCATTAGAGAGATTGGTCTGTAATTTTCTTTCCTTATAGTGTCTTTATTTGGCTTTGGTATTAGGATGATGTTGGCATTATGAAAAGTGTTGGGTAATTTTCCCTCCTCTTCATCATTTTGGAAGAGTTTAAACAGGACTGATGTTAATTCTTTTTGAGATGCTTGGTAGAATTCATCTCTGAAGTCATCTGGTCCTGAGATTTTCTTTGTTGGGAGATTTTTGATGATGGATTCAGTCTCTTTTAATGTGATTGGTTTATTAAGTTCTTGTTTTTTTTTGTAGTGTCAGTCTAGGTTGTTTGTGCATTTCTAGGCATTTTCCCATTGTTGGGTTGTCTAGATTGTTGGCATACAGTTTCTTATAATATCGTCTTTTTGTTTTTTAAAGATTTATTTATTTTGTTTCTCTCCCCTTCCCCTCAGCACCCTATGACTGCTCTCTGTGTCTGTTTGCCATGTGTTCTTCTGTGTCCACTTGTATTCTTGCCAGTGGCCCTGGGAATCTGTGTATCTTTTTGTTGACCCATCTTGCTGCATCAGGTTTCCGTGTGTGTGGTGCCACTGCTGGGCAGTCTGCACTTTTTTTGCCTAGGGCAGCTCCCCTTATGGGGTGCACTCTGTGCATGTGGGGCTCCCCTGCATGTGGGACTCTCCTGTGTGGCATGGCACTCCTTGCGCAAATCAGCAGTGCACATGGGCCAGCTTACCACATGGGTCAGGAGGCCTTGGGGATCAAACTGGGGTTCAAACCCTGGAACTCCCATGGGGTAAGTGAACACTCTATCAGTTAAGCCAAATCCGTTTCCCTATAATATCCTCTTTAAAATCTTTTATTTCTGTGGGGTCAGTCATTACTTTCCTCCTTTCATTTCTGATTGTATGTATTTGCCTCTTTTTTCTCCTTTGTTAATCTTGCTAGCAATTTGTCAATTTTACAGATCTTCTCAAAGTCCTAGCTTTTGGTATTGATACTCTCTATTTTTGTTGTTGTTGTGGTGGTGGTGGTTCATTTATTTCTGCTTTTATCTTTATTATTTCTTTCCTTCTGCTTGCTTTGAGGATTGGTTTAGTGGTTTTTTTTTTTTCTAATTTCTCTAGGTTTTGAGTTACATCTTTGAGTTTAGCTCTTTCTTCTTTTTTAATATAGGAATTTAGGGCTATAAATTTCCCTATCAAGACTTGCTTGCTGTATCCCATAAGTTTTGGTAATTTGTGTTCTTGTTTTCATTTGTGTCAATACATTTACTGATTTCACTTGCTATTTCTTCTTTGACCCACTGAACATTTAGGAGTGTGTTCTTTAGATTCCACACAGTTGTGAATTTACTTTTTTCCTGTGTATGTCAATTTCCAGTTTCATTTCTTTATGATCTAAGAAGGTGCTTTGTATAATTTCATTGTTTTCATATTTATTGAGACATGCATTGTGCCCTGCATGTGGTATATCCTGGTGAAGGATCCATGGGAACATGAGAAGAATGTATAACCTGCTACATCTGGATGCAGCATTCTGTGTGTCTGTTAGGTCTTATTTATTCTTTAAGTTCTCTGTTTCCTTGTTGATCTTCTGTTGAGTTGTTCTGTCTCATGATGTGAGTAGTGTATTAAAATCTCCAACTATTATTATAGAGATGACTGTTTCTCCCTTCAGTTCTTCCAGAATTTGTCTTACATATTTTGGGGCACTGTGTTTAGGTGCATAAATATATCTTCCTGGTGGGTCGCACTTTTTATTAATATATAATGGCCTTCTCTGTCTCCTAACATTTTTTCACTTCAAGTCTGTTTTGTCCAATAGTAGTATAGCTATCTCTGCTCTTTTTTGGTTACTCTTTGCATGGAGTGTCTTTTTCCAACCTTTTACTTTGAGCCAGTTTGTATCACTGAGTCTAAAGTGGGTCTCTTGTATGCAGAATATGGATGGCTCATGTGTTTATTATCCATTCTGTCACGCTGTATCTTTTGTTTGGTGCATTTAATCTATTCACAATCAATGATATTACTGTAAATTCATTATTTACATTCAACATTTTATTCTTTGGTTTTCATGTGTTATATCATATTTTGGTCTGTCTTTTTACTCTGGATTATCCTTTCTGCTATTCTTTCTTCTATACTGTCCTCCAGGCCTCTCTCTTCTGTCTTTTTTTTTTTTTCAAACTCTCCTCTAAGCCTCTCTCTTCTGTCCTTTTCTTTCAGGCTCTAAGTCTTCCTTCTTATTTTCTGCAATTTGGATTCTTTTTTACAAATTCTCTTAGTTTCTGTTTGTTTGTGAATCTTTTATTCTCACCTTCATATTTTGAGGACTGTTTTGCTGGGTGCAGAATTCTTGGCTGGCAGTTTTTCTCTTTCAGTCTCTTAAATGCATCATACCACTGTCTTCTCACTGCCATAGTTTCTGATGAGAAATTGGCACTATTACTGGGCATCCCTTGTATGTGATGGTTTGCTTCCCTTACTGCTCTCAGAATTTTCTCTTTATCTTTGATGTTTGACAGTCTGAATAATATATGTTTTGGAGTACATCTATTCAGATTTATTCCTATTAGGATATTGTGGGCTTCTTGGACATATAGGGTCATTTCTTTTGAGAGAGTTGGGGAATTTTTCAATGTTCCCTTACATACTCTTTTTAACCCTTTTCCCTTCTCATGTCCTTCTGGAACTCCCCTGACATGTATGTTGTTGTGTTTTCTGTTGTTATTCATCTCCCTGAGCCTGTGCTCAACTTTTTTCCAATTTTTCTCCCTCTGTTCTTTTCTCTCTTCAATTTCTGCTGTTCTATCTTTGGTGTCACTTATTCTGTCTTCTATCCTTTCAATTCTGCTTGAAATTGTTGTGTCCCTTTAATGTGTTTTTTATTTCACTTATTGTGTCTTTCTTTCCCATGATCTCTGTTGCTTTTCTATTCCACATTTCAAATTCTCTTTGTGCTTGCTCAGCATCTTCTTGGTGTCATTCATCTCTTTAGCCATATTGTCTTTCATCTCATGAATTTAATTTACGCATCTTGTTAATTCTCTCAAATCTTGCATCTCTTCTGGGGCTTTGAGATATTCCTTTTCCTGGGCTATGTCTTCCATTTTCTTATTCTGGCTTGTAAATTTTTGGTGATTAGTATGTAGTTTATTCAGATGCTCAATTTCTTTGTCTTTTGTTTGGGATTTAGTGGCAAGAGGCTGTGTGTTATTATTGCTCTTTGATTCTTGATTCAACCTGGATCATTAGGGTTGTTCCTGTTATTTGCTCAAAAGTGTGCTCTGCACCCAGTAATGAGTTGCAGACCTAATTCCTGGGGCGTGGGAGGAAAGCTATAAAGGTCAGAAAAAGACTCATTTATTTTTAATTTTCTCTTATGTACTTCCTAGTTCTGCCAGCAGATGGCACTATTTGGTAGCCCTCTCAGTTCAATGCCTGTTTAGAGTGTTTTTGCTGTAATACAGACTGGATGAATGTGAGTGGTCCTGCCTGGAGGGTAAGAGCCTTGTAATTTGAACTTTCTTATAAAAAATTCTCTAGCCTTCTCTGGCAGCCCCCTCCCATTTCCTGGGTAGGAACTAATTCCACTCCCTTCTGCATCCTCCACAGTCATTCCCAGTTTATAGAGGAGATTAAAAGGGTCAGATCTTTTTACTCCCTTGTAGCCTCCCAAGGCAAACAATGGCAAGGCCTACCTGGCCTTGAAGGGCCCTTGGGACATGACAGACCAAATCTGTGGGTCCAAAGCTGAGTCAGCCTTAGATTGTGTCCCTCTCTCTCCTGTTTCCTGGGAAGGTGCATCCTCAACAATCAGTCCCACATATAAGAGAGGGAGATTGAGAATGTTGGATTTCTCCAGTCCTGCTTAGTGTCCCGAGGTAGACAACAGTGTGATACCACTTAGCCCCAAAAGGCTGGTGGGACCCAGCAGACCAGAATTGTGGGTGAGAAGCTGTCAACCTTAGGCTGTCCCTCTCGCTCCCCTTTCTGCAGATGGCAGATCCCTGGATATGCCTTTGTAATCAGATCAGAGGCCTTTGTATCCTTTTTAAAATTATTTTTAAAAGGTACTTAGGTTACATAAAATGTTACATAAAAAAATAGGAGATTCTCATATGCCCCACAACTCATACCTCCTACTGGTTCCCAACACTAACTTCTTTCATTACTGTGCTACATCCATTACAACTGATGAACAGAATTTGGAGTATTGCAACTAAGCATTTTTTTTTATTGACTTTGTAATAATATTACATTAAAAAAAATATATATATATGAGGTCCCATTCAACCCCACCACCCCCACCCCCACCTCTCCCCCCCCCCCCCCCAGCAACACTCATTCCCATCATCAAGACACATCCATTGCATTTGGTAAGTACATCTTTGGGCACCTCTGCACCTCATGGTCAATGGTCCACATCATGGCCCATACTCTCCCCCATTCCATCCAGTGGGCCCTGTGAGGATTTACAATGTCCAGTGATTGCCCCTGAAGCACCATCCAGGGCAGCTCCGTGTCCCAAAGACGCCTCCACCTCTCATCTCTTCCTGCCTTTCCCCATACCCATCAGCCACCATGTCCACTTTTCCCAATCCAATGCCACCTTTTCTATGTGGACATTGGATTGGTTGTGTCCATTGTACCTCTATGTCAAGAGGAGGCTCAGATTCCACATGGATGCTGGATGCAATCCTCCCACTTTCAGTTGTAATCACTCTAGGCTCCATGGTGTGGTGGTTGTCCTTCTTCAACTCCATCTTAGCTGAGTGTGGTGAGTCCAATGAATCAGATTGTAGGTGTTGGAGTCTGTTGAGGTTCAGGACCTGGCTATCACATTGTCAGTCCAGAGATTCAAATCCCCTAAATATATCTTAAACCCCAACACTAACTGCACCTCCAGCACATTAGCATGAAAGTCTTATGAAGATAGATCCCATCTGAGTCGAGATTCATCACACATAAACACCATTTCCAAAGAGGGGCCATCTGACCTGGTAGTTAACCCCATCGGCCATGACCATAACTCCCATGGGTCTCTTTAGCCCTCAAAGGAACCAATACCTGGGGGTTGTATCTGCTTTATCTGTCTCTCAGACTCTGCTCAGTTGAGCATAAGGGCAATCCTTCTGACAGCCTCCAGACTCTTTTTTAGAGACTCGTAGCCATATAAACTCATTTCTCCTTTCCATTTCCCCCTTACATTAGGTCAAACAGCATTTTAAAGTCATGTTATTTTATGTAGACAGGGATATTCTGCTGATTCGCATTGAACCTTCCGTATAAGGTCATTTTCCAGTTGCATCATCAGTTGGTAGTTGATAGTGGTCCCTCGGTGCCAGGGAGGCTCATCCCCGGGTGTCATGTCCCACGCTGGGGGGAAGGCATTGCATTTACATGCTGAGTTTGGCTTCGAGACTGGCTACATTTGAGTAACATGAAGGCTGACAGGAGGAAATTCCCAGGCACAATGCTTCTCTAGGCCTTGTTCTTATTTTAGACATATCAGCTCACAAGCATAGTCATTAGCATCAGGGGCTCACTGTTGAACCCTCACTCCCTCCTGGTCCCCGCTGCTGCACCTGGGAGACTGTCGCTGCTCCCCTAAGGACCACGACAGAGCACCACTGGCCAGGAACCCAGTAGCCCCCTGACTAAGCATGGTTTTTAGTTTACATTGTAGTTTATACTCTCTTGCACTCAATTCTCTAGGTTATAGCAGACTATATAAGGGCTTGTGTATTGGTCAGCCAAAGGGGTACTGATGCAAAATACCAGAGATTGCTTGGTTTTTAAATAAAGGGTATTTGTTTATGGTAGGAGCTTACAGATATTAGACCATAAAACATAAGTTACATCCCTCAACAATGTCTATTTTCATGTCTTGGAGCAAGATATCTGCTGATGTCTGCGAGGTTCAGGCTTCCTGGGTTTCCTCCCTTCCAGGATTTTGCTTCTCTATGGGTTTAGAGTTCCTTGCTCCCCAGGGCTCCAGCTTCAGCATCAAACTCCAACATCAAAACTCCAACATCAAGAACCCTTAATTCTGTCCTTTGCCATGCCTTTTATCTGTGTGTCCCTGCCCACCAAAGGGTGGGGTCTCAGTGCCCTTCCAGCACAAGTGGTTAACAAAATTACTTAATCAAGTAAATCTATGAATTCAGTATAATCTAATATGCAGAGGAAAAGATAAATTTACAAATATAATCTAATATTTCTTTCTGGAATTCATCAGTGATATGAAACTCCTACAGCCTGTATCTGTCATTGCAGTGTCATTCAGGTCTATTCCAAGTCCTGAAAATGCCCCCATATTATACTTCTTTTTCCCTCTCCCTGACTTCACCACTTCCAATGGCCATTGTGTCCACATAGATGATAATTTTTCCATTGATAGAACCACAGTAAGTCTATAGTAGAACACCAGTAAGTCCACATTGTCTATATTTTATTCCCCAATCCTGAGCATTTTGGAATGGTGATGCCTACTCTTCCAGAGAGGGGACTTTGATCCTATTTGTCTGATAGATTGGACTTCCTTTCTTGCAGTTGTAGATTTTCCTAGTTCCTTGGTGTGGTGGTTGTCCATTCTGACTTCCTTGTTAGTTGTCCTGGGTGAGTTCAATGAACTAGAGAGTAGTTTTGCCTTTGATCACTGTAATATGTATTGTCCTATATGTTCAGTTGCATTTTCTTCCATTACTTTACTAATATTTTACTTTTTTCATTTTGTCTTCCAAGAAATTTTAGGTCACAGTAGAGTCACATAGAGAATAAAGGGGACTCCCATATACACAACATCCTTCCCTTTTCCCCCTTACCCTGTTAATAACCTTCTTACATGTGGATGGTACATTTGTTAGAACTGATGTACAAATATTAAAACATCAGTGCAAATTATGGTCAGTGGTTTATATTATGGTTTACATTTTAGACCATATGCTTTTATAAATTTTTGATGAAATTTAACATGGCCTGTATCCATCATTGCAAGATCATGCAGAACACTTCCTTTGCCCCCTAAATATCCACTCTTGTGTTGATCCCATTCCTCCCTCTCCCTCCCCACAGGACCCACTGTGACCACCAGGCTTCACTTCTTGAAGGACAAGATTTGTAGATACTTGGAACAATGCTGAAGGCTTGACACACTAGTCTCTCCTCCCCTATTAGGAACCACCTATACTCTCTGGAGACACCCTCCTCTCTGTTTGAGAACATATCAAGCCTCCCCTGTATGGGAGTTCAACTCCTTTCCACTCATTATGTGGGTCTCCCTCCACTGATACAACACACTATGACAAAATGATCACTTACACCTTCTCTAGAAAACTACCCCTAGTGTGCCCTGTCCCAAATGTACCCCAATTCAACACCTTAAACCAGTAGCCCTTCCTTTTCATATTGCCAAAACAGTTTTCTCAACATTGTAGTTTCAACCACATAACTGCCAATCCCCATTGTTCAGCTACTATCTCCCCCAACCCTATTTCCATGGACCATCCGCCCTTTCTCTCTACCTTAGCCCCCTGTCAAGTTGCGCCACCCAACCCAATAGTATCCCTCCACCCCTGTCATATTCCTTTACTGCACAACTTCTCACACCTAATCATATATTTCACCCCTTTGGGCATAGGCTCACAACTTTCTTCTCCCTTTCAATTTCTCAGGAACCTATCTTCCAGACTCTAGCTCCCTGAGTTGGGTCAATTAGCTTAATTCTTATCAGAGAGGTCATGTAATATTTGTCCTTCAATGCCTGGCTTGCTTCACTCAACATAAGGCCCTTAAGATTCATTCGTGTTATCCCATGTGTTGTAGGGTATTCCTTTTTACAGTTGAGTAATATTCCATTGTATGTATATACTACATTTTGATTATCCCTTCATCTGTTAATGGGCATTTGGGTTGATTCCAAATTTGGCAATAGTGAATAATGCTGCTATGAACGTTGTTGTGCTTAATCGGTTCGTGTCCTTGTTTTCAGTTCTTCTGGGTATATACCCAACAGTGGGATTGATGGGTTATATGGCAGAACTATAATTTGTTTTGTGAGGAAATGCCAATCTGTCATCCACAATGGCTGGGCCTTTCTACATTCCCACCAGCCATGGATGAGGGTGTCCATTACTGCACATCCTCTCCAACACCTTAGTCCTCTGATTTCTTAATGTCCACCAGTCTAATGGAAGTAAGATGGTATCTCATTGTAGTTTTGATTTGCATTTCCCTAACAGCTAGTGATGTTGAGCATCTTTTCATATCTTCTTTGGAGAAGCATTTGTTCATATCACTTGTTCATTTTTTAAATGGGTTGTCTTTTTATTTTTGAGATATATGATTTCTTTATATATGCTGGATATTAGGCTCCTATCAGATATTTGGTTACCAAATATTTTCTAACATTGGTTAGACTGTCTTTTCACTTTCTTCACAAACTCCTTTCAGGTGCAAAAGGTTTTAATTTTGAGGAGGTCCCATTTATCTATTTTTTTCTTTTGCTTCTCATGCTTTGGGTTTGAAGTTCATGAAGACATTTCCTATTACAAGGTCATATAGAAACTTCCCTACTTATCTTCCAAGGTCTTTATGGTCTTGCTGTTATAATTAGACCTTTGATTCATCTTTAGTAAGTTTTTATATAAGGTGTGAGATGGTGTTCCTCTCTAATTCTTTTGGATATTTATATCCGGTCTCCAAGCACCATTTGTTGAAGAGGCCATTCTGTCACAGTTGCGTGGCCTTGGTGGCCTTGTTTAATATCAAATGAATGTATATGTGATGATCTTTATCAGAACTCTCAATTCAATTCCTTTGGTTAGTATGTGTGTTCTTCTGACAAGACCATGCAGTTTTGACCACTTTAGCTTTGTAGTATGCTTTAAGCCAGGTAGTGTAATTGCTCCAATTTTCATTTTACTTTTTCAATATGTCTTTGAGTATTCAGGGACTCTTGCCCTTCCAAATAAATTTCTTGGTCTTTCCAGTTCATTAATAAATGCTTTGTTGATTTTTATTGGAATTGCATTAAATCTGTAGATGATTTGGGTAGGATAGACATCTTAATGCTATTTAGGCTTTCTGTCCATGAGCAGGGAATATTCTTCCATTTTTCTAAGTCTTAGATTTCCTTTAACAGTGCTTTGTAGTTGTATGTGTATAAGTCATTTACTTCTTTAGTTAAACTTTTCCTTGTTATTTGATTTTTTAGGTTCTATTGTAAATGGTATTTTTTTTTGCTTGATTTCCTCATCAGATTGCTCGTTATTGGTGTACAGGAATGGTACTGAATTTTTGCATTGTTCTTATAACCTATAACTTTCCTGAACTCATTTCTAAGTCCTAGAAGCTTTGTTTCTCAGGGCTGTTTATGTATAGGATCATGTCATCTGTAAATAGTGAAAGTTTTACTTCTTCCTTTCCAATTTTGATGCCTTTTACATCTTTTTCTGGCCTCAGTGCTCTGCAAGTACTTCTAACATAATGTTAAATAGGAGTGGTGAGAGTGGACATCCTTGTCTTGTGTCCAATCTTAGAGGGAAAGCTTTTAGGATTTCACCATTGTATATGATTTGGCTGTGGGGTTTTCTATATATCTTATATTATGTTGATTAAGTTTCCTTCTATTCGTATCTTTTGGAATGTTTTTTCAGGAAAGTTGCTGTATTTTGTCAAATGCTTTTTCTGTATCTGTTGAGAGGATTATGTGCATTTTTTCCTTTGATTTCATTATGTGGTATATTATATTGATTGATTTTCTTATGTTTAACGTTCCTTGCATACCCAGGATGAAACCCACTTAGTCATGGTGTGTAATTTGCTTGATGTGTTGTTGAATATGATTAGCAAGTATTTTGTTGAGGATTTTAGCATCTAGGTTCATTAGAGAGATTGGTCTGTAATTTTCCTTTCTTGTAGCATCTTTGTTTGGGTTTAGTATTGGGGTAATGTTGGCATCATAGAATGAGTTACGCAATGTTCCTTCTACTATTTTTTCGCAGAGTTTAAGTAGGATTGGTGTTAGTTCTTTCTGGAATGTTTGGTAGAATTCACATGTGAAGCTGTCTGGTCCTGGGTTCTTCTTAGTTGGGAGGTTTTTGATGACTGATTCTACCTCTTAATTTGTGATTGGTCTGTTGAGTTCATCTTTTTCTTTCATCAATGTGGGCTGCTTGTGTGTTTCTAGGAATTTGCCCATTTCCTCTAAAATATTCTTGTTGGCTTATAATTTTTCAATGGATCCTCTTATGATACAATTGATTTCTGTGGTGTCAGTGATGATATCCCTTTCTTCATTTCTTATTTTATGTATTTGTATCCTCTTTCTTTTTTCTTTGTTAATGTAGCTAAGGGTTTGTCAATTTTATTGATCTCCAAGAACTGACTTTTGGTTTTATTTTTTCTAATCTGTCCTTATTTTCAATTTCAATTAGTTCTGCACTAATCTTGGTTATTTCCTTCTTTCTACTTCCTTTGGGTTTAGTTTGTTGTTCTTTTTCTAGTTCCTCCAGGTGTGTAGTTAAGTCTTTGATCTTTAATATCAGCATTTAAGGCTGTGAAGTTTCCTCTCACTACAGCTTTTGCTGCATCCCGTAGGTTATACTATATTGTGTTGTTTTTTTCATTCATTTCCAGGTAGTTACTGATTTCTTTGCAATTTTCTTCTTGACCTACTGGTTGTCTAAGCGTGTATTGTTTAACTTCCATATCTTTGTGCCTGATCTGCTTCTCTGCCCCTTGCCGATTTCCAGCTTCAGTCGATTATAGTCAGATAAATTACTTTGTGTAGTTCAGTCTTTCTGAATTCATTTGAGAGCTGCTCTGAGGCCTAGCATATGGTCTGTCCTGGAGAAATGATCCATATGCCCTCAGGAAGAATGTATATCGTGCAGTATTTGAGTGTAGTGTTATGTATATGTCTATTAGGTCTTGATCCTCTAATGTATTATTCAGGGTCTGTGCTTCCTTATTGGTTCTTGTTGAGATATTCTGCCTAATGGTGATAATGGTGTATTAAAGTCCCCCAGAGTAATTGTAGAAGTGTGTGTTTCCCCACTTAGTTTTTTCCCTTGTTTGCCTCATGTATTTTGAAGTGCCCTGGTTTGGTGCATAAATGTTTATGATTTTTCTTTGTTCTTGATAAATTTCTCTTTTTTAAAAATATATATGTGTCATTTTAAAAAAAGATTTATTTATTTATT
Organism: Dasypus novemcinctus; assembly: GCF_030445035.2. Lineage (NCBI taxonomy): Eukaryota > Metazoa > Chordata > Mammalia > Cingulata > Dasypodidae > Dasypus > Dasypus novemcinctus. The sequence continues at coordinate 1,001,501 of NW_026688149.1, forward strand.
TCTGTCCCCTCCCCCCCACCCCAGTGGTCTGTTCTCTCTATTTGCTGAGTCTTCATCTTCTTTGTCTGCTTCTGCTGTTGTGAGCAGCATGGGAATCTGTTTTCTTTTTGCTGCATCATCTTGTTGTGTCAGCTGTCCGTGTGTGTGGCACCATTCCTGGGCAGGCTGCACTGTCTTTCATGCTGGGTGGCTCTCCTTACAGGGTGCACTTCTTGTGCATAGGGCTCCCCTACACAGGGACACCCCTGCAGGGCAGCACTCCTTGTGTGCATCAGAACTGCACTGGGGCCAGCTCCACCGGGGTCAAGGAGGCCCAGGGTTTGAACCGCAGACCTCCCATGTGGTAGACGGATGCTCTAACCACTGGGCCAAGTCTGCCACCTATAGTGTCATTTTTTGTCTCTTCCAATAGATTTGCATTTTTTTTTTTAAGATTTGGTAATTTGTAACATCTTTGTGTTTTTTTTAAGTTTTTCTTTGTTTTTTTATTCATTTTTTAAAAAATATTACATTAAAAAAATATGAAGTCCCATTCAACCCCACCGCCCCCAGCCCCCACTCCCCCCACAGCAACACTCTCTCCCATCATCATGACACATCCATTGCTTTTGGTAAGTACATCTCTGGGCATCGCTGCACCTCATGGTCAGTGGTCCACATCATAGCCCATACTCTCCCACGTTCCATCCAGTGGGCTCTGGGGGGATCTACAATGTCCCATAATTGTCCATGAAGCACCACCCAGGACAACTCCAAGTCCCGAAAATGCCTCCACATCTCATCTCTTCCTCCCATTCCCCGCACCGAGCAGCCACCATGGCCACTTTTCCCACACCAATGCCACATTTTCTCTGTGGACATTGGATTGGTTGTGTCCATTGCACTTCTATGTCAAGAGGGGGCTTAGATTCCACATGGATACTGGATACAATCCTCCTGCTTTCAGTTGTAGGCACTCTAGGCTCCATGGTGTGGTGGTTGACGTTCTTCAATTCCATGTTAGCTGAGCGGGGTAAGTCCAATAAATCAGAGTGTAGGAGCTGAAGTCTGTTGAGGTTCAGGGTGTGGCTATCATATTGTCAGTCCAGAAATTCAAATCCCATAGATATATCTTAAACCCCAGCACCAACTACAATTCCAGTAAAGTAGCATGAAAGTCTTGTGAAAAGAGATCCCGTCTGAGTCTATTTCCATCACGCAGAAACACCAGCTCCAAAGAAGGGCCAACTGATATGACAGTGAACCCCATCTGCCATGACCATAGAACCCGTGGGTCTCTTTAGCCCTCAAAGGAACCAATACCTGGGGTTGTATCTACTTTATCTGTCTCTCAGACTCTGCTCAGGTGTGCATAAGGGCAATCCTTCTGACAACCTCCAGGCTCTTTTTTAGAGACTCATAGCCATATAAACTCATTTCTCCTTTCCATTTCCCCCTTACATTAGGTCAAACAGATTTTAAAGTCCTGTTATTATATGTAGACAGGGATATTCTGCTGGTCTGCATTGAACCTTTAATTCAAGATCATTTTCTAGTTGCATCATCAGCTGGTATTTGGTAGTGATCCCTCGGTGCCAGGGAGGCTCATCCCCGGGTATCATGTCATATCATTGGACACTGGGGGGAATGCACTGCATCTACATGCTGAGTTTGGCTTCGAGACTGGCCACATTTGAGGAACATGAAGGCTGTCAGGAAGAAACTCCCAGGCACAGTGCTGCCAATAGATTTGCATTTGAAGTCTGTTTTGTTTGATTTTAGTATAGCTACTCCCACCCTCTTCTGATTATTGTTTGCATGTAAAAGTGTTTTCCAACCATTCACTTTCATTCCCCTTGAATCCCTGGGTCCTTGATGAGTGTATTGTAGGCAGCATATGATGCTTATCCATTCTGCCAATCTGTGTCTCTTGATTGAAGAGTTTAAGCGTTCAACATTCAATGTTATTACTTTCAGAGAATTACTTATATTAGCCATATATATATTAGGCTTATATATGCCATCTGTTGTTTTTATTCTCTTTTTATCTTTTTATTCTTGCACTGTCCTCCACTGCTTTCCCTTTTTTTTCCTTTCATCCTGCAGAACTCCCTTTAGTATTTCTTGACAAACTCTCTTAATTTCTCTTTATCTGTTAATGTATTGAATTCTCCTTCATTTTTTAAAATCCAGGTTTGCTGGATAGAGAATTATTGACTAGATGTTTTTTCTTTTAGCACCTTAACTCTGTCATACCAGTGCCTTCTTGCCTGCATGATTTCAGATGAGAAGACAGAAGTTAATCCTTTTGAATTTCTCTTGTGTGTGATGGATCTCTTTTCTCATGCTACTTTCAGTATTATCTTTTTGTCATGAGCATTGGACAATTTGTCAAGTATATGTCAGTGCTCTGAGTGTACAGCACCACTCCTGGGCAGGCTGCACTTTTTTCTCACAGGGCTACTTTCCTTGTGGGCACACACCTGTGTGTGAGGCACCCCTATCCTGGGGCACCTCTGTGTGGCATGGCACTTCTTGTGCGTGGCAGCACTGTGCATGGGCCAGCTTACCAGATGGGTCAGAAGGACCTCGGGATCGAACCCTGGACCCTCTATGTGGTAGATGGATGCTCTAACAGTTGAGCCACGTCCACTTCCCCCAGTGTCTTTTAAATATCCTTAATTTCTTCCTTCTCTTCATTAAGTTGATTCATGCTATTTGGACATCTTTGATTAGTCCCAAGTTCTGTATCTCCTTCTTTTATTTCAATTTGTTCATTAGATTGGGCCATGTCTTCCTGTTTCTTAGTATGGCTTGTAATTTTTGTTGGTGTTTAGGCATCTGTTTATCTTAATGGATTTATTCAGTTGGTTAGCTTCTCTTTCTGCTCTAGTGTTTTATTTTGTTATTGTTTTTACGTATTGTAAGTTTTCATTTTGACACTTCATTCCTCTTATTCTATTTCCTTGTCATCTCTGTTCTTTTGAAAAAAATATGACCAGAGATAAGAGATAAAGAATAATAATAGCAATAATAATAATAAAGGTAGAAGAGGAGTCATACAAGACCTAGGAAAATAAATAGCCCACATGAGTAAAAAATCTTAAGAAGGACAGAGGAATAGTGGAATTGAAAAAATGAAATGAGAAAAAATAGAGGAAAATAATGAATTAAAAGCCTGGAATGATGAGGAGAGAGATAAAGGGAAAAGAAAAGAAAGAAAAGAAAAAGAAAATGTAAAAAAAAATGAAAGAAAACAGAGAAAAACAGAATGTGAAAAAGAAGGAAATTTTTTTTAAAAATTGAAGGTCAAACAAAAATAGGCAGGATGAATGAGAAACAACAGAAAACAGAAGATAGAAAAATGAAGGAAAGAAAAGAAATTATGTAGGCAGAAAAAATGGTAAAAGTATAAAAAAGGGGAACACAGAAAGGGGAAACACAACAAAAAGAAAGAAAACAGTAGCAGCTACAACAAGAAAACAACTTAGGAAAGCTTTCCCTTTAGGCTCCTAAGGAGCTTCTCAGGCTGCTGGTGTTCATCAATCACCCTGCAGCCTTCCTTCTACAGGCAGGTGATGTATCCAGTTTGAGTGATTAAAATTTAAAAAGTTAAAAAAGGGACCTTTTTTAAAGCAAGGAAATAACAGGTCCAAGAACACCTAAATCCAAAAGAACACCTGTACATTCCTTGTCATAAAGTGCAGGCTGATGCCTGATAATGTGTTGGGTCACACCTTTGACCAGAGCCTCCTATTGGCAAGGCAGGACTTCCTCCACTGAGCTAAATTGTCTCCTTAGGTTAATTAGACTTTAGAGAGCTAGGTGCCACCTTCCCCCAGGTGTTTGTAGACTTCTGTACCTGCTAGAGTCCTGCTGATGAGGTGGTTATGCCCAGCTCCTCTCTAGTCTAATGGCTTTCTCTCCTCAGGAAGGCATCTTGGTGTGACCGCCTGCCTGAAGGGATCCCCCCTTCACTCTCCCAGATAGGTCTGGGTCTCTTCCAAGATTCAAAGGGGCCTGAGCTGGTCAAACTCACCACAAGGAAACCACTGTGCAGCATCTGCCAGTCCCCTCTTTCTCCCAGGGACCACCCCTTTCCAGTCCCTTGGCAGCAGTAAGCCAGGGACCATGTGGCTACTTGCTGGGATTTTGGGGTACATGTGTGATTTCCAGCCACAGAGGCAAGCAACTCCTGGTTTTCTTCTTTATCTTTCCAGTACCTTCCAGATGACTCAGAGCATCTTCCTGTTCTATAAGTATCCAGAGCCCCTCCTTTAGATAGGTCCCTGACTTCTCTGTCCTTTTTTTGTGTGAACATGCCAGTCTCTACCTTCTTCATCACATTTCCTCAAAGTCCTCAAAGTTGTTTTTTGATATTTAGTTCCTCTAGAATATCCTTGCAGTTGTCTCTGTTCCCTTAATAAAAAATATTAGGACCAGAGGAAAGGAAAGAGATAAGAGAAGAATAATAGCAATAATAATTCAAATAAAGTAGAAGGAGAGCTGTGTAAGAGCTAGGAAACTAAGGAATGTAAGTAAAAAATCATAAAAAAAATACAAAGGAATAAGAGCAAAAAGAGTTGGAATAGAAAAAATTAAACAAGAATGAAAATAGAAAAGAAGTAGAATGAATTAAAATGCTAAAGAGATCAGAAGAAAATAGAAGGAAAGAAAAAGTAGAGAGAGAAAAAGAAAAAATGAAAACCAAACAAGAACTGGTGGAACAAAAGAAAAGCAATAGAAGTCAGAAGACAAAACTGAAGGAAGAGAAAAAAAATAGTTTGAAAAATAAGTAAAAATTAAAAACTTAAAAAAAGGAACAATGAAAGGGAAAAGAACAAACAAGAAAACAAAATAGTAACAAAGAAACCACCCCGGAAGAGCAGCCTTCCCTCTTAGGCCCCTAGAGACCTCATAGGCTGCTGGTGCTCATCATTCACCCTGCAGTCTGCCTTCCACAGGTGATGAATCCAGTTTTACCAAGTAAAATAAAGGAAAAATAAAGAAAAATCCAAAAAAACATTTTAAAAAATGAGAGAAACTCAGCCTATATGTCTCTATCATGAGGTGCTCATTGTGTGCCTACTCTCTCTTGATCCCATCACTCAGGAGGTACCAGGGCTCAAACCAGGCACCTGCATGCAAGGCAGGCACTTCCCTCTTGTGCTGCAGCAGCTCTATGAGCTAAATAGGATTTTGGAAGCTTGTCTGGCTCTTCCTGGCCCTGTTTTCCTTAAGGAGTTGGACTTCTAATAGCTCTCAGGGACTGGGCTAGATGGGTGCCTGTCCTTGCCCCTCCTTGACCAAGTTCCATTCTTCCAGGGTGGCTTGGTGTGACAGCCTGCCTGAGCAGACTGCTCCTCCCCTCTCCCCACAGCCACCTCAGTGCTGGCTGGTATCCTCCCTGAGATTCAAAGGGGGCTGAGGTTTCCAAACCCACAGAAAGGAAACCACTCTCCACCCTTCACCAGACCCCATTCCTCCAGGGAATGTTCCCTCCCACTCAACTGGCCTTTGAGAGTCATGGGGTCCATGGAGGCTATTTTCCTTGAAGGTGGGGCTTGCCCACCACCTTTTCCAGCCACAGGGGTGAGTAGCTCATGGTTTTCCCTTCGGCTCTCTATATTTTTGTCCAGCTCCCTCCTGAATGATGCCTGCATGCCTGCAGCCTCCTGCTCTGTGGATTCCCAAAACAGCTCACTCCAGTTAGGCCCCTGCCCCCTCTCTGCCATTTGTTTACAGAAGAGATGAGCAGTGCCCACCTACATCAACACCCTTTTCCCAGATTAGTGTATCTACAATTTTTAATGTGCTCAATGAGCAAAAGGAAAAACATGAGAATGTTTTGCCAAATAGAGAATATCAAGAAAGGACTGAAAAGTATAAAATTAGTGGAAATACAACAACTTCTGGAGTTGAAAAGTACAATGATATGAGAAGTTCTCTTGAGGTGGTCAACAACAGGTGTTTCCCTGTCTAAAGTTCTAAAAAACTCTCAGCAGCCTGGAGTGTGCACCTTCCTATTTCAGTCCTTCCTCACCCAGATCATGTCCACTCCAGAGGATGTAGCAGTGAGTCCTTCCAGTTTTCTTACTAATTTTACTGGTCACTAGTGATGTTGAATGAATTTTCCTACCCTTGCTCATCCTTAATTCACTGCAGATCCTGTGATTTAAGGTACGAAGAGGAGGGGACTTGGTCAGTTATTGTTTTTTTAGAGACCTCTACTGCCTTCTGAGAACCAAAGACTGCACCCAGCCTGAATGAAAATCCACCAATGGAAAAACAGCACTATACTCAGAGAGATTCCACATCCTTGCCTCTGGATCCCCATGAGATTTACAGGAAAATATTGCCCTCCAATAACAGAGAGAATTACAAATTTCTGTGAACCCCAATATCCCTCAGAGAATCCCCAATATTCCCACCTAAGTCAACCAGATCTCAATGACATCCCTCCTCATGTTATCGAAATTAATCTATCCTAGTCTCACAAGGGAGAAAGGTGATTGTTTTCTCTATTAATAACACTATTGAAGCCATTTAAATTTAAGAATCGGTTTTTCCATTTCTGTAAACAAAAATGGCTGCTGGGATTTTTATAACTATTATATTGAATCTGTAGTTCCCTGTGGGTAGTATTGATATTAGAACAATATAGTCTTATCATCCTTGAACAAGGGATGTCTTGCCATATGTTTAGGTCTTCTTCAATTTCACTCACTTATGTTGCTAGTGTTTGTGTGTTTCATCCTTTCATTCAATTAATTCTTAGCTGTTTTATTTGTTAGTGGCTAATTGAATGGACTTATGTTTTTGCTGTGCTGTATAAACAAAACTGAGTTTTGTGCATTTATCTCATACAATGCAAGTTTGCTTAATGTCTTTATTGTTGCATTAGTATTGTTGTGGCTTCTTTGGAGTTATGTATTTAAAGGATTCTATCATCTATGTATAGGGATAGCTTTCCTTCTTCCATTCCAATATGGATGACTTTATTTTTCTTACTCAGTTGCTGTGGCTAGAACTTCTAGTACAGTGTTGCAAAGCAGTGATGAAAGTGAGTTAACTTATCTTGTTCATGAACTCAGGAAAGATTTTCAGTATTTCACTATTGAGTGTAATGTTAGCCATGGGTTTTTTAGATGCAGCTATGAACAGAGTAGAATGATTTCCACAAGTGACCATCCACACAGTGAGCAGCACAAAGTCTCCAAATTATAGGCATCCTGTGAGTGCATTTCTGATAACCAGGAAAGTGAGTTAATTATAGGATACCTACATTTTTGTGGTTTTGATGACCTTAAATCTTGCCAGTGTCCATATGTTCAAAGTTTAATAATAAGATCATGATAGACTATGTGTGAAATATTTTGTTGTGTTAAATTTTAAAAATGCAGTAAACCCTATTAAATGCATTTTTCTTTCTAGAGGTTATTTTAAAAATAGTACTTTAACTGGAGTAAAAAAAAGTATTAACCAGAATTCTTGAGGACCATGTGTGTGCCTGATGATAGGTATAAAGCCATATGGTGATGATATTGTAGTCCAGATATAAATGACCCTGAACATATTTGATTATGAATGTAAAGCAATAGAAAATTTTCAAATTTGCTGAATATGACCTGTGATTGCTAACACCAAATATGTATGAAGATAGATTGATTTAGAACTAAATAGAGAATTAAGAACTGTAGTCATAAAGTAAATATAAGAAAGCAAAATTGAATGATTGTAGGAATAGAATATATTAAATATACAAAAACAAGATAGTTCAGAAATAGAATACAGTATAACTTATTGAAGTAACTTGTAGATATTGCTTTTGAGTATAGACTTTTGTAGATCATCGATTTTGAAAATCTATAGACATGTATAGAGAATGACTAGATTTTGAAACATGGTAATATTTCTCAAGACAGGAGTACATGTAAAAGGAACATTCAGTAGTTAGATGGAGAAAGAAAATAGCAACAAAAGGTGCAATAGAGGTAATGAACTGAGCGAAGACCCTTTTTTGAAGAGTGGTAGAAGTAGAGTCTGGAAATATCAGGAAGAAAGGTTCTGTACTTTAAAATGTTTCATAAAACATGTAGAAGGAGAAACAGATTTGTGTTGTTGGAAAGCTATTTTCAGTCTCACTTCTGTCTATAAATTTTTTTTAATCATAAGAAAACCAACAGAAAGAAAATTCATGTTGTTTTCAAGTATCAAAGTAATAGAGGGAGAAAAGGAGTAAGTACAGAATAATCCACAACAAATGAATGAAAGCTCTTCATCATGATCTATATTATGTACTGAAATATACTTTCTGAAAAGTAGACAACAGGCATTAAGAAAATGAAATAATACATAAGATATCATAAATTTTAAAAACTCAAAAAGTGAATGAGAAGAAATGAAAATGGAAATATAGTTCAAAATTGAAATGTAATCTCTAAGAAATAGGGTGACAAAGTAGAAAGAGAAGGTGAAAAGCTGAAAGGGTTGAAAATTAAATGGAGAATTTTAAAGATTAAAGAAAAACACTCAAAAGTTGAGGAATGGTTCAGATGATCCAAAGGTGAACCCTGGGTGCCTGAAGCAGGAAGTGGGTGGGGCCATCCCTAGTCCTGAGGCCTCAGGTGGGCCCTGAGGTGTGGGTGGGGACTTCAGTGGGTAGTGCTGAGAACTGCCCCACCCCTTCCTCCAATGATGCTCAGCTCTAGGCTGCAGGCCTTGGCAGGTGGTGTCCAGGCTCCTTCAGCCTGTCCTTTGACAATGGCTGTGGTTGCTTAGGTGCTAGGCGGCCTAGAGCTGTGCACCCTGGGGGCGTTTGTGGGTGGTGTTAGTCCTGTGCACTGGGGAGGGTGCAGACCTGTGCTGAGTTTCTTATCCTTTAATCCTGGACCTCCTGATTCTGGAGCAGGAGGGAGTGCATTTCTCATTTGTCTGTGGACCTGGGGGACTCCAGATCACTGACTTGTCAATTAAAGTAAGTCCATGAACTGGATTTCCAGAGCCGATAAACAGAAGGATGAGCTCCAGGATGACTGTGTGCTCCCCCTTGTCTAGGGCAGTCCTGGTTTATGTCCATTGTCCTGCCTTTTCATGTCACCCCCTCTCACTAAGAGTATCCTAATGGGACTTTATGTTACATGGTCAGGCTATTAGGTCTATTGTGTACATTTTTTTAAGAAAGGTTGACTTAATGACTGAATAACTTAAAAAATATTTGTAAAACATAGAGTGTACAATGAGACACAGACATATATCCTTGTGCCCAGATGGCCTATCCAGCAAGGAGATGTGTGAAATTGGTAAGTGGGTGTCTGGGCAGGGGTAGAACTGAAGGAACAGAGGCTAGATGAGAGGGAGGCTTACCTTTCATTGTGTAGGTTTTTCAACATTTGATTTTTATTAAAATGAGTGTTTTTCCTACAAAATACACAATAATAAGACTCTGGGAATGGATCATTACAGGCATTTGAAATATGTCCTGTTATGTGAGTTTTCCTTCCAGGAGACCCCTAGTCAGCTGGACAGCCCCAGACAGTGGGACAAAATTTTGGTTTTATGTTCATGAGAAATATTGGTATGTGGTTGTCCCATTCTTTTAATACCTTTTTCAGTTTTTGCCATTAGGGTAATGTTGACTTCATCGAGTGAGTTAGGAAATTTTCCTTCTGCTTTGTTTTCTGAAAGAGATTGCGGAGAATTGGTTTCATTTTTCCTTAAGTGTTTGGTAGAATTTGCCAGTGAACTATCTGAACCAGATCCTTTCTTTTTCGGAATGTTATTAATCATTGATTTCAAATTTTTAATAGCTTTGGGCTATTCTGATGATATATTTGTTCTTGTGTGAGTTTTGATAATTTGCATTTCTCAAGAACTTTTCAATTACATCTTAAGTTAACAAATTATTGGACATAGGGATGTTCATAATCTTGTTTGATTGTCCTCTTAATGTCTGTGGAACCAATAGTGAGGACCCTTCTTCCATTCCTGGTATTGGTAATTTTTATCTTCTCTATTTTATGTTTGGTTAGCCTAGCTAGAGGTTTATCAGTTTGATTAAATCTTTTCAAACAACAAACTAATACTTTAGTTTGGGTATAAGTTTTCATTTCTATGTGATTACTGTGCAGGAGTGCACTTGCTGGGCTGTATGATAAGTATATATTTAGTTTTATAAGAAACCACTAACTAGTTTTGAGAGTGGTTGTACCATTTTACATTCCCTTATGCAATGAGAGATTCATTTTTTCTGCATTCTCACCAGCATTTGGTATTGTCACCTTCTGTTTTAGTTGTTTTAATAGTGTGTAGTTATATACCATAATGGTGTAGTTTGCATTTCCCTAATGGCTAATGATGTCCAACATCTCTTCCTGTACTTATTTCCCATTCATTTATCTACTACGGTGAAATGCTTGTTCATGTATATTGCCCATTCTCTAATAGGATTGTTTTTCATGGTTGAATTTTCAGTATTTTGGAAGTTCTTTTGATTTTTTTCTAGATATCTGTGTGGTTTTTTTAATGTGTGTTAGTTTTTTTTGTTTGTTGGTTTGGTTTTTTTTTGGTATTAGGGCCAGGGCTTGAACCCAGGGCCTCAAAAGTGGGAAGCCAGTGCTCTACCACTAAGCCACATTGGCTTCCCTGAAATTTTTTTGTTAGCTTGTTTTTTGTTTTTGTTTATTTTAGCAAGTACCTGCAACTGAACCCAGAACCTCCCATGTGGGAAGCAGGCACTCAACTGCTTGAGCCATATCCACTCCCAATATTCTAGATACCTGTTCCAGATATCAGCTCCAGATAGTCTAGGTATCTCTTCTTTTTTTGTCATAGTTAAATTTGCAAATGTTTTTTCCCTTTATAGTTTGTCTTTTTTAGATCTGAAGTTTTAAAATTTGATGAAGAGCAATGTATCATTTTTATTTTTTATGGATCTCATTCAATGTACCCTCCCTTCAGAATCTTTTCTATGTTTTCAAATATTAAATAGTTTTGATGAAACCCCAGTCTTTCTCTTGCCTAGCATCACAACTCCACTGATACTTCTGCTTCAGTGTCACAATTTTAACAAAAATTTTATTTATTTTTAAAGGAGGTTTATATGCCATAGATGTTCCATCAAAAATATAGGGGATTTCCACATACCCTCCTTCCTCCACCTAACACACTTTTTCCCACAAATATCATTCATTAGTGTGGTCCATTTGTTTTATGTGATTAACACATATTGAAGCGTTACCGCTAAGCATGGTCTGTAGCTTGCATTATGTTTCACACTTTGCACAGCTCATTTTTATAAGTTTTGAGAAAATGTGTAATAACTTGTATCTGTTATTGCAGTATTATACAAAATTATTTCAGTGTTTCAAAAATGTCCCATGTTACACCTATTCATCCCTCTCCCTCCCCTCAGAACCTCTGTATCCACTGTCTTTATATCAATGTTACAAGTTCTTCCATTATTAGAATAATAGTATACTTTAGTCCATAGTTGCATTCCTCCTGTTTGTTCATTCCTCTATCTTTTGGAGTTGGAATTGTGTCACTTTCTTACCCCACAGTAATCCAGCAGCAACTAAAATATGTGCAAAACCTGACCACCTGGTTTCCCTAACTGCTGCTGCTCTGTCTAATCCACCATATCACTTGCCTGGACTACTGAGATAGCTTCCTAACTGATCTGCCTTTTTAAACATTTTTTATTTTGTTTATTTTTTTAAAAAATTTCTCCCCTTCCCTGTGCTGCCCATTGTCTTCTCTATGTGTCCATTTGCTGTGTGGTTTTCTGCGTCTGCTTGTATTCTTGTCAGCAGCACATGGAATCTGTCTCGTTTTGTTGCCTCATCTTGCTCTATCAGCTCTCCGTGTGTGTGGCTCCATTCCTGGTCAGCTGTGCTTTTTTCGTGCTGGGTGGCTCTCTTTACAGGGTGCACTCCTTGTGCATGGGGCTCCACTATGCAGGGGACATCCCTGTGTGGCACAGCACTCCTTGCATGCATCAGCACTGCACTTGGCCAGCTCACCACATGGGTTAGGTGCCCCTGGGTTTGAACCCAGGACCTCCCATGTTGTAGGCTGATGCTCTATTGAGCCAAATCTGCTTCCCTCATCTTGCTTTTGATGTGCCTTTCCCTAATGGCTAATGGACTTGAACATCTTTTCATATGCTTATTTTCCATTTGTATGTCTTCTTTGTAGGAATGTCTACTACCTTGCCCATTCCACCCCACTTGTGACTTTGTGTGTGTGTGTGTGTGCACTGTCTGCTCTCTGTGTCCATTTGCTGTGTGTTCTGTGTCTGTATTTATCTTTATTCCCCTACCTCCTTGCTGTCTGTGTCCATTCACTGCATGCTCCTCTGTGTTCTTGCTTGTCTCCCTCTTTTTGTTGCATCACTTTGCTGAGTCAACTCTCCATGGTGCTTGCAGGCCAGGCAGCACTCCACAGCATGCAGATGAGCCTGCCTTCACAAGGAGGCCTCGGGATGCCAACCCAGGGCCTCCCATATGGTAGATGGGAGCCCAACTGATTGAGCCTCAGCTGCTTCCCTACTTTGCCCATTGTTAATGGGTTTGTTTGCCATGTCCACCTCCATTGGAGGTTATCCATTGAGTCAAGCTCTGTCTTCCTTCTCCACTTGTCACTGCCTATTTCCTTGATGTGGAAATAGCCCTCACCACTTGGCTGTTTCCTCCTCCTCCTTTGATCTCCAGCTCCAGTCTTGTCTTCTCTGACTTAGGTAACCTTTTTCTTTTGAGGTGCCAGGACTGGGCATTAAACCTGGGACCTTGTATAGGGGAAGCAGGCTCTGAACCACTGAGCTACATAGGCTCTCTTGAGTTGATTTATTCATTTGCTTGTTTGTTTTTAGGAGGCACCAGGAACCAAACCTGGGGCATCCTATGTGGGCAGCAGGTGTTCAACTGCTTGAACTTCATCCACTCCCAGGATATTTCTTAGCTGCTCTGTTATCTTCCCAGTGACCCCTCAAGGTGTATTTGCTGATTTTTTATCTCTTGCTCACTGGATTGTAAATCACTCCCATAAGGTTTTCATTCATCTTTCCCTGCCCTGTGCCTAGCACAGGGTCATCAAACAGTCACCACACACTGACTGTTTAATGGCGTGTAAAGAGTGGAGACGGTGGCTCTTTCCACCATCTGTATGATGACGCTCCTGTCTGAGGAGGTGGGTTTCAGACCATCATATTTGCATCCCTTGGACGTAGTTGAGGATCACCTTGGAGTTTGAGGGCAGCCCGACGTTAGTGGAATTGCCTTCTTGTGAAGTCACATCCACAGTGGTTTAGCATAAAGTCAGACTTGCCTATACTTAGATTCTGACATATGCTTGGTGGGTTACTTCAGGGAAAGTACTCTGAGATCTTTGTGCCCATCCCTCATCTGTAAAAAGGTGATAAAAGAACACACCTAATTTTTAGACTTTGGTTTATAATTGAAATCTAATTTCAGCTTGTCTGACTCCCCAGATAGATTCCTTCCATCCCTGTTCCTCAGAAAGGAGAGTGATGGACTCAGTGGGTCCCATGCTTTCTTTAAAATTAAAAAAAAAATTTATTAAAGTATATCGTACATAAACATACATAAACAATAAGTGTATAATAGTACTTGTAAATTTACAAAACAAGCATATATAGCAAAATACAGGACTCTCATACCTCACCCTTCCACCAGCACCTTGAATTGTTAACCATTTTTAACTAATGATTAAAGAGCATTATTAAAATACTACTACTAAGCAAAGTATTTTCCACCAACCCTCCCTTTTATTATCTTTATATCATTGATATATGATCTTTCATAAACAATAAATATGGTAAAAATTGTGGACTTACAAAGCAAACATGTATAACATCATACAGGGGTCCCACATATCAACCCTCCACCAACACATTGCATTTTAGTGAGATGTTTCTTACAAATTATGAAAGATTGTTGTCAGAATCTTATAATCCTTACCTTACATTTGGTGTATTTTTCCCACAACCCACCCTATGATTATTTTTTAAGTATATTTTTATGGCAGAAGTTGTAACCTTATAAAACCTTAAAAAACCTTATAAAAAATCATGCCATGTGCAGAATTACCAAACAACACCCCTTTATCTGAACATTCATTACAGACAAGATAATATCATCTGATTGTTACCATGTCCATAGTGTACATTTGGCACACATTTTCCATACTGCCCCATTATCAACACAGTACATCTTTGTCATAGATGCAAGAATAGTATATTATTACTGGTAACCACAGTCCATAGGTCACTACAGTTGTATTTTTCCCATGTATCTCTACATTCCCACCACCTTGCTGTAGTGATGTATATTTGCTTTACCTAACAAAGGACACTCTTGCACCTGTACCATCAAACACAATTCTCATCCACCTCTTGGTTTACTGTGCTATTCAGTTCCTAGGATATTCTCTAGCATTCTGTCCATTGGCATTTCATACCTAGACTACCCTTTTCAGCCACATCCCCATTTATAAACTAACTTTTACTCAAACTGTATGTTACCATACACTCTATATGTTTCCACACTTTTACAGCAAAGCTAATTAAAACTTCTATGTACATTAATCATCAGTAGTCCATCTCAGTCCTCTTCTTATCTCCTTTAAGATTCCACCACCTACCATCAAGTCTTGAAGATACTTCCCTACAATTTTTGTAGAAGCTTAGGGTTTTTGCTTTATTTTTAGGTTTTTGATCCATTTTAAGTTAACTTTTAGATAAGCTGTGAGATAGGGGTCCTCTTTCCTTTTTCTGGCTATGAATATGCAGTTCTTTCAGCACCACTTATTGAATGGACTGTTCTGCTTGAGCTGTATGGGTTTGACAGGCTAGTCAAAAATTGCTTGACCATTCATGTGAGGGCCAGTTTCAGAACCATCAAAATGATTCCATTGGCCTATGTGTCTGTTATGTCAGTACAGTGTTTTTTTTTTCCCCCACAAAAGCTAGGAAATATGAATTAAAGTCTGGAGATGAAAGTTATCTTTTCCTTTTTAAGTTGTTTCTGGCTATTCAGGACTCCTTACCCTTCCAAATAAATTTGAGAATTGTGTTTTCAATTAAGAAAAAAATGCTGGTGCATTGACTCTGTATTTCAATTTGAGTAGAATTGACATCTTAATGATATTTAGTCTTCCAATGCATGTGCATGGGATGTTCTTCCAGTTATTTAGGCCTTTAAATTTTTTTTTTTTTTTACCATTGAGTTGCAGTTTTCTGAATACAAGTGCTTTACATCATTGGTTACGTTTATTCTTGACTATTTGAGTTTTATCTGTCATATTTTATTTTCACCATTCTTTTCCACTTTTAGTTACTTTTATTGATATAATCTTCATTTCTAGACTCCCTTCCAGGCCCCTCTCTCCTGTCTTTTCATGAACTAGCACACCCTTTAGTATGTTGTGATAATGTTGTCTCTTGCTTAGAACTTCTCTCAGTTTCTGTTTATCTGTGAATATTCTAATCTCACCATCATTTTTGAGAGACAGTCTTGGCTGGAAGTTTTTCTCTTGTAGTATCTTAAATATATCAGACCACTGTCTTACTGCCTCCCTGGCTTCTGGTGAGAAGTCAGCACTTAATCTTATTGGGTATCCCATATGTTATGCTTTGCTTTTCTCTTGCAGTTCTCAGAATCCTCTTTTTCTTTGGCATCTGGCATTCTGATTAGTATGTGTCTCAGAGTTGGATTTTTTGGATGGGAGTATATTGTGCTTCTTGGACATGGATATCTATGTCCTTCAATAGGGTTGGGAAATTTTCTACCATTATTTCTTCAAATATTCCTTCTGCCCCTTTCCCTTCTCTTTTCTGGGTCAACCATGACATGTATATTTGCACATCTTTTGCTGTCTTTTCGTTCCCTGATTCCTTGTTCAATTTTTTCCATTCTTAATCTGTTCTTTGCATGTTCACTTTTAGAGGCCATTTCTTCAAGCTCACCAATCCTTCTCCCTCCTCAAATCTGCTATGATATGATTCCAGTGTTTTTAAATTTCATTTCTGTGCCTTTTATTCCCATAAGATCTGCTATTTTTCTATGTATGCTTTCAAATTCTTCTTTGTGTGCATCCAATGTCATCTTAATATCCTTAATCTTTTTAGCCATCTCATTGAATTTATTAAAGAGATTTGTTTGAACTTCTATGATTAGTTGTCTCACCACCTTTCTGTTATTCCTTTAACTGGGCGATATCTTCCTGTTTCTTGGTGTGGATTATAAATTTTCGTTGGTATCTTGGCATCTGGTGTAGTAGAGTATTTATTCTGGGTGCAGTTTTTCTCTTTAGTTTAGGGCTTCTTGCCCTTTCTCCTTTGCTGGGTGTCCAGTAGGAGCTAAGTATGTAGTTGGTAATCTAAGCTCTGGAAGCTTTAGCTGCATTCATTACCCAGGGATGATGAAGCTTCTCTCAACTTTCTCCTTTGCTAGGGGTAGGAACAGAATCACAGCTGTGTGGAATAATTCAAATCATGCAAGCCTAGACTAGTTGCCCAGAGAGAATGATGAAGCTTCACACTTCTTTCTCTCCTGCCTGGGGTGGGGATGGAGCTGCAGACGTGGGCAGCAATCTATGCAATGTGGGTCCAAGATGATCGCAGTTGTCCTGATAGACTTCTGATTTCTCAATTTGTGTGAGAGGTACCTGCAGTTACCTGGATAGGCTGGTGCAGGCTCTGCCAGTTTCCTCCCTGCCAGAGGTGGTGCTGAAGCCTAGGCTAGGGCTGCAGGCTGATCTGGGTGAAAGAAACTGATCCTATGGTCACTGTGGTTTTCGGTCAGCCTGGCTTCCCCTGATGCTGGGGGTGGAGTTCAAATGGTGGCCACCAGCCTCTTTCTGACTTGGGCAAGTTCATACTTTAGCTGCCATAGACTTTAGCAAGCTGAGTTTACTAATCAGTAGCTGAAATCAGTGGGCAAACATCTCTTCATCCCCTGTTTTTGGGAAAATGGGGTTACCAGTTCCAGCCACAGAATAGCTCTTGGGGTGGCTTGTGCTGCCATAGTAGGATATTCACTGGCCTCTGCAGCTTGGCCATTGATTTCACAAAAAGGCTAATTCAGGTTACCCAGTTTCCTCCCTGCTGGAGGTGTGGCTGGGGCCTACACTAGAGCTGCCATCTGATGTAGATGGAAAGATGCCAGTTCCTACCAGCACTGGGATTTTTAGTCTGTCTTGCTTCCCCTTATGCCAGGCATGGAGTTAAGATGGTGGCTATCAGCCTCTTTCTGACTTGGACAGGTTCAAACTTTAGCTCTTCTTAGGATTATACTTTAGGCCACCTTATTACTCATCAGTAACTGAAGTTGGTGCCCAACCATCTCTTCCTTCCCCATTTTTGAGAAGTGGAGCTTTCAATTACAGTCATGGAATAGCTCCTGAGGTGGCTTGTGCCTCCAGTGGAGGACAGGCACCAGCCTCCAGGGCGTGAGGTACTCTACTTAGGAATTTTCTCTGCACATGGCATCCTTCTCCTTCCATTCCTTCAGGGATGTTGCAGGATGCTTTTCTGGTCTCTGGGGCCCCTAAACAGGTGCTTCAGCTAGCTCCAAATAGCTCTGGGTGTTTACTAACTGCTCTATAGCAGGAGCTGACTCTAAGAGCTCCTTACTCTGCCACCATATAGCTGATTGTCTGGTCCTATGCTTTTTTAAAGACAGATTGTCCAGGGATATTTCATATCTTGGACACACACATTTCACTGTTTACAGAGCAGAGGGGAGTTTTGATCCCTTGTTCACTCTAGACCTAGTGCTTTGATGCCAGGCTCACACTCTCTAGGTGAGCTGTGATTTGTCTAAACCTTAATTAAAAGCAAAAAAAAAAAAAATTACCAGTTTCAAAACACTGAGTATATCACTTGTGTTTTATTGTATGTACTAGTGATGATGCAGCTGATTCCACATAGTCCCCTTCCCTGGGCCCACTATCTTGGGCCTCCACCTGTCTCTCCCCCTCTTCAGCAGAGGAGAAGGGCCCTCTTTACCCTAGGCTCCCCATCTACCAGCCCCTTCCCTGGCTCTCTTTTACCCTGGGCACCCCATCTATCCTTTTCCTGGATCCACTATATATTGTACTCCTGGACATTAAAGTCCAAGCACATTTTTAATATTTATGTGTCAGGCTTCATACTCAGGTTTCATTTATTTTGCTGCTTTTTGCTGGGACATCAGGAATGTTAAAGGGTTAAGCCTGGCTTCATCTGTCTATAGTTGTTCCAGTCAATGGCTTTTCTATACTTGATTCACAGAGCAGAGATATATTATGGAAAAGAAAAAGAATCAGGTTTTATTTATAAAACATCTGGAAGCTTGACAAGGCAGTGGGAAGGGCAGGATGCACCTGTGGGCAGCAGTGGACTCAACCAGCTCCAGGCCTGGAGGGGACAGGCTGAGGCCTCTTCTCCTGTCTGAGTAACCTGGCTGCTGGGATCCTACCAGATGACAGCCCAAACCCCCAACTTCAGGAAGAAACCTGCAGGGAGTACAGAGGAAATGGAAACCTTTATCTCTGGGTCTCCAGCTGGGTCTAGGAGTGAAAATTATAGGGGTTGATTTGTATAACACATTTAAACTGGGCAACCCCCAATCCAGCCTGCAGGAAAGTGGACAAGGCTGCTTCTTTTTTTAAAAATTTATTTTATTTATCCCCCCCCCTTGTCTGCTCTCTGTGTCCATTCACTCTGCATTCTTCTGTGTCTGCTTGTATTCTCATTAGGCAGCTCTGGGAACCAATTCTGGGACCTTCCAGAGTGTGAGAGAGGTGGTCATTCTATTGTGCTACCTCAGCTCCCTGATTTGCTATGTCTCTTATTGTCTCTCCTCTCTGTCTCATTTTGTTGCCTCATCTTGCTGCACCAGCTCTCCGCATGGGCCAGCTCTCCTACCTGGTGCAGCTCTCCTGCATGGGACAGCACTCCACATGGGCCACCCTGCCACATGGGCCAGTTTGCCTTCACCAGGGGGCCCTGGGTATCAAAGCCTGGACCTTCTATATGGTAGATGGAAGCCCAACTGCTTGATCCCCATCTGCTTCCCAAGGCTGCTTTTAAGGTTCCACTCCCTCGGGCTGGCATTCTCCTCTTAGACCCTGAGATGGTGGAGCCCCACCTGGAAAGAAGTGAATGGGCTGAGGGCCCACAGTTCTGTCTTATGCAAAGAACTGCCTTGTGATGTCAGAACCCTGAAGGCAAGGCTGCTCCTAGTGGGTTGGTGGGAATAAAATTCAGGATGGACTTGCATGTAAATTCAGTATGACTCCAAGAGGTGCTGGGCCCTCTACCAGAAGTAAGGGGGCCCTGCCAGAGCAGGCCCCTGGGTATCAAGCAGCTTGTAGGGATATTAGTGCCTCCAAACACAGGGTTCCTCTCAGGGGTGCTGGCTGCCACAGTGACTATAGGGGTGCTTTGGCTCCAGGGCCCCAGGGCTTCAGGCCTAAGCTTACCCCATAGCCATTTGTGGTGTGGGGCCCTACTCATGTCTGCTCTTAGACTCAATGTTTGAATGCTGGAGCACAGATCTGTGACCTTCACTTGGCTCCCAGAGCTCTTAGTGCTGCTGAAACCCCCAACCTGGAGCCAGCTGGGGTGGTGCTGTCAAATGTTGAGCATCACTGCCTCATGTTGGGCTTGAAATTGGTCACAGCACAGAGCACGCTGGTGGCAGTTGCAAAGCCAGAGGCATTGGCTGTACCAGAGGAGAATGCAGTGAGTGTGGACCCACAGGGCAGCTGGATCCTGGAATGGGTGCCTAAGGTGGAACTTGTATCAATCCCCCGAAGCTAACTGGTGCTGCCCAGGGGTGGCTGGCCTTGAGTAGAGGGTGAGGTGAGAGTTGCCAGGTTGTGTTGTAATGTTGTCTGGAGCGAGGGCTCGGCCTCGCTTATGCCCAAGAGTCAGGGGGGGCTTGCTCCTGCCTAATCACCGGCGGGAGGTACTCCTGAAAGGAGCACCAGTTCTTCCAGGCTTGGGGGACGCGCGGTTAAAAAGGAACCACGGAGACCGCCTGAGCGCAGGAACAGGTCTGCTTTATTGCGGAAGTACACTTGGTTATATAGGGTTGGGTGGAGAGAGGGGTTGGAGCTAGGGTGGGCTAGCTACAGGGTGGTAGAGGATAGGTGGAAGTGGGCGGAGGGCTATGAGGTAAGCAGTGTCTAAGGAAGGAGGCAGATTATATGCTAGCAATGTGGGCGGGACTGGCGGGAAGGACCACAAGGGCTGGAGGGGGAAGATAACAACGGCTGGGAGAAGGGGTGGAGGGAGGCAGTAACAAGGTTGCAAAGTAGAAACAACGGTCAGAGCTGATGGCTCCATAAGGCTGAGCTTCAGAACTCCAAATAGGGACTGGGGGTGGCTGTAGGGTTAAAGGGGTCTTTACATATTCAGGTGGGGTTGTAGGACTCTAGTGTGGGCCGGCTGGGGGTACCTGTGGCTGAGGCAGTGCTGCCACTGGTGTTGTCTGAAGGGCCTGGTCAGATGGGAAGAAGGTGGCCCTGTGGCCAGTGGGAGGCCCACAGAGCAGTAGCAGGGACAGGGATGGGTGTTCATCAGGGTGACCCCAAGGTTAGAAGACAGTGGGAAACCAAGCCTGCAGATAGGCAGGTTGAGTGGTTGTGGATTATTGTTCATTTATTGAAGTATATCACTTATACACAAAATATGTTAACAATAAGTGTATAGTAATAGTTGTGAACTTGCAAAACAAACATATATAACATCATACAGGGCTCGTATACTTCACTCTACCACCAATGCCTTACATTGTGAAACATTTATAACTGATTAAAGAGCATCCTCAAAATATCACTATTGGAAAGCGGACTTGTCCCAATGGATAGGTCTTCCACCTACCACATAGGAGGCCTGCAGTTCAAATCCCATGCCTCCTTGACCATTGTGGAGCTGGCCCATGTGCAGTGCTGATGTGTGCAAGGAGTGCTGAGCCATGCAGGGGTGCCCCCCACATAGGGGAGCCCCACACACAAGGAGTGTGCTCCATAAGGAGAGCCACCCAGCATGAAAGAAAGTGCAGCCCACCCAAGAATGGCACCACACACACAGAGACCTGACATAGCAAGATGATGCAACAAAAAGAAACACAGATTCCCGGTGCTGCTGATAAGGGTAGAAGTGGTCACAGAATTACACACAGTGAATGAACACAGAGAACAGACAACTGGCAGGGGAGGGGAAAGGGGAGAGAAATAAATAAATCTTAAAAATATATATATATATATATATATATCACTACTAACCAAAGTATCTTACATTTGGTGTATTTTCCTCCTAACCCACTTTATTATTATTTTTATATGATTTATATGTGAACATATATAAACAATGTATAGAGTCAAAGTTGTGAACTTACAAAGCAAACATGCATAACATCATACGGGGTCCCATACATCAACCCACCACCAACACCTTGCACTGTTATGAGACATTTGTTCAAATTATGAAAGAATATTGTCAAAATCTTACTACTAACTATAGTCCTTATCTTACATTTGGTATGTTATTCCTCCAACATATCCTATTATAACTTTTAAAATATTTTTTATGACAGAAGGTGTAAACTTACCAAACAGTCATGTGCCTATGCAGAATTCCCATACGACACCCCTCTATGAATACACTACATTGTGGTGGCACATTTGTTAGAATATGAGATAATACAATCAGATTATTACCAGGTCCATAGGTTACATTTGGCACACTTTTTCCATACTCCCCCATTATCAACACAGTACATCTTTGGCGTAGATGCATGAATATTACATTATTACTGTTAACCACAGTCCATAGGCCATTCCAGTTGTATCTTTCCCATGCTTCTCCACATTCTCACCACCCTGCAATAGTGATGTATATCCACTCTAGTTCACAGAGGACACTCTTGCATCTGTACCATCAACCACAATTCTCATCCACCTTTGTGTTTTCTGTGTTTTTCATTCCCTAGAATATTCTCTAGCTTTCTGTGAATTGACATGTACATCCCTAGACTACACTTTTCAGTCACATTCCCATTTATACACCAATTGTTACTCATTATAATATGTTACCATCAACCCTATACATTTCCATGCTTTTACAGTAAGGTTAATTACAACTTCTACAAACTTCTACAACTTCTATTAAACATCAGTAGTCCATCTCAGCCCTGCTCTTATCTCCTTTAAGAATCCACCACTGACCACCAGGTCTTGAAGATATTTTCCTACATTTTCTTTTAGAAACTTTATGGTTCTTGATTTTATATTTAGATTTTTGTTCCACTTTGAGTTAACTTCTGTATAAGTTTTCAGATAGGGGTACTTTTTCCTTCCTTCAGCTATGGATATCCGGTTCTCCCAGCACCATTTGTTGAAGGGTCTCTTCTGCCTGATCTGGGTGGGTTTGGCAGGCTAGTCAAAAATCTCTTGACCCTAGATGTGAGGGTCTGTTTTTGAAACCATCAGTTTAGTTCCATTGTTCTATGTGTCTGTCTGTATGCCAATAGCATGCTGTTTTTAACCACTGTAGCTAGGTAATATGGTTTAAAGTGCAGAAGTGAGAGTTCTCTGACTTTGCTTTTCTTTTTTAAGATGTTCCTGGCTTTTCAGGACCCCTTACCCTTCCAAAGAAATCTGCATTTATTTTTAAAATGCTGGTGGAATTTTTATCAGGAATGCACTGAATCTGTATATCGATTTGAGTAGAATTGAAATCTTAGTAATATTTAGTCTTCCCATCCTTGAGCATGGAATGTTCTTCCAACTATTTAGGTTTCATTTCTTTTAGGAATGAGTTGTGATTTTCTGAATCCAAGTGCTTTACAGTATTGGTTATGTTTATTTGTAAATATTTGGGTTGTATCTGTCATGTTTTATTTTCACTCTTTTTATACTTTCAGGTACTTTTACTGATATAATCTTCATTTTTAGATTCTCTTCCAAGCCTCTCTTTCCTGTTTTTTTCTTTTCAGGCTGGAACATGCCCTTTAATATTTCCTGCAAAGCTGGTCTCTTGGTTATATATTCTCTCCGTTTCTTTTTATCTGTGAATATTCTAAACTCGCCCTCAATATTTAAAGACAATCTTGCTGGGTATAAGATTCTTCTCTGGCAGTTTTTCTCTTGCAGTATCTTAAATATATAATATCACTGTCTTCTTCTATCCATGATTTCTGATGAAAAATGGACATTTAATCTTATTGGGTATCCCTTATATGTTATGCATTGCTTTTCTCTTGCTGCTCTCAGAATTCTTTCTTTGTTTTTGGCATTTGACATTCTGATTAATATGTGTCTCATTTGGTTTACTTGGGTTTATTCAGATGTGATATGTTGTCCTTGGACATGGATATCTATGTCCTTCAATAGGTTTGGTCAACTTTCTACCATTATTTCTTCAAATATTCCTTCTGCCCTTTTTCTCTACTCTTCTCCTTCTGGGACACCCATGACTTATTTTTGCATGTCTCTTGCTATCATTTAGTTCCTTGAGACCTTGTTCAATTTTTTCCATTCTTCATCTGTTCTTTTCTATGTTTGCTTTCAAAGGCCATTTCTTCAAGCTCACCAATCCTTCTGCCTCCTCAAATCTATTATTATATGATTCATGTGTATTTTTATTTATTGTGCCTTTCATTCCCATATGATCTCATATTTTTCTATGTATGCTTTCAAATTCTTCTTTGTTCTCATCCAATGTCTTCTTTTTTTCTTAAAGATTTATTTATTCCCCCTCCCACCCCAGTTGTCTGCTCTCTGTGTCCATTCACTGTGTGTTCTTCTGTGACTGCTTCTATCCTTATCAGTGGCACCCGGAATCTGTGTTTCTTTTTGTTGTGTCATCTTTTTGTTGTATCAGCTCTCTGTGTTTATGGCACCATTCTTGGGCAGGCTGCCCTTTCTTTCACACTGGGCAGCTCTCCTTACAGGGCACACTCCTTGCACATAGGGCTCCCCTATACAGGGGATACCCCTGCATGCCAAGGCACTCCTTGTGTGCATCAGCACTGCACATGGGCCAGCTCCACAATGATCAAGGAGGCCCAGCGTTTGAACCATGGACCTCCCATGTGGTAGGTGGACACCCTATCCATTGGGCCAAGTACACTTCCCCCAATATCTTCTTAATATCCTTAATCTCTTTAGCTGTCTTATTGAATTTATTAAGGTGGTTTGTTTGAACATCTGTAATTAGTTGTCTAAAGGAGTTGTCATCTCCTTTATGTCATCTGGAGGCTTTTCTTGTTCCTTCATTTGGGCCGTGTCTTTGTTTCTTCGTGTGGATTACAGTTTTTTGTTGGTGTTTCCGCATCTGGCTTGCTAGAAGTATTTATTCTGGGTGCAGTTTTGTCTTTAGTTTAGGGCTTCCTGCCTTTTCTCCCTTGTTGATTGTACAGTAGGGCCAAGGATGTAGTTGGTGTTGTAAGCTGTGAAGTCTCAAGTTGTGCTCATTTCCCCAGGGACTGATGAAGCGTCTCCCAACTTTCTCCTTTTCCAGGTGTAGGGACAGAGCCACAGCTGTATGTAATAATCCAAGTTTTGCAGGCCTTGATTATAGTCACCCAGAGAGACTGAGGAAGCCTCAGGTCCTTTTCTCTCCTGCCTATGGGGGGATGGAGCTGCAGGTGTGGTCATAAATCTATGCTGTACATGTCCAAAATGACCGTAGTTGCCCCAGTAGAGTTCCCATTATTCAGTCTCCCCACTGAATGTACCTGCAGTTACCCGGAGAGGGTGGTGCAGGGCCCCCCTGCTTCCTCCCTGTTAGAGGTGGGGCTGAAGCCTAGGCTTGTCCAGCAAGCTGATCTGAGTGAAAGAAGCTGGTCCCTCCCAGCAGTGTGATTTTCAGGTAGCCCAGCTTCATCTCATGCTGGGGGCAATGGTGTCTACTGGCCTCTTTCTGACTTGGATAAGTTAAAACTTAAGCTGTTCTTAGGGTTATACTTAACCAGCCGAATTTACTAATTAGTAGCTGAAATCAGTGACCACCATCTCTTCCTTTCCTGTTTTTGGGAAATAGAGCTTCCAGTTCCAGCCACAGAAGAGCTCCTGAGATGGCTTGCACCACCAGTGTCAGATGATTACTGGCATCCTCAGTGTGGCCTCTGTTTTTCCAGAGAGGCTGGCAAAGGTCGCCCCAACTTTCTCCCTGTTGGAGTTGGGGCTGGGGCTTAGGCTAGAACTGCAGTCTGATCTGGATGGAAAAAAGTTGGTCCCTAGCAGCCCTGGGATTTTCAGTCCATCTGCCTCCTTCATGCCTGGGGCAGAATTAAAATGGTGGATACCAACCTCTTCTGACCTGGACAGGTTCAAATTTTAGCCATTCTAAAGTTTATACTTTAGCCCACCAAATTTACTAATCAGTAGTTGAAGCTAGTGCCCAGTCGTATCTTCCTACCCATTCTTGGGCAGTGGAGCTTCAAATTCCAGCTGCAGAATCGCCCCTGAGGTGGCTTGTGCCTCCAGTGGAGGATGGGTACTGTCCTCCAGGGCATAGCGTGCTCCACTTATGAATCTTCATTGCATATGGGCAGTCTCCTTACTTCCATTCTTTCAAGGATGTTGCAGGATGCTTTTCTGGTGTCCTGGAGCTCCCAAACTGGTGCTTTAGATTGTGTGACTACTATATGCCCTGTAGCAGGAGCTGACTCTAGGAGCTCCTTACTCTGTCGCCATCTTGCTAATTGTCCTTGAATTTTGGATATTTTATATATAGGTCTAACATTTCCTTTTATATCTTTCTGTTGTTTTATGTTTTTTTTTTTTTGTTGAGAACTATCTTTTCTTTCATTCTGGGATTTACCTTTCTCATTGAGCAGAGACTGCTTTGTCAGATAATTCCTTCTGTGGTTCATTTGGGACTGTATTTGCTGATTGTTTCTTACCCTGGAGAATGGATGAGTTTTTTTCTAGTTCTTTTTATGTTATGTTGTATAATTTGGGATGATATCCTGGTTATGTGTGATTATTATATAGTTAGAAAGTTCTGAAAGATTGTTTTGGCTAGTTGGTGCCTTGCTATTCCATATGAATTCGAGGATCAACTTTAGGTCATCTTTAGTTTCTTTCGGTAGTGCTTTGCAGTTTTCAGTGTATAGGTCATTCATCTCTTGATTTAAATTTATTGTCAGGTATTTTATTCTTCTAGGTACTATAGTGAATGTAATTAAAAAAAAATTTTTTTTAAAGTTCATCCTCATCCATATTTTATTCCCCAATCCTTAGGATTCTGGGATGTTGATACCCACGTACCTCTAATTGAGAGGAGGTTTCAATCTCATATGCCTGATGGATGGGACTTTCTTGCTTGCATTTGTAGACTCTCTCGGTTCCTTGGTATGGTGGTTGTCCATCCTACCCTACTTGTTAGTGCCTGGGTGAGGCCACTGAACCTATGAGTAGGTGTTGCAACTAATGGAATTGATTTTTAATGCCCATTTCAGATTGTTCTTTTCTGGTATGGAAAAACAAAAGTGATTTTTTTTTTTAGTTTTATCATATACCATTCAACTTTTCTGAACTTATTTCCTCTAGTAGTTTTCTTGTGGATTCTTTGGGATTTTCAGTATGAAGGATCATATCATATGAGAATAATGTTAGTTTTACTTTTTCATTTCTGATTTGAATGCCTTTCTCTTTTTTTGCCTAATTACCCTGGCTACAACTTCCAGTATAATTTTGAATAGAGGTGGTAAAAGTGAGCATCCTTGTCTTGTTCCTGACCTCAGGTTTCATTCTTTCATTGCAAGCTTTCATTGTTTCTCACATTGACTATGGTGTTAGCTTTGAGGTTTTTGTATTTGTCATGTTGTGATTGTTACCTTTTATTCCTATTTTTCTGAGCAATTTTATTATGAAATCATGGTAGATTTCATCAGAAGCCTTCTCTGTGCTGTTGAAATTATCATGGATTTCCCCCTCCATTCTTTTAATGTGGTGTTACTATACTGACCGATTTTCTTATGTTGAACCACCACTGCATTCTGGGGATAAGTCTCCCTTGTCCATGGGGTATAATCCTCATAATATACATAGTTTGATTTGATTTGCCAGTGTTTTGTTGAGGTTTTTTCTTCTATATTCATATGGGAAGTTGTTCTGTTGTTTTCTTTTGATGTTTCTATTTGGTTTGGGTATCCGAACAATACTAGCCTCACAGAATGCTTTAGAAAGAATTCCCACCTCTTCCATTTTTTCAAAGAGTTTGGGAGGGATTGGTGTTAATTCTTGTTTGACTGTTTGGTACAATTCTCCCTGAAGGAATGTGAACTTTGACCTTTCCTTGTTGGCAAGTTTTTGATTATTTATTCAATCTCTTTCCTTTTATAGGTCTGTTAAGACCTTTTATTTCTTCTTGAGTCAGATCAGGTTATGTTTAAGTTTCTAGGCATTTGTTCATGTCCTCTAGATTATCTAGTTTGTTGACATATGAATGTTCATAGTATTCTCTTATAACCCTTTTAATTTCTGCCAGATCAGTGGTAATGTTCCCACTTTCATTCTTTAATTAGTTATTTGGATCTTCTCTCATTTCTCTTTGTTTGGCTGAATAAAGGTCTGTCAATTTTATTAATCTTTTCAAAGAGTCAAATTTTGATTTCATGATCCTCCCGGCTGTTTTTTTATTCTTCTTTTTCTTCTTCTTTATTTTCTTTTAAATGTTACATTAAAAAAATAGGAGGTCTCTATATATCCCCCATGCTGCCCCCCCCCACATCAACAACCTCTTCCATCATGGCAGCATGTCCACTGCAGCTGGTGAATACATTCTGGAGCACCACTGCACCACATGGACAGTGGCCCATATTGTAGTCCACACTCTCCTCCAGTCCACCCAGTGGGCCACGGCAGGACACTCAATGTCAATCATCCATCCCTGTAGCACCACCCAGGATAACTCCAAATCCTGAAAATGCCCCCACACCATATCTCTTCTTCTGTCTCCCTACCATCAGCAGCCACCATGGCCACCCTCTCCACATCACTACTCTAATTTCTTCCCTTACCAATCACAATAGTTCCCCAGCAGAACACCAGTAAGTCCACTCTAATCCATACTCTATTCCTCCACCCTGTGGACCTTGGGATGGTTATGTCCAGTCCCCCTCTACATTCATCTTTGTTGGTGTCTGCCATTGCACTTGGGGGATTGTTGCTGTTCCATTGAGGAATGTGATAGAGCTCCCCTGGTCAGGAACTCAGCACTCTCTCAGCTGTCGTTTCCATCTGAAACAACTATGAAAATATCCAAACCTTTCTATGTACCCTGTATACATGCCTTGGAGAACTCCCTCCCAACCATGTGCCTCCCACCAATAACACCCCACATGAGTGCTCCTCCTCTGCCATAGTTTTACCTCTCTGTGGTCCAAAACTTCTTCAAAAAAGAAGCCCAATATATTGCCAAGTTCCATTAAGAATAAAATGGAATATAGTGATGGGTTTAAAGGTTAGATATAGAATACATAGTAATTTAGAAAAATTAAAGGAAAAATTGGGGTATCCAAAAAATGAAAAAGCTTTGTTTTTGACATTTTGCTGTTCATCACTGCTATAGGTGTTGCCCTGTTTGTACAGTGGCAATGCAATTTCTTCCGTTTCTTCCTCAGTTTCTATATCCTTTCTTTCTTTTTTCTAATTATTAAGTTCGTCTTCACGTAAGTTTTAGATCACAGTAATTCACATATACAATATATGGTACTCCCTCATATCCAACATCAAACCCTGTGTCCCTTCCCCAGCAATGATTTTTTTACATGTTCATATTCTATTTGTTGCAGCTGATGTACAGATATTGAAACAATAGGTTTCAAACATGGTTCCATTTGGGTTTACATTTTGGTTTATATTTTAGACTACGTAATTTTCTAAATTTTTAGTTATCTTATGTTTTACATTATGGTTTACATTTTAGCCTATAGACTTTTATACATTTTTGGTGTAATTTAACATGTCCTATATCCATCATTGCATGATCTTGTGGAACACTTCTATTGCCCCACATTTACCCTGATTCCATGTATTCAACACCTCTTTCCCCCTCCCCTCAGGGCCCACCATGACAATCAATCTTCATTACTTGAAGGACCATATTCAGAGATACTTGCAACAATGTTGAGGGCTTGACATACTTGACTGCCCTAACCCATTGGGAGCCACCAATTCTCTTGAGAGATACAATTCCCTCCGTTTGAGAACACCAGTCCTTCCCAGGATGTGTGTATACCTTCACTCTCATTGTATAGGTCTCCACCTGATGATACAACCCACTATGACAAAATGAGGACTCATACACTTCCTTGAAGCTTGCACTGTGTCAAATGCCCCCCTGCTTTAAGCATCTTAAACAAGTGACCTTCCTTATTATATTTTCTAATTCTCTACATTATAATTTCAACCACATACCTGACAATCTCCTATGTTCAAATGTTCCCCCCACCCTCCCCCCAATTTTGTTGGCCATCTGACCCATCCTCCCATCCCTAGCCTTCCTGAAGCCCACAAAGCCCCACCCAAAGGTACCCCATGCCCCCATTTTATCCCTTCCTTGTACAAAAACTTACCTCCAGCTTATCATTGATTTCACCCATGTAGGTGTCAGCTCTCAACCTTCTTCTACCCCCCAACTTCCTTTTAAATTTATCATCCAATTTCTAGCTCTCTGAGATAGCTTGGTTTACTTATTTCATATCAGAGAGGTCATGTAGTATTTGTCCTTCAATGCCTGGGTTGCTTCACTCAACGTAAGTTCTCAAGATTCATCCATGTTATCACATGTGTTTGTATTGTATTTGTTCTTACAGCTCGATAGTATTCCATTTTATGTATGTACCACATTTATCCATTCATCTGTTGATGGGCATTTGGGTTGATTCCAACTTTTGGCGGTAGTGAATAGTGCTGCTGTGAACACTGGTGTGCATATATCAGTTTGTGTCCTTGTTTTCAGTTCTACTGAGTATATACCCAGCAGTGGAATTGCTGGATTGTATGGCAAATCTGTAGCTAGTTTTTTGAGAAACCGCCAAACTGTTCTCCAGAATGGCTGGGTCCTTTTGCATTCCCACCAGCAGTGGATGAGTGTTCCCATTCCTCCACATCCTTTCCAACATTGTAGTATTCTGATTTTTTGATAGCTGCCAGTCTTATGGGAGTAAGATGGTATCTCATTGTTGTTTTGATTTGCATTTCCCCAATAGCTAGTGATTTTGAGCATTTTTTCATGTGTTTTTTAGCCATTTCTATATCTTCTTTGGAGAAGTGTCTCTTTGTATCTTTTTCCCATTTTTTAAATGGGCTGTTTGTCTTTTTATTTTCAAGACATAGGTGTTCTTTATATATGCAAAATATATCTCCTATCAGATGTATGCTTACCAAATAATTTCTCCCATTGTGTAGGCTGTCTTTGCCTTTTCTTGACAAATTCCTTTGAGGTGCAGAAGGCTTTAATTTTGAGGAAGTCCCATTTATCTATTTGTTCTTTTGCTGCCCATGCTTTGGGTGTGAATTTCATGAAGCTGTTTTCTATTACAAGGTCCTGTAGATGCTTCCCTACATTGCTTTCCAAGATCTTTAGGGTCTTGGCTCTTATATTTAGGTCCTTAATCCATCTTGAGTTGGTTTTTATATAAGGTGTGAGTTGGTAATCCTCTTTCATTCTTTCACATACGAATATCCAATTCTCCAGGCACCATTTGATGAAGAGGCCAATCTCTCCCAGTTGAGAGGGTTTTGTGGCTTTGTCAAATACCATATGGCAGGATCTATATCTGAACTCTCAATTCACTTCCATTGGTCAATGTGTCTATCCTTGTGCCAATACCATGCTGTTTTCACTACCATAGCTTTGTAGTATGTTTTGAAGACAGATAGTGTGATTCCTCCCATTTCATTTTCCTTTTTCAATATGTCTTTGGCTATTCAGGACCTCTTTCATTTCCAAATAAATTTCATAGTTTCTCTAGTCCATTAAAGAATGCTGTGTTGAATTTTATTGGGATCGCATTGCATGTGTATATCAGTTTTGGTAGGATAGACATCTTAATAATATTTAGTCTTCCTATCCATGAACAGGGAACATTCTTCCATATACTTAGGTCTTCTTTGATTTCCTTGAATAGTGTGTAGTTTTCTGAGTATAAGTCTTTTACATCGTTAGTTAAATTTATTCCTAGGTATTTGATTTTTTTATTTACTTTTGTAATGGTTTCTTGATTTTCTCCTCAGATTGCTCATTATTTGTGTACAGAAATGCTACTGATTTTTTGCACATTGATCTTGTAACCTGTGACTTTACTGAACTCATTTATATAAGTTCTAGAAGCTTTGTTGTAGACTTCTCCAGGTTTTCTATGTATAGGATCATATCATCTGCAAATAGTGACATTTTTATTTCTTCCTTTCCAATTTGGATGCCATTTATGTCTGCTTCTTGCCTCAGTGCTTGGGCAAGTACTTCTAAGACTGTGTTAAATAGGAGGGGTGATAGTGGGCATCCTTGTCGTGTTCCTTATCTTAGAGGGAAAGATTTTAGGATTTCATCATTTTAAATGATGTTAGCTCTGGGTTTTTCATACATACTGTTTATCATGTTCAGAAATTTTCCTTCTATTCCAATCTTTTGCAGTGTTTTTATCAAGAAAGTGTGCTGTATTTTGTCAAATGCTTTTTCTGCATCTATAGATATGATCATGTGATTTTTTTCCTTCATCGGTTTATATGGTGTATTACATTAACGATTTTCTTATGTTGAACCATACTCACATGCCAGGAATGAATCCCATTTGGTCATGGTGTGTAATTTGTTTAATGTGTTGTTGAATACGATTAGTAAGTATTTTGTTGTGACTAGGTTCACTAGAGAGATTGGTCTGTAATTTTCCTTTCTTGTGGTGTCTTTGTTTGGCTTTGGTACTACAGTAATGTTGGCATCATAGAATGTGTTAGGCAATGATCCTTCTGTTTCTAGTTTTTGGAAGAGTTCATGCAAGAATGGTGTTAGTTTTTTGGGGAATGTTTGGTAGAATTCACCTGTGAAGCTGTCTTGCCCAGGACTCTTCTTAATGACTGATTCTATCACTTTTACTTGTGATTGTTTTGTTGAGGTGGTCAATTTGTTCTTTTGTCAATGTAGGCTGCTTGTGTGTTTCTGTGACTTTGTCCTTTGTCTCTAAGTTGTAATTTTTGTTGGCATATAATTTATCAAAGTATCCTCTTAATGAGAGTCTTTATTTCTGTGGGGTGATTGGTGATATCTCCTTTGTCATTTCTTATTTTGTGTATTTGCATCTTCTCTCCTTTTTTCTTTGTTAGTCTAGCTAAGAGTTTGTCAATTTTATTGATCTTCTCAAAGAACCAGCTCTTGGTTTTGTTTATTTTTTTCAAGTGTTTTCTTATTGTCTCTTTCATTCAGTTCTGCTCTGATCTTTGGCATTTCTTTCTTTCTTCTTTCCTTTGGGGTTACTTTGTTGTTTTTTAACTATTTCCTCCAAGTGTGCAGTTATTTCTTCAATTTAGCTCTTTCTTCTTTTTTGATGTATGAATTTATGGCTATAAATTTCCCTCCCAGTACTGCTTTTGCTGCATCCCGTGTTTGGATATGTTGTGTTATCATTTTCATTAGTTTCAAGATAGTTATTAATTTCTTTTGAGATTTCCACCATGACCCACTGTTTTTCTAAGAGTGTGTTGTTTAACTTCCAAATCTTGTTGCCAAATCTGGGTCTCTGCCCCTGGCAGATTTCCAGTTTCATTCCACTGTGGTCAGAGAAATTATTTTCTATGATTTCAATCTTTCTGAATTCATTGAGGCTTTTTCTGTGGCCTAGCCTGTGGTCCATCTTAGAGAATGATCCATGTGCATTTGAAAAGAATGTATATCCTGCTGTATTTGGGTGTAATGTTCTGTATATGTCTATTAGGTCCAGCTCCTTTAATATATTGTTCAAAGTCTTCATTTCTTTATTGATTCTCTTTTGAGATGTTCTGCCCAAAGTTGATAGTGGTGTATTAAAGTCCCCCACTATAATTGTAGAGGCATCTATTCCTTCACTTAGTTTTTCCAGTGTTTGCCTCACGTATTTGGAGGCACCCTTGTTAGGAGCAGAAATGTTTATGATTGTTCCTCTTGAAAGATTATCCCTTTCACTAATATGTAGTGTCCATCTTTGTCTCTCAGAATTGTTTTTCATTTAAAGTCTATTTTGTCTGATATTAATATCGCTCCTCCTTCCCTTTTGTGGTTATTGTTTGCTTATAAGATTGTTTTCCAGCCGTTTACTTTCAACTTCCTTGAATTCCTGTGTCTAAGATGTCTTTCTTGTAGACAGCATACAGAAGGGTCATATTTCCTCATCCAATCTTCCCCTCTGAGTCTCTTGAAAGGTAAGGTTTGTTTTTTTTTTTGCTTTTTTTTTTATGTTCTGAATAATTTTTTTTATTTAATTCATTTTTTAAAAAAAATATTACATTAAAAAAATATGAGGTCCCATTCAAACCCACCACCCCCACCCCCACTCCCCCCACAGCAACACTCTCTCCCATCATCATGACACATCCATTGCACCTGGTAAGTACATCTCTGGGCATCACTGCACCCCATAGTCAATGGCCTACATCATAGCCCACACTCTCCCACGTTCCATCCAGTGAACCCTGGGGGGATCTACAGTGTCCCGTAGTTGTCCATGAAGCACCACCCAGGACAACTCCAAGACCCGAAAACGCCTCCCCATCTCATCTCTTCCTCCCATTCCCCGCACCCAGCAGCCACCATGGCTACCCTTCCCAAACCAATGTCACATTTTCTCTGTGGACATTGGATTGGTTGTGTCCATTGCACATCTATGTCAAGTGGGGGCTTAGATTCCACATGGATACTGGATGCAATCCTCCTGCTTTCAGTTGTAGGCACTCTAGGCTCCATGGTGTGGTGGTTGACCTTCTTCAACTCCATGTTAGCTGAGTGGGGTAAGTCCAATAAATCAGAGTGTAGGAGCTGAAGTCTGTTGAGGCTCAGGGCCTGGCCATTATATTGTCAGTCCAGAGATTCAAGTCCCCTAAATATATCTTAAAGCCCAACACCAACTACAATTCCAGTAAAGTAGCATGAAAGTCTTGTGAAAAGAGATCCCATCTGAGTCCAGTTCCATCACGCAGAAACACCAGCTCCAAAGAAGGGCCATCTACCATGGCAGCGAACCCCATCTGCCATGACCATAGAACCCGTGGGTCTCTTTATCTCTCAAAAGAACCAATACCTAGGGTTGTATCTACTTTATCTGTCTCTTAGACTCTGCTCAGTTGTCCATAAGGGCAATCCTTCTGACAACCTCCAGACTCTTTTTTAGAGACTCATAGCCATATAAACTCATTTCTCCTTTCCATTTCCCCCTTACATTAGGTCAAAGAGCATTTTAAAGTCCTATTATTATATATAGACAGGGATATTCCGCTGATCCGCATTGAACCTTTAATTCAAGGTCATTTTCTAGTTGCATCTTCAGCTGGTATTTGTTAGTGATCCCTCAGTGCCAGGGAGGCTCATCCCCAGGTGTCATGTCCCACACTGGGGGGAATGCACTGCATCTACGTGCTGAGTTTGGCTTCGAGACTGGCCACATTTGAATAACATGAAGGCTGTCAGGAGGAAACTCCCAGGCACAATGCTGCTCTAGGCCTTGTTCTTATTGCAGGCATATAGGCTCACAAGCATAGTCATTAGTATCAGGAGCCCAATGTTGGACCCTCATTCCTTCCTGGTTCTTATCATTGCACCTGGGGGACTGCTGCTGCTCCCCTAGGGACCATGACAGAGCCCCTCCGGCCAGGAGCCCAGTACCCCCGCAGCTGTTGTTTTTAATTGTTTCCACTATGAGTATATCTAAACATTACCATGCACCCTGGACATATGCACTGTATAACTCCCTATCAACCATATATAGCCTGTCAATAACATCCCACACCAGTATTCCTCCGCTGCTTTTTTGAACCACTCTGTGATCCAAAACTTGCTGTAAAGTGAATCCCAATATAATGTCAGGTTCCCTTACTAGTAAAATGGAATATAGCGATGAGTTGAAAGGTTATATCTAGAGTACATATTAATTTGGAAAAATTTCTACATCCTATCTTTTTTCTTTTCTTTTTTCCTAATTATTGAGCTTCTCTTCACAAGAGTCTTAGATCACAGTAATTCATATATGCAATATACAGTACTCCCACACTTCCACATTAAACCTTTTCCCTTCCACAGCGATAATCTTTTAACTTATTCATATCATATTTACTGAGACTGATGTACAGACTCCAAAACAATAGCTTTCAAACAAGGTGACATCTGTGCTTACAATGTGGTCCATACTTTAGGATATACAGTTTTCTAAATTTTTTAGTTATCCTGTGTTTTACATTGTGGTTTACATTATTGGTCTGTCATCCCCTATATGTTTTTGGTGTAATATTACATGTTTTATATTCATCCTCGTGTACTCTCACGAAACTCCTCTCTTGCCCCCACATTTACCTTGGTTCCATCCATTCAACATCCATTTTCCCCTCCCCTTGGGGTCCACAGCACCAGCCAATCTCCATTTCCCGAGGAGCCACATCCAGAGATACTTGCAGCATTATTCAGGGCCTGACTTGCTCAACTGCCCTAATGCCCTGGGAGCCACCCTTTCTCTCGAGAGATACAGTTCTCTCTATTTGATGGCATTAGTCCTCCCTAGGATGTGGGTCCACCCCAACTCTCACTTCTTGGGTCTCTACCCAATGGTACAACCCACCCTGGCAAAATGAGCCTTCAGACATTCCCCAGGAGTCTGTCCCGCATCAGACCATCCCCTCCGAGCATCGTAAACAGGTAACCCTCTTAATTATATTTTGATACAATTTTCTCAGCATTTTACTCTCAACCAACACCTGACACTCTCCTATGTTCATATGTTGCCCCTCCCTCCCCCCAATTTTATGGGCAATATTACCCATCCGCCCATCCTCAGCCCCCCTCAAACCCGCAAAGCCCTCCCCAAAGGCAACCCCTTGCCCCCATTTTATCTCTTCTTTGTGCTTATACTTACCACCAGCTCATCATAGATTCCACCCCTGCAGACGTCGGCTCACATCCTTCCTCCACCCTCCAATTTCCTGTAAGCCTATTTTCCAGTCTCTAGCTCTCTGAGGCAGCTTGCTTATTTCATATCATTGAGTTCATGTAGTATTTGTCCTTCAGTGCCTGGGTTGCTTCACTCAACATAAGGTTCTCAAGATTCACCCATGTTATCATGTGTGTTTGTAGTGTGTTTGTTCTTACAGCTGAGTAGTATTCCATTGTGTGTATATACCACATTTTATTGATCTACTCGTCTGTTGATGGGCATTTGGAGTGATTCCAACTTTTGGCGATAGTGAACAATGCTGCCATGCACATTGGTGTACATATATCGGTTTGTGTCTTTGTTTTCAGTTCTGATGGGTATATACCCAGCAGTGGTATTGCTGGGTCATATGGCAAATCTATGGTTAGTTTTTTGAGAAACCACCAAACTGTCCTCCAGAATGGTTGGCTCCTTCTGCATTCCTACCAGCAGTGGATGAGTGTTCCCCTTTCTTCACATCCTCTCCAGCATTTGTATTCTGTTTTTTTCATAGCTGCCAATCTTATGGGAGTAAGATGGTATCTCATTGTAGTTTTGATTTGCATTTCCCTGATAGGTAGAGATTTAGAGCATATTTTTATGTGCTTTTTAGCCATTTGTATTTCTTTGGAGAAGTGTCTTTAAATCTTTTACCCATTTTTTAAATGGGTTGTTTATCTTTTTATTTTCAAGTTATAGGAGTTCTTTATATATGCAAATTATAAGTCTCTTATCAGATATATGGTTGCCAAAAATTTTCTCCCATTGTGTGGGTTCCCTTTTTACTTTCTTGACAAACTCCTTTGAGGTGCAGAAAGCTTTAATTTTGAGGAAGTCCCATTTATCTATCAGTTTTTTTGCTGCTCGTGCTTTTGGTGTGATATTTATGAAGCCATTTCCTATTACAAGGTCCTGTAGATGTTTCCCTACACTGCTTTCCAAGATCTTTATGGTCTTGGCTCTTATATTTAGGTCTTTGATCCACCTTGAGTTGATCTTTGTATAAGGTGTAAGATGGTAATCCTCTTTCATTCATCTACATATGGCTATCCAGTTCTCCAGGCACCATTTGTTGAATAGGCCATTCTCTCCCAGTTGAGAGGGTTTGGTGGCTTTATCGAATATTATATGGCTATATACATGAGGTTCTATATTAGAACTTTCAATTTGATTCCATTGGTCTGTGTCTCTCCTTATGCCGATACCATGCTGTTTTCCCTACTGTAGCTTTGTAGTATGTTTTGAAGTCAGGAAGTGTGATTCCTCCAATTTCGTTTTTCTTTTTCAATATGTCTTTGGCTATTCGGAGCCTCTTTCCTTTCCAAATAAATTTCATAGTTTTTCTAGTTCCTTAAAGAAGGCTGTGTTGATTTTTATTGGGATTGCATTGAATGTGTAGATCAGTTTTGGTAGGATAGACATTTTAATAATATTCAGTCTTCCTATCCATGAACAAGGAATATTCTTCTATTTATTTAGGTCTTCTTTGATTTCCTTGAACAGTCTTGTATAGTTCTCGGTGTATAAGTTTTTTACCTCTTTAGCTAAATTTATTCCTAAGTATTTGATTTTTTTATTTACTATTGTGAACGTTATTTGTTTCTTTTATTTATTTATTTATTTATTTATTTATTTATTTATTTATTTATTTATTTATTTATTTATTTTATTTATTTAATTCCCCTTCCCTACCCTGGTTGTCTGGTTTTTTTTTCTGTGTCTTTTTGCTGCGTCTTGTTTCTTTGTCCGCTTCTGTTGTCGTCAGCGGCACGGGAAGTGTGGGCGGTGCCATTTCTGGGCAGGCTGCTCCCTCCTTCACGCTGGGCGGCTCTCCTTATGGGGCGCACTCCT